>NC_041388.1:167734183-167765681 GCF_002162155.2 Triticum dicoccoides
GGCGCGGGAGGAAGTAGAAGGCGGCGGGGCGACCGGGCGGGCGGCGTGCGCGGATGGGCCCGCGGGGGCCCTGCTTGGGCTCGGCGGGCCGGCGGGGATGTGTTCTGGGTGGCGCCACGTGGCAGCTCCCAGTTGGGGCGGCGGCTATGTCCGGCCCGGACGCACGTGTCCGGCCGGCGCGGGGACGAATTTTAGGGTTTCGGGGAGGGGGATCCGAGATTTTCGAGGAGGACCTATTTATAGGCCTAGAGGGAGCTAGGAGAGTCCAAATGAGGTGCGGTTTTCGGCCACGCGATCGTGATCGAATGCTCTAGACGATGGAGAAGGCTTAGGTGGGTTTTGGGCCAAATTGGAGGGGTGTTGGGCTGCAACACACACGAGGCCTTTTCGGTCCCTCGGTTAACCGTTGGAGTATCAAACGAAGTCCAAATGATACGAAACTTGACAGGCGGTCTACCGGTAGTAAACCAAGGCTGCTTGGCAAGTCTCGGTCCAATCCGGAAATGTTTAATCCCCACACACGAAAGAAAGGTAGAAATGACCACCGGAGGAGAACGAAGCGCTGGAATGCAAAACGGACAACGGAGAAAATGCTCGAATGCAAGAGACGAACACGTATGCAAATGCAATGCACATGATGACATGATATGAGATGCATGACAACGATAACAGCACATGGAGACAAAAACCCGAACCCGAGAAAAGTAAATAACTTAACGCCGGAAACGGCAAGAGTTGGAGTACAAATTGGGAAAGTTACATCCGGGGTGTTACATATATTGTCAATGAACGTTTAAGCTTGCGGACCCTATGGGTTCAAGAACTATGTAGACATGGCCGAGACACTTCTACGGTCAATAACCAATAGCGGAACCTGGATGCCCATATTGGCTCCTAAATAATCTACGAAGATCTTTATCGGTCGAGGCTTATGACAACATACGTAATTCCCTTTGTCATCGGTATGTTACTTGCCCGAGATTCAATCGTCGGTATCCTCATACCTAGTTCAATCTCATTACCGGTAAGTCTCCTTCTTGTTCCATAATGCATCATCCCGCAACTAACTCATTAGTCACTTTGCTTGCAAGGCTCATAGTGATGTGCATTATTGAGAGGGCCAGAGATACCTCTCCGATACAGGGAGTGACAAATCCTAATCTTGATCTATGCCAACTCAGCAAACATCTTTGAGACACCTGTAGAGCATCTTTATAATCACCCAATTACGTTGTGACGTTCGATAGCACACAAGGTGTTCCTCGGTACTCACGAGTTGCATAATCTCATAGTCAGAGGATTATGTATAAGTCATGAAGAAAGCAATAGCAATAAAACTAAATGATCATTATGCTAAGCTAACGGATGGGTCTTGTCCATCACATCATTCTCTAATGATGTGATCCCGTTCATCAAATGACAACATATGGCTATGGTCAGAAAACATAACCATCCTTGATTAACGAGCTAGTCAAGTAGAGGCATACAAGGGACACTCTGTTTGTCTATGTATTCATAGACATGTACTAAGTTTCCGGTTAATACAATTCTAGCATGAATAATTAACATTTATCATGATATAAGGAAATACAAATAACAACTTTATTATTTCGTCTAGGGCATATTTCCTTTAGTAACCTCTCTTATACCCAATGTAATCTTGATTGTTCCATGCTGTTATATTATTTTTGGGACTAACCTATTGACATAGTGCCAAGTGACAAGTGTCATGCTGTTATATTATCATTCTTGGATGTTTCCGGTTATTTTTTATTGTTCCATGCTATTATATTATCATTCTTGGATGTTTTACAATCATTTTATATCATTCTTAGGACTAACCTATTAACATAGTGCCAAGTGCCAGTTGCTATTTTCTGCTTGTTTTTTACATCACAGAAAATCAATATCGAACGGAGTCCAAATGCAGTGAAACTTTTTGTGGATTTTTTGTACCAGAAGACACCAGATGGGACAGAGAAGCACCTGGGACAAGGCGTGCCTAGGTGGGTTGTGCCCACCTCGGTGTCCTCCCGCACCACCTCGTCACTCTATAAATACCTCCTTGCTCGAAAAACCCTACGAGAGTCGACGAGAAACAATTCCAGCCACCGCAAGTTCCAGAAACCACAGATCCAATCTAGACACCATCACTGAGGGGTTCATCATCCTCATTGGTGCATCTCCGATGATGCGTGAGTAGTTCAACTCAGACCTACGGGTTCGTAGGTAGTAGCTAGATGGCTTCTTCTCTCTTTGTATCTCAATACAACAGTCTCTTGGAGATCTATTTGATGTAATGACTCTTCGCGATGTGTTTGTTGGGATCCGATGAATTGTGAGTTTATGATCATATTTGCCTTCATTTAATATCCAATCTTGATTGTTATAGCCTCATATTTCTTTTCTGATATTTGAGTTTTGTTTGGCCAACTTGATCTATTTATCTTGGAATGTGAAGAGGTGCTTTGTAATGGGTTCGATCTTGCGGTGTCCTTTCCCAATGACAGAAGGGGCAGCATGGCACGCATATATCGTTGCTTTTAAGGATAAAAAGATGGGGTCTACTCCTACATAAATAGATCTTGTCTACATCATGTCATCGTTCTTATTGCATTACTATATTTTTCCATGAACTTAATACACTATATGCATGCTGGATAGCGGTCGATGTGTAGTAATAGTAGTAGATGCAGGCAGGAGTCGGTCTACTAATATTCGATGTGATGTTTATATACATGATCATTGTCTTGGATATCGTCATAATTATTTGCTTTTCTATCAATTGGCCAACAGTAATTTTTCTACCCACCGTTGCTATTTTCTCATGAGAAGTCACTAGTGAAATCTACGGCCCCCGGGTCTATTTTTCTATCATGTACTTTCAGATCCATATTGCCAATTGCCTTTTCTTTTATTTGCTTCTTTTATTTTCAGATCTATATTACAAAAAAACCCAAAATACATTGCTACATTTTATTTACTTTTATTTGCATCTATCAATCTACTACAATTTTATCATATCCTTATGACACTTTTTGGCACCACTACCCGAAAGGGATTGACAACCCCTTTAACGCGTTGGGTTGCAAGTATTTGTTATTTGTGTGTAGGTACCATTTACGTAGTATTGCTTGGTTCTCCTACTGGTTCGATAACCTTGGTCTCATCACTAAGGGAAATACCTTACCATTCTGTGTTGCATCCTCCCTTATTCCTTGAGGAAACACCAACACATCTCAAGCGACATCAAAGGAACTTTCTGGCGCTGTTGCCGGGGAGGATCAAGTCAAGATAGTCTCCCAGCCACGTGCCAATTTTTTGCGCCGTTGTTGGGAGACATCACCAACATCTACCAAATTCCTAATCACAAATCTCAAATCCTTGCAATTTACATTATTTTCCATTTGCCTCTCGTTTTCCTCTCCCCCACTTCACAAAAATGTGTCGTTTTTATTCGCCCTCTTTTTCGTTCGTCGTTTTTCTCGTCAAATCTGTCTTTTGCGTGCAACTTTGTTTGTCATTATGGATAGTTTGTCCGCTATTGCATGCACTCCCGAGAACAAGGTTCTTATCTTTAAACAAAGGGGGGAGGAGAATTTAAAAGATGCTTGGTATAGGATTTGCAATGCTCATAAGCAATCTACCGTTGTTGTTCTTCGCTGTTTTTATGTGGGTATCACCACTTGTTATAGATTCGTCCTTGATACGATTACTGGTGGGAATTTCTTGACGTGTCCCTCTCTTGATGCTTTTAATGCTATGGGAAATTTAGTAGGTTCACCACCTCTTATGGTTAATGAAACAAATTTAACTCTCAAGCATGTTATGGAAAGGCTAGACGCTATTGAAAAGAAATGCTCACTGAAGGACATATTGAAAACTTGGATAAAAAGATGCATAATTTTGCTACTAAAATTGGATAAAAAGTAGGAGAGGTATTTAAGTTGTTGAAAGAAAAGGGAACCATAATTCACGAAAGAATTGAAGAAAGCCCTTCTCGGATAGATAAGTTGGAAGAGATCTTTAGTAATCTAAGAACGGCTTTTGCTTCCGCTAAAACTATTGAAAAACTCCTGTAAAAATTAGCAAGATTACTCAAGTTACTAAGAACAAGGGTGCAACTTCTAGTAATAACAATAAAGAAGATCTTAAGATGATTAGTATCCATCCCAATTTTATTGAAGCGATAAGAGACCCTGCTTGCAAGAATGAATTTGTAACATCCCAAATTTTCAATTTGGAATGTTATACATAGATCATCATTGCATATCATATTTTATTTGCATTTCGGTTTGATCCTAGAAATCCTACGCAACTCAAGGACCAATGGAGAGAGTTGGGGATTTCGTTATTTCCATATTTGGGGTTTTCTCAAATTTTGAAAATAGGATCATTTGATTTAATTATTTTATCTTTAATAATTTCTATTATAAAAATAAGTGAGAGGGAATAAAATGACTTTCCCAAAATAAAGAAATATTGATGATTTAATAAAAAAATCAAATATGTTTTTATCTTGGAGTTTTTCGCTGTTTTATTTGAATTTAGGAAAAATACGCGTTTTTCAAAATTGCATTTAGGCCCCAAATAAATGTTCACCTTGTCTGACTTGATTTTAGCAGTCGGGGAAAATTTATTTCGGGATTTTTGGAGTCCGTTTAGTATTTGTTTTATTTGTTTTTCTGCGCGAAACCATTTTAAAAAAAGAGCGAACCGACCTAGCCGGGCCGTAATCGACCCGGACTCTACTCCGGCCGGCCTTTATAAGCCGGGGGAGCCCAGCCCGAGCCGCCCAGCCCCGCCCTAACCCTAGACGCCTCTGCCGCCTCGCCGAGCCACGCTGCCCCGCCACCTCGCCGCCCACCGCCGCCGTCGCCGCCGTCGGAGGTAGCCGCCGCCGCCGTCGGTCTTCACCCGTCAACCGCCCGTTTTTTTTATAAAAAACCGCAGTCATTTTTTGTTTAGATCGGTTTTTTTCGATTTAGTTTATTTAGTGGATGTTCGTCCGTACATTCGTTTTAACGAACGGTTTTCGTCGTTTAGCCGCAAACAGCGAATGTTCGTCGTTTTTTTCTTTTTCTCGGATTTTCCGCGATTATTTCTGATCCGATTTTCGTTTTAGTATAACTTTTCGCTCGTTTATCGGAATTAGGCGATTCAAGCGCCTAGAGTTTCGTCTCGAAACCCTCTTTCCGTTTAACCAACTCAAACAAGTTTTTGCTTTTGTAAATTTGACTTAGATCCAGATTAGTAAACGAAGCTTGTTTCTTTCGATGTTTGCTTTTTGTCGCTTCGTTTGATTTGATTCTTTTTGCAAATCGGATTTCTTAAGTTGAACTTTCTAGTTAGATTTCTTATTTGAGTTTTACCTGTGCATTAGATAAGTACTTATTGTATACTTGTTTGTTTGTTTGTTTGTTTGTGTTAGAGTACCCGGAGTGCGCCGCTTGCTACTTCGAATCTCTAGGTTTCATGGATCATCAGCAAGGCAAGTAACACTTTGATCATATCCCTTTTCACACCCAGTTTTTATGCATTAGATCAATCCTCAAAACATTGCATGATTAGGATCTAATTAAATT
This sequence comes from Triticum dicoccoides, assembly GCF_002162155.2. Taxonomy (NCBI): domain Eukaryota; kingdom Viridiplantae; phylum Streptophyta; class Magnoliopsida; order Poales; family Poaceae; genus Triticum; species Triticum dicoccoides. Next base: position 167,739,769 of record NC_041388.1, read on the forward strand.
GTGGGTTTTGGGAAAGTAGATGAGGTAGTACCTATTACCTATTTTATTATCAAATCCTTGGGAGTTACTTCTATGTTTGCTTATATTGCCATGCTATGCTAGTAGACGTGGATTGGGTGAATGTATCCATGACAGATGTGAGATTGTTAATTAATGGTTTATTTAAGGTGGCAACTTTAATACACATCTGGGTGGATTGAGGCACCTGGGTATTCCAGCGATTGCCTGCTTTTCTTTATGGACCGCCACCCAGGCTCAAAGGGATCATGAGATTATTCATGCTAGAAACTTCCGTGTGCAGCCACAAGCTACTATGGGCTCTAGCATAGTTGATTAAGTCGTGCGAACTCTTACAGTGGTAGACTAGCAGATGTAGGGGAAAGTAGGTGTAATGGTCTACCCGATCGTAAGGTGCTAGCGCTTCTGAAAGGCTATGTTTCGGTCATCCGTTTCTCAAACACCATGTAGTGCGAGAATTCCAACGGAGGAGATTGAGTCTTGTGGGGAAAAGTGTGCAAACCTCTGTAGAGTGTATGAACTAATCGTGGTTAGCCGTGTCCCCGGTTATGGACAGTTTTGAGTATCTAGTACCTGGATTATCATGTGAATCTCATCATGTGACTTTAATTAATTTTGTTGGGTTTTAATGATGATGTTTAATTGGGATTGAGAGGGTGTCTACGCTCTCAATGTTTAACAACCACCATGATAGTTAAATAAAATTTATTCCTTTGCAGTAGGGAAAATTGGCTTTACACAAAACTGTAACCATAGAGTTTTCCACCAGCCATATATGCTTGTAGTATAGCCTATTTCTGTTCACTACTCTCTATGTGTTACATTGCCAGCATATTCCATGTGATGACCCGTTTTCGGGCTGCAACATTCATGTTGCAGACTTTTCAAACGACGAGTAAGGAGCTTTAGGTTGTGGTTCTATACTCAGTGATACCGTTGGAGTTTATGGACTCACTTATCTTCCAAGCCTTCCGCTGTTATCGTTATTAGATGGCCTTAAGCCATATTATTTGTAATAAGTTCTCTTTTGAGACACTCGTTGTAATAAGTGTGTGATTGCTACTCTGTTATAAATCCTTCAAGTACTGTGCATGTCAGCATTACTGATCCAGGGATGACACTGAAGCAGAGAGATCGGACCATTTGAGGTCTGGTCGCTACAAGATGGTATCAGAGCCCACGCTGACTATAGGACACGACCACTAAGATAAAGACCTAGATCACTATTCTCTTCTCATTTCTCATTTCTGATCTTTTCTACTCTTTTAGGATGGCGGATGCAAGGAACAAGTTCACGCAACCGCATAAAGATACACCTTTTGGACGCCACCTGAATGAAGTCACTAAGTACCTGAACATCGGAGTACCAAGCTTCATCGGGACCTACAACGCCACTTTACCCAAAGATGAGCGATGGATGATTCAAGTTCAAGTTCCAGGAAGGACGTTCGTGCCAATCACCGAGCCCATAGAGTTTTCCTTTGATGCACCAACCTCGAGTCTAGGAGAGAGCATGGCAGCCCACATCACCATGGGACGTATTGGAGAAGTTTACCGCAATGATCTCAGGGATACTATCTACCAGATTTGTGGGCGCCGAGATGAGCACTGGGAAATGATCATCACCAAGAAGGATAGATCAATTGCAACTTTTATCCATGAGTTAAACCAGCACATTTGACATCAGGAGAACCAGATGTGCGCAGACATGATAGATCTGAAGAAGGCGATGACAAGAATCATGGAACTGGAGGAAGAACTCAAGGCTACATGTGAAGATTATGGGGAGTAAATCATCGTACTAGTGGAGAAGAATGACCACCTGATTAAGAAGATCGGGATATTCATGGGAGACCCTACACTAGTAGAAGAAGACAAAGAACCCAAGGAGATTCGCCCGGAAGACTACATCATCATCGACGACACCGACTCTGACCTGAGCGATGATGACTATGAAGACGAAGCTGGAGCAGATATCATGGAGTCTACAACCGAAGAATATTTCTAGTATACCACCACATGAGTAGTAGTATTCCACCATGTAAATAGAGTAGTCCGAGCACTTTCGCGATAGTCCTAGATCGATTGTATGCCCTTGTTCGATTGAATGAAGTGATTTTGTTTGCAATTGCCTCATGTGCATATGGGTAGTGTTTTCTCTCTAGACCTCTCTCTATTCTTAATCTCATCTTTTCTAAACCCATCAGATGCCTCCGAGACGTGACAATGGATTTGCATTTCCACCGGAGCTCACTCAGTTGATCCAGCAACAGAATGTGTTGATGCAGTTGCTAGTCCAGAATCAGAATCAGGGGAACAACAACAACAACAACAACCCACCACCACCACCACCACCTGTTGATCACTTAACCCGTTTCCTTAGACTGAATTCGCCGTTGTTCTCCAGTAGCACCGAACCTATAGTAGCAGATGATTGGCTCCGCAAGTTTGGAAGGGAGTTAACCAATACAGGATGTACTGATGCTGAGAAGGTGCGCTTTGCCGCACATTAGTTGGATAGACCAGCAGCATCATGGAGGGAGAATTACACTGTCACCTACCCTATAGCCATGGTGACATGGGACCAATTTCAGCAGGCTTTCCATAGATCCCATGTTTCAGCAGGAGCTATGGCCATGAAGAAGCGTGAGTTTCGCAACTTGCGCCAAGGAGGACAGACAGTTGGCCAATACGTGGATGACTTTAGTAAGTTAGCACGTTATGCCCCGGATGACGTTGCTACGGATGCAGCTAAGCAGGAGAAGTTTTTGGAAGGACTGAATGATGAGTTGAGCATGCAGTTGATGGTAGCAACCTTCAACAACTACCAGGAACTGGTAGATCGTGCTCTTATGATTGAAGGGAAGCAACAACAGATTGAGAACTGCAAGAGGAAGTATGGAGAAGGGAAGTGCAATTCAGGAGAGCAGCAGAAGCCACGTTTTACCCTGAAATCGGGAGGACATTTTCAGCATACCCATGGAGGGGGAAGTTCGCATAATCATAATGGCCCCAAGAATGGTAATGCGAATGGGGGAAGCAATGGTCAGAACCGTACCAACCCATCAACCCCAGCCAAGAGAGACCTGAGCCAAGTCACTTGTTACAAGTGTTAGAAGACTGGACATTATTCCAATGAATGTCCTGAAAACCAGAATGGAAATGGCAATGGAAGCTCTGGGAAGAAGCCGAACCCTTTCAACAGGGGACAAGTGAACCACGTTAACATGGAGGAGGTTGAAGCCCAGCCAGATGCAGTAATCGGTAAGTTCTTGGTTAACTCTTTTACTGCAATTGTTCTTTTTGATACTGGTGCATCGCATTCATACATATCAAGGGGATTCGTGGATAAGTATAACCTGCCCACCAAGGTTCTTAGAACACCTATGTTAGTAAGCTCACCAGGAGCGGAGTATATGGCTAGTAAAGGATGTTTTCAAGTGCCATTATGTATAGGTATGCCTGTGTTTCCCTCGGATTTAATCATTTTGGAATCGCAAGGTTTTGATGTAATTCTGGGTATGGATTGGCTATCGATGTATGGAGGAAACATCGATTGCGCCAGTAAGTCGATTTTGCTTACCACCCCAGAAGGGAAAAGGATCAAGTATGTGTCACGACATGAGCCAAAGAGGACACAAGTAAATTCCTTAACATGAGTTGTATAGGAGGAAGTACCGGTGGTAAAGGATTTTTCGGATGTATTTCCAGAAGAGTTGCCAGGCATGCCACCGGATAGAGACATTGAGTTTTTTATTGAGCTTTTGCCAGGCATAGGACCAATATCTAAGAGACCGTATAGAATGCCTGCAAAGGATTTGGAGGAGATTAAGAAGCAGATTAAGGAGTTACTGGATAAGGGATATATTCTCCCAAGTTCGTCACCTTGGGGATCACCAGTACTTCTTGTGGAAAATAAGGATGGATCGTTAAGGATGGTTATTGATTATCGAGGATCGAATGAAGTGATGATCAAGAATAAGTACCCACTGCCGATGATCAATGATTTGTTTGACCAATTGCAAGGAGCAAAGGTATTTTCGAAGATCGATTTGCAATCAGGATACCACCAGTGGAAGATTCGAGAGCAGGACATACCTAAGACAGCTTTTACCACGAGGTATGTGTTGTATGAGTATACCGTTATGTCATTTGGTCTGACTAACACACCTGCTTATTTTATGAACATGATGAACAAAGTGTTTATGGAGTTTTTGGATAAGTTCGTCGTAGTGTTCATTGATGATATACTGGTTTACTCGAAGAATGAAGAAGAACATAAAGGAACATTTGCGTTTGGTACTTGGTAAGCTTAGAGAACATCAGTTATACGCCAAGTTCAGCAAATGTGAGTTTTTGTTGAAGGAAGTTGGATTCCTCGGACATGTTATATCCGAAGAAGGAATAGCTGTAGATCCCACCAAGGTTGTCACTGTGACAAATTGGGAAGCCCCAACCACAGTTGGAGAGATCCGGAGTTTTCTTGGACTCGCAGGATACTACCGGAGATTCATTGAAAATTTCTCGAAAATTGCAAAACCTATGATGGAGTTGTTCAAGAAGGATACCAAGTTCAAATGGACCGAGGAATGTGAGGCCAGTTTCCAAGAGTTGAAGAAACGTTTGGTTACCTTGCCAGTGTTGATTCTGCCAGATCAGCGCAAGGATTATGAGGTGTATTGCGACGCTTCACGTTGAGGAATTGGATCAATGCTTATGCAGGAGGGAAGAGTTGTTTCGTATGCTTCACGACAGCTTAAGCCCCATGAGTTGAATTATGCTACACATGATTTGGAGTTAGCAGCCGTAGTGCATGCATTGAAGACATGGAGACATTTTCTCATTGGAAACCATTGTGAGGTGTAGTTTGAAGTACATCTTCATGCAGAAGGCGTTGAATCTCAGGCAAAGGAGATGGTTGGAGCTCATCAAGGATTATGACATGAGATTGCATTATCACCCCGGAAAGGCTAACGTAGTAGCTGACGCATGGAGCCGCAAGAGCCATGTCAACACACTAATGACCGGAGATTTACCAAAGGAGTTAGTCGAGGATCTTCGCGAGCTATGTTTGGATATAGTTCCGAGAGGCTATGTAGCAACATTGGAGATTCAGTCTACTCTGATGGATAAGATCAGAGAAGCTCAGAAGACCGACAAGGAGATTGCCACCATAAAGGAGAGGATGAGCAAGGGAAAAGTTAAAGGATTTCATGAGGATGAACACGATACCTTATGGTTTGAGGACCGCGTTTATGTGCCTAATGACCCGGAGATCAAGAAGCTAATTCTACAAGAGGCCCATGATTCGCCGTACTCGATTCACCCAGGAAATACCAAGATGTATTTGGATTTGAAAGATACTTTCTGGTGGACCGGAATGAAGAAGGATATTGTGGAGTATGTAGCAGTTTGTGATGTATGTCAGAGAGTAAAGGCAGAGCATCAGAAGCCAGCAAGATTTTTACAGCCATTGCCGATACCCGAATGGAAGTGGGATAAGCTAGGCATGGATTTTATCACGGGATTATCTAGGACCCGTTCAGGCTTGACGAAGGTAGCTCATTTCATCCCAGTAAAGACCACTTACACCAGTGGTAAGTTGGCAAAGATATACATGACGAGGATCGTATGTCTACATGGAGTTCTGAGGAGCATTGTATCAGACAGAGGAACCCAGTTTACCTCAAAATTCTGGAATCAGTTGCACGAAACTTTGGCTACCATACTAGAGTTCAGTACAACTTTTCATCCGCAGACCGATGGACAGACCGAGAGAGTCAATCAGATTTTGGAGGATATGCTGAGAGCTTGTGCGCTAGATTATGGATCTTGTTGGGATGACAACTTGCCATATGCAGAGTTGTCTTACAACAATAGTTATCAATCCAGTTTGAAGATGGCCCCTTTCGAAGCCTTGTACGGAAGACGGTGCAGAACACCATTGTCGTGGGACGAAGTTGGAGACGCCAGTTGTTTGGACTAGATTTGATTAAGGAGTCCGAACAGAAGGTGAAGTTGATTCGTGATAGGCTCAGGGTAGCCCAGTCCAGGTAGAAGAGCTATGCAGATTCTAAATGCAAGGAGACAGTTTATGAAGTCGGAGACAGAGTTTATCTTCGTGTATCCCCACTTTGAAGAGTTAAGCGCTTTGGAGTTAAGGAAAAATTAGCGCCACATTTTGTGGGACTATACAAAGTTTTGGAGCATATGGGAGAAGTTGCTTACAAGTTGGAGTTGCCCGAAGGATTGTCAGGAGTTCACGACGTGTTCCACGTTTCCCAGTTGAAGAAGTGCCATGCAGAGATGGCGGATATACCGCTGAGAGATACAGTGCCGCTGGAAGCAATTCAGTTGGATAGTGACTTGACCTATGAGGAGAAACCAGTCAAGATTCTCGAGTATGCCAGCCGAATAACCCGCAACAAGGTTATCAAGTTCTGCAAAGTTCAGTGGAGCCACCACACTGAGGAAGAAGCCACCTGGGAGCGAGAGGAAGATCTGCTGAAGGACCACACTCACCTATTTTCTAGCCAACCCGAATCTCGAGGGCGAGATTCATCTTAAGGGGGGGGGGGTAGGTTTGTAACATCCCAAATTTTCAATTTGGAATGTTATACATAGATCATCATAGCATATCATATTTTATTTGCATTTCGGTTTGATCCTAGAAATCCTACGCAACTCAAGGACCCATGGAGAGAGTTGGGGATTTTGTTATTTTCATATTTGGGGTTTTCTCAAATTTTGAAAATAGGATCACTTGATTTAATTAATGTATCTTCAATAATTTCTATTATAAAAATAAGTGAGAGGGAATAAAATGACTTTCCCAAAATAAAGAAATATTGAGGATTTAATAAAAAATCAAATAAGTTTTTATCTTGGAGTTTTTCGCTGTTTTATTTGAATTTAGGAAAAATAAGCGTCTTTCAAAATTGCATTTAGGCCCCAAATAAATGTTCACCTTGTCCGGCTTGATTTTAGAAGTTGAGGAAAATTTATATCAGGATTTTTGGAGTCCGTTTAGTATTTCTTTTATTAGTTTTTCTATACGAAACTATTTTAAAAAAAGAGCGAACCGACCTAGCCGGGCCATACCCGACCCGGACTCTAGCCCGGCCGGCCTTTGTAAGCCGGGGGGGCAGCCCGAGCCGCCCGGCCCCGCCCTAACCCTAGACGACGCCACCGCCTCGCCGAGCCACGCCGCCCCGCCACCTCGCCGCCGACCGCCGCCGTCGCCGCTGCTGCCGTCGCCGCCGGTCTTCACCGGTCAACCGCCCGGTTTAAAAAAAACTGTGGTCTTTTTTTTTTGTTTAGATCGGTTTACTTTTTCAGTTTAGTTTATTTAGCGGACGTTCGTCCGTACGTTCGTTTTAACGAACGGTTTTCGTCGTTTAGCCGCAGACAGCGAACGTTCGTTCGTTAGCCTGTTCGTCGTTTTTTTTCTTTTTCTCGGATTTTCCGCGATTATTTCTGACCGTGATTTCTGATCCGATTTTCGTTTTAGTATAACTTTTCTCTCGTTTATCGGAATTAGGCGATTCAAGCGCCTAGAGTTTCGTCTCGAAACCCTCTTTCCGTTTAACCAACTCAAACAAGTTTTTTGCTTCTGTAAAATTTGACTTAGATCCAGATTAGTAAATGAAGCTTGTTTCTTTCGCCGTTTGCTTTTCGTCGCTTCATTTGATTTGATTCTTTTTGCAAACCGGAGTTCTTAAGTTGAACTTTCTGGTTAGATTTCTTATTTGAGTTTTACCTATGCATTAGATGAGTACTTATTGTATGCTTGTTTGTTTGTTTGCGTTAGAGTACCGGGAGTGCGCCACTTGCTACTTGGAATTTTTAGGTTTCACGGATCATCAACAAGGCAAGTAACACTTTGATCATATCCCTTTTCACACCCAGTTTTAATGCATTAGATCAATGCTCAAAACATTGGATGATTAGGATCTAATTAAATTGTGGGCTTTGGGAAAGTAGATGAGGTAGTACCTATTACCTGTTTTTTTATCAAATCCTTGGGAGTTACTTCTACGTTTGCTTATATTGCCGTGCTATGCTAGTAGACGTGGATTGGGTGAGTGTATCCATGACAGATGTGAGATTGTTAATTAATGTTTTATTTAAGGTGGCAACTTTAATACACATCTGGGTGGTTTGAGGCACCTGGGTATTCCAGCGATTGCCTGTTTTTCTTTATGGACCGCCACCCAAGCTCAAAGGGATCATGAGATTATTCATGCTAGAAACTTCTGTGTGCAGCCACAAGCTACTATGGGCTCTAGCATAGTTGATTAAGTCATGCGAACTCTTACAGTAGTAGACTAGCAGATGTAGGGGAAAGTAGGTGTAATGGTCTACCTGATCGTAAGGTGCTAGCGCTTCTGAAAGGCTATGTCTCGGTCATCCGTTTTTCAAACACCATGTAGTGTGAGAATTCCAACGGAGGAGATCGAGTCTTGTGGGGAAAAGTGCGCAAACCTCTGCAGAGTGTATAAACTAATCATGGTTAGTCGTGTCCCCGGTTATGGACAGTTTTGAGTATCTAGTACCTGGATTATCATGTGAATCTCATCATGTGACTTTAATTAATTTTGTTGGGTTTTAATGATGATGTTTAATTTGGATTGAGAGGGTGTCTACGCTCTTAATGTTTAACAACCACCATGATAGTTAAATAAAATGTATTCCTTTGCAGTAGGGAAAAATTGTCTTTACGCAAAACTGTAACCATAGAGTTTTCCACCGGCCATATATGCATGTAGTATAGCCTATTTCTATTCACTACTCTCTATGTGTTACATTGCCAGCATATTCCATGTGCTGACCCGTTTTTGGGCTGCAACGTTCATGTTGCAGACTTTTTAGACGATGAGTAAGTAGCTTTAGGTCGTGGTTCTATACTCAGTGATGCCGTTGGAGTTGATGGACTCACTTATCTTCCAAGCCTTCCACTGTTATCGTTATTAGATGTCCTTAAGCCATATTATTTATAATAAGTTCTCTTTTGAGACACTCGTTGTAATAAGTGTGTGATTGCTACTCTGTTATAAATCCTTCAAGTACTGTGTGTGTCAGCATTACTGATCCAGGGATGACACTGAAGCACAGAGATCAGACCGTTTGAGGTCTGGTCGCTACAGAATTTTTCAATCTCGTTCCTAGGAGTATTGTCATTGAAAGTATGTATGCTAGATACTTAAAGAATTCCAAGTGTTTGATTGAAGAGTTGGAAAACAAGGATGACAATACTTAGATCCTTGCATTATGCCTAGCTAGGGGCGTAAAACAATAGCGCTTGTTGGGAGGCAACCCAATGAATAAAATTTACTTTTGTCTTTTTCTTTCTATTCTTGAGTATTTGGAAAATTATGCCACTGTTACGATTATGTTTTTCATGTTTTAATTAGTGTTTGTGCCAAGCAAAGCCTATAGGATCATGTTGGGTGATAGTTAATTTGATCTTGCTGAAAAATAGAAACTTTTACGCTCACAAAAATAATGTTCATTTTTAACAGAAGCGTGATAAAATACTAATTCTTTTTGCATAATATTAATATACAAAGTTATCACGCTGTCCTATTTTTCAGAATTTTTGGAGTTACAAAAGTATTCGAAATATTCAGATTGCTATAGATTGTTCTGTTTTTGATAGATTCTGTTTTCGTTGTGTTATGTGCTTCTTTTGGTGATTCTATGGTTTCCTTTGAAGATTTTTTGCCATGGAAAAGTTAAAATACAATAGATATAATACAATAATAAAATATGAATGGGTTTGCAACGGTACTTATAGTAGTGATTTGCTTTCTTATACTAACGGATCTCACAAAGTTTTATTGAGTTTTGTGTGATTGAGGTTTTCAAGTTTTGGGTGAGATCGCGATGGATGAAGGAATACGGATTACCAAAAGGCTAAGCTTGGGGATGCCCGAGGCACCCCAAGATAATATTTAAGAAGTATCAAGCAACTAAGCATGGGGATGCCCCCAGTGGCATCCCCTCTTTCTTCTAACAACCATCAATATTTTACTTGAAACTATATTTTTATTCATCACATATTATGAGTTTTGCTTGGAGCGTCTTGTATGATATGAGTCTTTGTTTGTCTGTCTTTCTAATTTTTACGAATGATCCTTGTTGTACACACGTATTTTGGAGAGCCAAATTATGCTATGCTTGCTCCTATGCTTCACTTAAATTTTTAGAGCCTTGTAATTGCTCTAACTTATATCTTTTTGAGCACGGTGTGCTTTGTTATCTTTGAAGAAATTCTCTCATGATTCACTTAGATTAATTTGAGAGAAAGAAATATGATGCCCATGTTCTTCACTTATATTTGTTTGAGCTTATTAAAAGCGACATATGAAACTAGTTCCAAAGTGATAGATATCCAAGGAGGATATAATAAAAACTTTCATGAATATCATTGGGTAAAATAAACTTCATTCTTTGTAATAGTTTTGAGATATGATGATAGTGATATGTGTGTCATGTTGATAAGTAATTATGCTTTAGTAAGAATATTGGTGTTAAGGTTTGTGATTCCCTCTGCAAGCATGAAAGTCAATAGTTATGCAATGAAATTACATCCTACTTGTGGTGCATTATTCGGTGTTAGTTATGTTTAATGCTCGCTTATGAGATTTTTCGTTTCTAGGTTGGACGCTTCTCAATCTTTTGCTAGCCTTCATTTGCATTAATATGATCACTACTTGTGCATCCAAAATCCTTTAAACTAGTTTTTGCCACATGAGTCCACTATAACTTCCTATATGTGGTATTCGTTTGTCATTCTAAGCAAATTTGTATGTGCCATCTCTAATTTTCAAAATAAATTTCTCTTTTGTGTGCTCGTACCACTCATGAAACGATAGGGGGTGAGTGATATATTTCCATGCTAGATGTGTTATTCTCAAGATGAGTGTTTATTCACTTGTCATTGCACGAGAGTATGGCAAAGGTATTAGGGATGCCTAGTCCCGAAATGAAAAATGAATTAACTTTATGTTGTCAAATAATAAATTCCTTGGAATTTCCCCTAAAAAAATTCCTTGGAAAGTGTTGGTATGGATGGCACCCATGGATTCGGTTAGCCGTGGAATGTGAAAGTATGGTGGAAAAGGCAATAAACTTTATTTTCTGTTTGGGAACCGCCTATGATATATCTAGCATGGAAAGGATTGGGAACTACTCAATCGCTTTCGTTGACAGGAAAAGTATGTCACCCAAAATGTTTTATCTCTATCTTTTTCGCTTTGAGCTCTAGCACCTCTACAAATCCCTACTTCCCTCCACGAAGGGCCTTTCTATTTACTTTATGCAATTTTTATTTTACTTGAGTCTCCATCTTCTCTTATAAAGCACCAACTAAGGGGCACTATGATCATAATTGAGCATTAGGTGTAGCTAATATGTCAGTGTGGGATACGTCCATTTTGCATCATGTTTTCTTACTATTATTTATGATGTTTTTACCCATAGTAATGCTTTTTGGAGTAATTCTAATGTCGTTTCTCTCATAATATGCAAGGTATACGCAAAGAGGGAGAATTCTGGCAGCTAGAAATCTGGACCTGGAAAAGCTACGTCAAGCTACCTATTCTGCACAACTCTAAACAGGCTGAAACTTCACGGAGAATTTTTATGGGATATATGATGAATATTGGAGCAAATAAGTACCAGAGTTGGCCCACCAGGTGGGCACAAACCCACCTGGGGGCGCCAGGGAGCCCAGGCGCGCCCTGGTGGGTTGTGCTCACTCAGGCCCACCTCCGGTGCCCATCTTATGGTATATAAGACATTTTGACCTAGAAAAAATAAAGGTGCGATTCCGCCAGGGGAATTTCCTCCTGGAGGGGGAAATCATCGTCATCATCATCACCAACAACTCTCCCATCTTAGGGAAGGCAATCTCCATCAACATGTTCAACAACACCATCTCATCTCAAACCCTAGTTCATCTCTTGTGTTCAATCTTGTTACCGGAACTATAGATTGGTGCTTGTGGGTGACTAGTAGTGTTGATTACATCTTGTAGTTGATTACTATATGGTTTATTTGTTGGAAGATTATATGTTCAGATCCAATATGCTATTTAATACCCCTCTAATCATGAGCATGTTTATCATTTGTGTGTAGTTACTTTTGTTCTTGAGGTCACGGGAGAAATAATGTTGCAAGTAGTCATGTGAACTTGATATGTGTTCGATATTTTGATAGTATGTATGTTGTGATTCCCTTAGTGGTGTAATGTGAACGTTGACAACATGACACTTCACCATATTTGGACCTAAGGGAATGCATTGTGGAGTAGCAATTAGATTATGGTTTGCAAGAGTGACAGAAGCTTAAACCCCAGTTATGCGCTATTCCGTAAGGGACTGATTGGATCCAAAAGTTTAATGTTATGGATAGAATTTATTCTTAATACTTCTCTTGTAGTTGCGGCTGCTTGCAGGAGGGTTAATCATAAGTAGGAGGTTTGTTCAAGTAAGAACAGCACCTAAGCACCGGTCCACCAACATATCAAATTATCAAAGTAGCGAACACAAATCAAACCAACATGGAGAAAGTGACTAGATGAAAATCCCGTGTACCCTCAAGAACGCTTTGCTTATTATAAGAAACCGTCTTGGCATGTACTTTGCTTCAAAAGGATTGTGCTACCTTGTTTCACTTTTGCTACTATTATCGTTACTTGCTCGTTACAAATTATCTTGCTATCACACTACTCTACTACTTATAATTTCAGCACTTGCAGACATTACCTTGCTGAAAACCACTTGTCATTTCCTTCTGCACCTCGTTCGGTTCGACACTCTTACTTATCAAAAAGAGCTACAATTGATCCCCTATACTTGTGGGTCATCAAGGCTATTTTCTGGTGCCGTTGCCGAGGAGGGAAGTGCCTTTGGTAAGTGGAATTTGGTAAGGAAACATTTATATAGTGTGTTGAAATTTATTGTCACTTGGTACTACGGAAAACAATCCTTTGAGGGGTTTGTTCGGGGTATCTTCACCTCGACCGAAACAACAATTAGCTACCCCTCAACCTACTGCACCTACTGAAAATATTGAATATGAAATTCCTTCGGGTATGATAGAACAACTGCTAGCTAATCCTTATGCAGGAGACAGAACCGAACATCTTGATATGCACTTGATATATGTAGAACAAATTTGTGGATTGTTCAAGCTTGCAGGCTTACCCGGAGATGAAGTTACAAAGAAGGTTTTCCCTTTATCTCTGAAGGGAACATCATTGGCATGGTATAGGCTATGCGATGATATTGGATCCTGGATTTGGAATCGATTGAAATTGGAGTTTCATCAAAAAAATTATCCTATGCATCTAGTTCATTGTGATCGGAATTATATATATAATTTTTGGCCTCGTGAAGGAGAGAGTATCACTCTAGCTTGGGGGAGGCTGAAGTTAATGTTACACTCATGCCCCAACCATGAGCTCTCAAGAGAAATTATTATCGAGAATTTTTATGCTCGACTTTCTCATAATGATCAAACCATACTTGATACTTCTTGTGCTGGTTCTTTTATGAAGAAGACTATTGAATTCCGGTGGGATCTTTTGGAAAGAATTCAACGCAACTCTGAAGATTGGGAACTCAATGAAGGTAAAGAGTCAGGTATTAAACTTAAGTATGATTGTGTTAAATCTTTTATGAATACCGATGCTTTAAAAAAATTAGCACTAAATATGGACTTGACTCTGAGATAGTAGCTTCCTTCTGTGAATCCTTTTCTACTCATGTAGATCTCCCTAAAGAGAAGTGGTTTAAATATCACCCACCTATTAAAGAAGAAATTAAAGAACCGGTACCAGATAAAGAAGAAACTATAATTTACAATGTTGATCTAGTTGTTCCTACTGCTTATATTGAGAAACCACCTTTCCCTGTTAGGATAAAGGAACATGCTAAAGTTTCAAGTGTGGTCAACAAAGGCTATATTAGAACACCTAAACCTTATGAACAAATTAAATTAGAACCTAGTATTTCTATGGTTAAGGATCTCTTGGAAGAAAATGTAGATGGGCATGTTATTTACTTCTGTGAAGAAGCTGCTAGAATTGCCAAACCTAATAAAAAGGATAAACATAGACCTGTTGTTGGCATGCCTGTTGTCTCAGTTAAAATAGGAGATCACTGTTATATTGGTTTATGTGACATAGGTGCTAGCGTGAGTGCTATTCCTTATAAGTTATATCAAGAAATTATGAATGACATAGCACCCGCAGAGATAAAAGACATAGATGTTACTATTAAACTTGCTAATAGAGACACTATATCACCAATTGGGATTGTTAGAGATATTGAAGTCTTGTGTGGAAAATTAAAATACCCCACCGATTTTCTAGTTCTTGGTTCCCCACAAGATGACTTTTTTGCATTATCTTTGGTAGACCTTTCTTGAACACTGTTAATGCTAGAATAGACTATGAGAAACAAACTCTCGGTGCTAGTTTTGGTGATGAGTCTCATGAGTTTAATTTTTCCAAGTTTAGTAGAAAGCTTCATGAAAAAAAATTGCCTAGTGAGGATGAAATAATTGGTCTTGCTTCTGTTGCTGTCCCACCTACTGATCCTTTAGAACAATATTAGCTAGACCATGAAAACAATTTACATATGCATGAAAGAAATGAAATAGATAAGATTTTCTTTGAACAACGTCCTCTGCTTAAACATAATTTGCCTATTGAAACTCTAGGAGGTCCTCCTCCACCTAAAGGTGATCATGTGTTTGAATTAAAACAATTGCCAGACACTTTGAAATATGCTTATCTTGATGAAAAGAAGATATATCATGTTATTATTAGTGATAACCTTTCAGAACATGAAGAAGAAAGATTATTGAAAGTTCCAAGGAAGCACCGAGCTGCTATTGGATATACTCTTGATGATATAAAGGGCATTAGTCCCACTCTATGTCAGCACAAAATTAATATGGAACCTGATGCTAAACCCGTTGTTGATCACCAATGTCGGTTAAATCCAAAAATGAAGGAAGTGGTAAGAACGGAAATCTTAAAACTTCTGGAAGTAGGTATAATCTATCCTATAGCTGATAGTAGATGGGTAAGTCATGTTCATTGTGTCCCTAAAAAGGGAGGTATTACTGTTGTTCCTAATGGTAAGAATGAACTTATTCCACAAACAATTGTTATAGGCTATATAATGGTAACTGATTTTAGAAAATTAAACAAAGCAACTAGAAAACATCATTACCCTCTGTCTTCTATTGATCAAATGCTAGAAAGATTATCTAAGCACACACATTTTTGATTCCTTGATGGATATTATGTTTTTCACAAATACCTGTTTCTCAACCTGATCAAGAAAAGACCACTTTTACTTGTCCCTTTGGAACTTATGCTTATAGATGTATGCCTTTTGGTTTATGCAATGCACCTCCTACCTTTCAAAGATGTATGACTACTATATTTTCTGACTTTTGTGAAAATATTGTTGAGGTTTTCATGGATGATTTCTCTCTTTATGGGAAGTCTTTTGATGATTGTTTAAGCAATCTTGATCGAGTTTTGCAGATATGTGAACAAGCAAATCTTGTCTTGAATTGGGAGAAGTGCCACTTTATGGTTAATGAAGACATTGTCTTGGGTCATAAAATTTTCTGTAAGAGGTATTGAGTGGACAAAGCTAAGGTTCATGCAATTGAGAAAATGCCATGTCCTAAAGATATTAAAGGTATTCGTAGTTTCTTAGGTTATGTTGGTTTCTATAGAAGATTTATCAAAGACTTCTCTAAAATTTCTAGGCCTCTTACGAATATTTTGCAAAAGGACATTCGTTTTGTTTTTTATGATGATTGTTTAGAAGCCTTTGGAACACTCAAGAAATCCTTAATTTCCGCACCTATTGTTCAACCACCTAATTGGAACTTGCCTTTTGAAATTATGTGTGATGCTAGTGATTATGCTGTTGGTGCTGTTATAGGACAAATAGTTGATAAGAAACTGAATGTTATTCATTATGCTAGTAAAACTCTAGACAATGCTGAACGAAATTATGCTACTACTGAAAAATAATTCTTAGCAGTGGTGTTTGCTTGTGATAAGTTTAGATCTTACATTGTTGATTCAAAAGTAAATGTTCACACCGATCATGCTGCTATTAAATATCTTACGGAAAAGAAAGATGCTAAACCTAGACTTATTCGTTGGGTTCTCCTGTTACAAGAATTTGATTTACATATCACTGATAGAAAAGGAGCTGAGAACCCCGTAGCTGATAACTTGCCTAGGCTTGAAAATTTTCTTGATGACCCACTACCTATTGATGATAGTTTTCCTAATGAGCTGTTAGCTGCAATAAATGTTGCTCACAACACTCCTTGGTATTCTGACTATGCTAATTACATTGCTGCTAAATATTTACCACCTAGCTTTACATACCAACAAAAGAAAAAATTATTCTATGATAGACATTACTTTTGGGATGACCCACACCTTTATAAAGAAGGAGTAGATGGTATTATTAGACGTTGTGTACCTGAGCATGAAAAGGGACAAATCCTACGAAAATGTCACA
This sequence comes from Triticum dicoccoides, assembly GCF_002162155.2. Lineage (NCBI taxonomy): Eukaryota > Viridiplantae > Streptophyta > Magnoliopsida > Poales > Poaceae > Triticum > Triticum dicoccoides. The sequence goes on from NC_041388.1 coordinate 167,756,358, forward strand.
CCAAAGCTTATGGAAGGCATCATGCTGGAGATAGAACTGCTCACAAGGTATTGCAATTTAGATTTTATTGGCCTACACTCTTCAAGGATGCCCGTAAGTTCGTCTTATCTTGTGATGATTGCCAAAGAATAGGTAATATCGGTAAGCGTCAAGAAATGCCTATGAATTATTCACTTGTTGTTGAACCATTTGATGTTTGGAGATTTGATTACATGGGACCTTTTCCTTCCTCTAATGGGTATACACATATTTTGGTTGCTGTTGATTATATTACTAAATGGGTAGAAGCTATTCCAACCAGTAGTGCTGATCACAACACCTCTATTAAAATGCTTAAGGAAGTTATTTTTCTTGGAGTCCCTAGATATTTAATGACTGATGGTGGTTCACACTTTATTCATGGTGCTTTCCGTAAAATGCTTGCCAAGTATCATGTTAACCATAGAATTGCATCACCTTCTCATCCTCAGTCTAGTGGTCAAGTTGAACTTAGCAATAGAGAAATAAAATTAATCTTGCAAAAGACTGTCAATAGGTCCGGGAAGAATTGGTCTAAGAAATTAGATGATGCACTTTGGGCTTATCAAACAACATATAAAAATCCCATGGGTATTTTCCTTATAAAATGGTTTATGGAAAAGCTTGTCATTTGCCTCTTGAATTAGAACATAAAGCATATTCGGCAATCAAAGAACTCAACTATGATTTCAAACTTGCCGGTGAAAAGAGGTTATTTGGTATTAGCTCATTAGATGAATGGAGAACCTAAGCTTATGAAAATGCCAAGTTGTTTAAATAAATAGTCAAAAGATGGCACAATAAGAGAATTCAAAAGCGTGAGTTTGAAGTAGGAGAATATGTTCTTTTGTACAACCCTCATTTCAGATTCTTTGCAGGAAAACTCCTCTCAGAATGGGAAGGCCCCTATGTCATCGAGGAGGTTTATCGTTCTGGAGTCGTCAAAATAAATAATGCCAAAGGTACTAACCCGAAGGTTGTTAACGGGCAACCAATAAACCATTATATCTCAGGTACGCCCATTAAAGTTGAAAGTAATATTATCCAAACTTTGACACCCAAAGAACACACAAAAGAGTCCTTCCGGATCACTCCAGAATCGTGAAAATAAGGAGGTACATGATACGGTAAGTAAACAGACTCCGAAAGATCCGTAAAACTATTTTTGTTAGTTTTGGAATATTTAGAAAAATATGAAAATAAGAAACTTCCAGGAAGCGTACCCTTGTGGGCACAAGACACATGTAGGTTGTGCCCACCTGGGGTACCTTTCGGACTTTGTTTTTCTCTAGCTTGCTTGTTTCCTAAGATAAAAAATCTTTATATACCCCCAGGAACCTATTGACCACCGTATCACGGAGAAATCCTATGTTCTCTTTTCTTGTTGTTTCCAGTCAGATCTGTTGAGTTAGGCATCATGTCTTCGTCTTCCTCCAATAATGTGGAAGAGGATGCTTGGTTGATGAAGATCGAGTAAAAGAGAGAAGAGCCCGTAGAAGCCGTCAAGGGAGATGAGAGCAAGGAGGTTATCATAGATCAACCTCCGGTCTTCGAGCAAGCACTGCCAGCCAATGAGGAAGAGGAAGATATCCTTAAACCTTACTGAGGGAGTCCTGGATTAGGGCATCTCCGGACAGCCGGATTATATCCCTTGGCCAGACTGTTGGACTATGAAGATATAAGATTGAAGACTTCGTCCTGTGTCCAGATGGGACTCTACTTGGCGTGGAAGTCAAGCTAGGCAGTATAGATATGGATATATCCTCCTTTGTAACCGACCTTGTGTAACCCTAGCCCCCTCCGGTGTCTATATAAACCGGAGGGTTTTAGTCTGTAGGACAACATACAATCATACCATAGGCTAGCTTCTAGGGTTTAGCCTCTCCGATCTCGTGGTAGATCAACTCTTGTAATACCCATATCATCAAGAATAAATCGAGCAGGACGTAGGGTTTTACCTCCATCAAGAGGGCCCGAACCTGGGTAAAATATTGTGTCCCCTGCCTCCTGTTACCATCCGCCTTAGACGCACAGTTCGGGGCCCCCTACCCAAGATCCGCCGGTTTTGACACCGACATTGGTGCTTTCATTGAGAGTTCCTCTGTGTCGTCGCCGTTAGGCTTGATGGCTCCTATTATCATCGATAGCGATGCAGTCCAGGGTGAGACTTTTCTCCCCGGACAGATCTTTGTGTTCGGCGGCTTCGCACTGCGGGCCAACTCGCTTGGCCATCTGGAGCAGATCGAAAGTTACGCCCCTGGCCACCAAGTCAGGTTTGGAAGCTTAAATTACATAGCCAATATCCGGGGAGACTTGATCTTCGACGGATTCAAGCCCCTGCCTTGTGCGCCACGCGGTCACGATGAGTATGATCTAGCTCTACCATCGAACCATATTTAGGAGATCGCATCGGCAGCCGCTCCGAGCCTCAATTCGGAGCCAGTTGCGCCATCCATGGACGGGTGGTTAGACCCCGTCACGGAGGTCGTATCCTCAGCGGCGATCGAGCCGAATATCGACCTTACCCTTCATGAGAGCCGTGTTGTAAAACTACCGGATCCTTCTCCAGCCACGGACTCTGAACCGCCTGCGCCCGTTCCTATTGAATCAAATTGGGCGCCGATCATGGAGTTTACCTCCGCGGATATTTTTCGGCACTCGCCCTTCGACGACATACTAAACTCATTAAGCTCTCTCTCCTTATCAGGAGGATCCTGGCTGAACTATGTCTGGCAGGATTGGGATGCGGATGCTGAAGAAATTCGTCACCCACCCACCACCCACTTAGTAGCCACTGTCGACGACTTAACCGACATGCTCGACTTCGACTCCGAAGACATCGATGGTATGGATGACGATGCGGGAGATGAAGAGGAACCATTGCCCACAGGGCACTGGACAGTCACCTCATCATACGATTTATACATGGTGGACACACCCAAAGAAGGCAATGGCGACGAGACAACGGAGGATGACCCCTCCAAGAAGCAACCCAAGCGTCGGCATCAGCGGCGCCGCTCTAAGTCCCGCCAAGGCAAAAGTGGTGATACCGGCATAGGAGATAATAGCACTCCGAACAGTGCCAAAGACGGCAACAATCCCCTCCAGCAAGATTTAAGGCAGGAGGATGGAGAAGCCAGCCCTCCTGAGAGAGCGGCAGATGGAGAAGCGAAGGATGATAATTACATGCCTCCCTCCGAAGACGAGGCAAGCCTCGACGATGATGAATTTTTCATGCCAGAGGATCCCATCGAACAAGAGCGCTTCAAGCGCCGGCTTATAGCCACGGCAAATAGCCTTAAGAAAAAGCAACAGCAGCTTCAAGCTGATCAAGATTTGCTTGCTGACAGATGGACTGAACTCCTGGCGGCCAAGGAATATAAACTCGAACGCCCCTCCAAGAGTTACCCCAAGTGCAGGTTTCTACCCCGACTGGAGGGGGAGGCACCGAAACCTACATCCTCGGCGTATGACGCGGCTAATCGGCCACCTCGTGGCCGCGACAGAGAAACATTCTAGCCAAAAGCTCAGCCCACACCCTGACGCCATTCAAATAAACCGGCATGGGGAAATACGCCAGAACTACGGGACGTATTGGAGGACAAAGCAAAACATGCAAGATCAACCTACGGATCACGAGGGCGCGCCACTATGCAAGACGATAATCGTCACGCCGGATACGGTAAAAGTAAGTTCGGCCGGGCCAAACACAGCGGGCAAGACTCATTCGAGCTGCGTCGCAACATAGCCCAGTATAGAGGCACCGCACACCCCCAATGCTTCACAGACGAAGTAATGGATCATCAAATCCTAGAGGGTTTCAAACCCGTAAATATAGAATCATACGACGTCACAACAGATCCTGCGGTATGGATCGAGGATTTCCTCCTGCATATCCACATGGCCCGCGGTGATGATCTACACGCAATCAAATACCTCCCACTCAAACTCAAAGGACCATCTCGGCATTGGCTTAACAGCTTGCCAGCAGAGTCCATTGGCTGTTGGGAAGATCTGGAAGCTGCATTCCTTGACAACTTTCAGGGCACTTATGTGCGACCACTAGATGCCGCTGACTTGAGCCACATAATTCAGTAGCCAGAGGAATCGGCCAGGCAATTCTGGACACGGATCCTAACAAAGAAAAATCAAATCGTCAACTGTCCGGATGCAGAGGCCCTAGCAGCTTTTAAGCACAACATCCACGACGAATGGCTCGCCCGGCACCTTGGCCAGGAAAAGCCGAAATCTATGGCAGCCCTCATGACACTCATGACCCACTTTTGTGCGGGAGAAGACAGCTGGCTGGCTCACAGCAATAATATATCAAAGAACCATGGTACTTCGGATACCAAGGATGGCAATGGCAGGTCACGTCGCAACAAACAATAGCGCCGCATTAACAACAACAATACCGAGGATATGACAGTCAATGCTGGATTCAAAGGCTCTAAACCCGGTCAGCAGAAAAAGCCATTCAAAAAAGCACTCTGGGCCCGTCCAGTTTGGACCGTATACTCGATCGCTCATGTCAAATACACGGCACCCCCGACAAGCCAGCCAACCACACGAACAGGGATTGTTGGGTGTTCAAGCAGGCCGGCAAGTTAAATGCCGAAAACAAAGATAAGGGGTCACATAGCAATGACGAGGAGGAGCCCCGGTAGCCGAGCACCGGAGGACATAAGAGGTTCCCCCCACAAGTGCGGACGGTGAACATGATATACGTAACCCACATCCCCAAGAGGGAGCGGAAGCGTGCGCTCAGGGACGTATATGCATTGGAGCCAGTCGCCCCAAAATTCAACCCATGGTCCTCCTGTCCGATCACCTTCGATCGCAGGGACCACCCCACTTGTATCTGTCATGGCGGATTCGCCGCATTGGTCCTAGACCCAATCATTGACGGATTTCACCTCACTCGAGTCCTTATGGATGGCGGCAGTAGCCTGAACCTGCTTTATCAGGACACGGTGCGAAAAATGGGTATAGACCCCTCCAGGATCAAACCCACAAAAACGACCTTTAAAGGCGTCATACCAGGAGTAGAGGCCCATTGCACAGGCTTAGTCACACTAGAAGTGGTCTTCGGATCCCCGGATAACTTCCGAAGCAAAGAGTTAATCTTCGACATAGTCCTGTTCCGCAGTGGCTACCATGCACTGCACGGGAACCGCATTCGCAAGATTCAATGCGGTACCACATTATGCATATCTCAAGCTTAATATGCCAGGACCTCGGGGGGTCATCACAGTCAATGGAAACACAGAGCGCTCTCTCCGCGCGGAGGAGCACACTACGGCCCTCGCAGCAGAAGCACAAAGCAGCCTCTTAAGGCAATCCACTAGTTCGGTGATTAAGGACCCGGACAACTTCAAGCGCACCCGGAGTAATCGGCAACTGGACCGCCTGGCATGTCCTGAGCTCACATAGCAATGCGGCCCCCACCCCGGCCCCAGCCAAACAGCGAAATACGTGCCACGCGTACATAATTACGCATTAAAAATACCATGGGCATAGGTGGGGAGGGGGCACGACTGCAGCACGCTCCAAGACGCGGCTTAAACCGCACTAGGGGCTCCCCGCTTTGTTATTTTTCTCTTTCAGGACTTTAATCTCTGGAAACCCTGTCCGGCAGCATGATTGCCGAACACATGATGCAGCAACCAAGGAGGCAGAAAGCTACGTCACACCATGGGACTCCCAGGTGGATTACGATAACGACTGAAATACTTGCTTTAATACTATTCCTCAGCTTGCCCTTGGAGGTGACATGTCAAATAGTCCTACTTTTTGCTTATCGCACTACCTGTATCATTCTGCTTTAATGCACCTTTTTGAATAAACAATGCATAGCACTAAGACTATTATTGCATTCTTCTTTATTATATATATATATATATATCTTCATTCATGATATCCAGCACCCGTACACTCTGGTACGGCCAATACGCTAGGGGCTTACGCATACCCCATAATACGGCGTGAGAAGTCCGAACACTTTCGACAGTGCGGCACCCCGAACTTATAGCATTATATGCATCGACTCTGAATCATGTCTTGGGTAAATAGTTGGGTTTTCCTGGCTCCCATGTTTTGGTGCCTTACGTTCCACTATATCGGCTAAGGTAGCACTGGGAGAACTACTATGATTGTGCCCCGGTTCTGCTGGGCTAAGCACCTCAGTAGAGAAAGGTAAAACTGACTGTCATGATAAGGCGAGAGACTGGTCGCTGTTCGAGAGGTTTCGAGTCCCTAAAGACTTATGCCGCTTAGAGCAAGGAGTCGGCTCTGTCCGGCTTAAGGCGTCTATAGCGGCTCGAATTCGGTCTTCCGAATACTAGGGGCTTCGCCGAAATTTAAAATTATAGAATTCTATGGCTAAGTGAGAGTGATAACGCATTATAGTCCGATTGCCTTGTTCGTTGTGGTGAGCACCTCCCTCGAAAGACCCAAAAATGGGAACAAGAGTGCTCAGGTTTATCCCGAACACCCCAGCACTCATGGCATGGGGGCAGAAGCCGACTACTAGCCATCTCTCAGATTTGATAAACAGCCGAACAGAAAGTAATATTTTAAATTCAAACAAGCGTTGCATAGAACAAGTTTTCAACATACAGGATCACACAAGTAAGTTTTTTCAAATATTACATCTTTTACACACTCGTCCGCTACAATACGGGCACCCTTCAGGACACCCTCATAGTACATCTCAGGGTTGTGATGCTCCTTGCCCTGCGGCGGCCCCTCCTTCACCAGCTTCACGGTGTCCATCTTGGCCCAGTGCACCTTGGCACGGGCGAAAGCCCGGTGTGCACCTTCGATGCAGACGGACCACTTGATGACTTCGAGCCGTGGGCAAGCATCCACAAGCCGCCTCACAAGGCCGAAGTAGCTGTGGAAGGGCCTCGCCAGGCCACATCCAGAATATAAAGCCCTTAATGGCCTGTTCGGCCGCCTTGTGCAGCTCGACCAGTTGCTTCAGCTGGTCGCTCAGCGGCATCGGGTGTTCGGTCCCAGTATATTGAGACCAGAACAGCTTCTCCATTGAGCTTCCCTCCTCGGCCTGGTAAAACTGTGCGGCATCCGACACGCTGCGGGGCAAATCTGCGAATGCTCCTGGAGAGCTCTAGATTTGGGTAAGTAACAAGTAATTTACCTTCACATACTTGCTTTGCATATAAAATGCCTTACCCGCCGCTATCTTCTTCATCGCATCAATCTCCTGGAGGGCCTTTTGGGCTTCGGCCTTGGCACTCTTTGCACTCTCAAGGGCCGCGGCAAGCTCGGACTCTCGCGTCTTCAAGTCAAGCTCCAACGCCTTGTGCTTCGTCACATGAGCGTGGAGCTCTTGCTGCACCTCGCCCACATGTGCCTCTTGTTTTTCCTGCTCGGTGCGCTCCTAGGCCACTTTGTTTTCGGCCTCGGATAACGCTGCTTCAGGGTTGCCACCTCGGTCGTGGCCCCATGCAAATTAAAGATGATCCTGTCATTTTGCAATCGCATCCTTTCTATACATATCTACAGACTAGGTATTACTTACCTTTGTTCTCCTCGAGCTGGCTCTTGGCAAGGCCGAGCTCTTTCTTGGACCCTTCGAGGTCCCGCTTCAGTACGGCGACCTCCGCAGTCAGTGTAGCAGAGATCAGCAGCGAAGCCTGCATACGCATATAGACATACTTATATTAGACTCCTGCATATATTAGTTGATCCTCTATTCGGCTTTTCTTTTTGAACAACAAACAGAGCATCATGGGCTACTGTGTATGTGGTAATATTTTTCCTATATTTCAAATACTTACCTCAAAGCCTGTTAGAATGCTGGCACAGGCTTCGGTCAGTCCGCTCTTGGTGGACTAAACCTTCTGGATCACCGCACTCATAATAGTGCGGTGCTCTTCGTTGATGGAAGCGCTGCGAAGCGCTCCCACCAGATTGTCCGGTGCCTCTGGATGGACAGAGGTCACCGGCACAGGCGTCTTGCCCCTTTTGGAAGGAGGCCGCCAGCCCGAGTATGGAACCACTGGAGGTTTCGGCGCGGTGTTCGGCCGAGGGCCGAACTCAGAGCCCTCAGGAGCCTTGCTCCCTCTGCTCCCGGAGTCCGGAAGGTCGCCTTGACGCGCCTCCGGGACTGTTTCCCCTCGACCCGGTGCCTCTTGAGACAGTACCTCGGCGTTGTCCGTTGGGCAAGGGGAGGTGGCGGTCGGAAGTGGACCGCTATCCATATCCGACGAGTCCAGGGAGCCGTCCAACGAGGATATGTCGATACGGGCTCAGGGCGGTCTGCATAATCATAATTCGGTGTTAGGAGAAGCAGTGCGACAAAGGAATGCCATGAGTTACTCTGATATCCAAATACCTATGACTTCACTAGGGGCTTGGCCCTGAGCAGCCACTCGTCTTCGCCTTCGGCGGCGGTGGTGGAACTGTCCGGAAGGAGAGTCCTTCCTTTCTTGGACCCTTCGCCCCCCAGTTGGGGCGGCCTTCCTTTTCTTGTCTCCCCCGATTGGAGGGGGAGCGTCTTCATCTTCCTCCTCGTCTTCGTGGGAGGAGTGCGTCGAGGAGTCATCGGACGATGAGTCCGATACCACCTGGCGCCGGGAACTCTTTCGGTGTAACATCCCAAAATTTCAATTTGGAATGTTATACATAGTCATCCATGCATATCATATTTTATTTGCATTCTGTCTCGCGATCCTCGAAATCCTAAGCAACTCAAGGACCCTCGGAGAGAGTTGGGGATTTTTCCCGGTTTTCAAATTTGATTATATCAAATTATGAAACGAGGATTTTGGTTTTAATTATTTTTGTCTCCGAAAATATTTCATATCAAAATATATGAGACGAGATAATATGACTTCTCCAAGATAATTAAAATATTGGGGGAAAATATTAAAACCAAATATTTGTTTTATTTGGATTTTATTGCAATTTTGTTTGCATTAGAAAAATTGCACGTTTTCAAAATTGCATTTTAGGGCCAAGAAAATGTTCGTCTCGTTCTAAATATTTTATTTAGACGGTGAAAATTTATTTTGGCATTTTTAGATTTTTATTTATTTTTCTAGGATTTTATTTCGGTCGGCGAAATTATTTATTTAAAAAAAGTTCCCGCGCCCGACTGGGCCTAAGGCCCAGCCGAGCCAGGCCGCCGCCACCGCCTTCCCCGCGCGTGTGCCGCCGCCGCCGACCCGGACGAGGAGTCCGAGCCGGACTCCACCGCCGCCGCCTTGGCCCCTCCTCCAAGCCGCCCCGCCCCGCCCCTTTATATACGCGCCGCCCGAGCCCACCACCCCCACAGCCACC
>NC_041388.1:167766004-167824433 GCF_002162155.2 Triticum dicoccoides
CCCAGCGCTGCCGCCGCCGCTTGCCGCCGCCGCCCCGCAAGCCGCCACCTCGCCTCGCCGGAGGTAGCCGCCGGATCCGAGCCGCCGGTTTTTTTAAGAACCATTCGGGTTTTTTAGAAAACCCTAGATTCATTTTTTTCGGATCGCCGGTTTTTCTCGGTTCTTCTAGTTAGCGGACGTTTGTCCGTACGTTCATTTTAACGAACGGTTTTCGCCCGTTAGTTACAGCTAACGAACGCTCGTTTGTTAGTCTGTTCGTCAGTTTTCTTTTACCGGATTTATTCTGTGAGTTTTCTGATCACGATTTCTGATCTGATCTTAGTTTATGTTTATTTTTTCGCTCGTTAGTCAGAATCAGGCGATTCCAGCGCCTAGAGTTTCGTCTCGAAACCCTCTTTCCGTTTAGCCAACTTAAATAAGTTTTTGCTACTGTAAAATTTGACCTAGGTTCAGATTAGTAAACGAAGCTTCTTTCTTTCGCCGTTTGAGTTTCGTTGCTCCGTTTGATTTGATTCTTTTTGCGAACCGGAGTTCTTAAGTTGAACCTTCTGGTCAACCTCTTTTATTTGAGTTTTGCTTGCGCATCTTTGCTTGTTGCTTATGTATGTTATTGTTTGTTTGCGATAGAACACCCAGAGTGTGAAACATGCTACTACGAGTCCCTAGGTTTCGCAGACCGTCAGCAAGGCAAGTAACACTTTGATCATATCCCTTTTATCACCCAGTTTTTATGCATTAGTTCCAATCCTCAAACATTGCATGATTAGGATGTCATTAACATGTGGGTTGGGAAGTAGTTGATGAGGTAGAACCTATTACCCAGTTACATTCAAATCCTTGGGAGTTACTTCTACGCGTTGCTTATATTGCTATGCTATGCTCCTAGACGTGGTTTGGGTTTGAGTGAAATCCATGACAGATGTGAGTTTGTTAATTAATGGTTCAACTTAAGGTGGCAACTTAAATTAACATCTGGGTGGATTGAGGCACCTGAGTACCCAGTGTTGCCTGTATTTTTGGAAATCCCGGAGTAACCGTGTGATCTTCCTATGGACCACCACCCAGGATCAAAGGGAACTGATATGATTCATGCTAGAAACTTCCTTGTGCAGCCACAAGCTATTATGGGCTCTAGCATAGTTGAGTAAGTTACATGAAGCTCTTGAAGAGGCAAATCAGCAGGTAGTGGGATGTAGGTTTGGTATGGTCTGTCCGGAGTAGAGAGTTAATGTTTCTGAAAGACTATGTCTCGGTCATCCGTTTCTCAAACACCTTGTAGTGCGAGAAATCCAATGGAGGCGATCGAGTCTTGTGGGGAAAAGTGCACAAACCTCTGCAGAGTGTATAATCTAATCATGGGTTGCCGTGTCCCGGGTTATGGACAATTCTTGCGTATCTAGTATTTGGGTTATCACGTGTATCTCATCATTCTTAAATAATATTGTTGGGATGTTAATCACTTTAATTGGGATTGAGTTGGAGGAACCTTCTCAATGATGTTTCAACTACCATGATAGTTAAATTAAAATCTATTCCTTTGTTGTAGGGAAAAATTGGCTTTTCGCAAAAACTATAACCATAGAGCTTTCCACCAGCCAAATATGCATGTAGTGATAGCATTATTCTATTCCTGCTCTACTGTGTTACTTTGCCAGCATATTCCATGTGCTGACCCGTTTTCGGGCTGCAACGTGTTATGTTGCAAACTTTTCAGACGAGGAGTAAGGTTCGTTAGGTTGTTGCCGAGCTGCTCAGCTATGCCGTTGGAGTTGATGGACTCACTTTATCTTCCAAGTCTTCCGCTGTTATCGTATTAGATGGCCTTAAGCCATATTATTGTAGTAAGTTCTCTTTTGAGACATTCGATGTAATAAGTGTGTGATTGCCACTCTGTTATAAATCCTTCGAGTACTGTGTGTGTCAGCATTACCGATCCAGGGATGACACTGAAGCATAGAGACTTGGCCATCTGAGGTTGGGTCGCTACAAGATGGTATCAGAGCACACGCTGAGTGTAGGACACGACCACTAAGATAAACCCTAGGTCACACTTCTCTACTCATTTCTGACTTCTCTCCATTTTCTACTCTTTAGGATGGCAGAGATGAAGAACAAGTTTGTGCAACCAGATGAAGACACACCTTTTGGACGCCACTTGAGCAGACATCATGGAGTCTTCCACCGATCAAAATTTCTAGATGGCCACCAAATATTAGTAGTATTTTCCCATGTAATTAGGAGTAGATGAGCACTTTGCGATAGTCCTAGACCGTTTGTATGCCCTTGCTTGATTGATTGAGTGAAATGTTTGTGTTTGTCTCATGTGCATATGGGTAGTGTTTTCTCATTAGACCCCTTTTATATTCTGATCTCTTCCATCTAAACCCATCTGATGCCTCCGAGACGTGACACTGGTTTTGCTTTCCCATCGGAGCTCATCCAGTTGATCCAACAGCAGAATACTTTGATGCAATTGCTAGTTCAGAACCAGGGCAACAACAATAACAATAACAACAACAACAACCCACCGCCAGTGGACAACCTAGCCCGTTTTCTAAGGTTACAACCGCCGGTGTTTTCTAGTAGCACCGAGCCAATGGTTGCTGACGATTGGCTATGCCGTATTGGAAGGGAGTTAACCACTGCAGGTTGCATAGATGCTGAGAGGGTGCGCTTTGCCGCACATCAATTGGATGGACCTGCAGCCCCATGGTGGGAGAATTACACAGCCACTTTCCCCATAGCCAACGTCACTTTGGGACCAGTTTCAGCAAGCTTTCCGCATGACCCATGTCTCAACTGGAGCTACGCAGATGAAGAAGCGGGAGTTCCGCAACCTACGCCAGGGGAACCGTACTGTGGCTCAGTACGTGGATGATTTTAGCAAGTTATCACGCTATGCCCCTGATGATGTGGCCACAGATGCCGCGAAGCAGGAGAAGTTTATGGAAGGGTTGAACGATGAGATGAGCATGCAGTTGATGGTAGCAACCTTCAACAACTACCAGGAGTTGGTAGATAAGGCTCTTATGATTGAAGGGAAGCAGCAGCAGATTAAGAGCCACAAGAGAAAGTATGGACAAGGGAAGTATAACTCAGGAGCACAGCAGAAGCCACGCCTAACCCCGAATTCGGGAGGACTTGTTCATAACCATGGAGGTCACAACCACACTGGAGGAGGATCGCATAACCACAATGGTTCTAAGAATGGGAATGGGAACGGAACCAACAATAATCAGAACCGCCCCAATCTAGCCACACCCGCCAAAAGAGATGTAAGTCACGTTACTTGCTTCAAGTGTGGGAAGACTGGACACTACGCCATGGAGTGCCCTGAAGGAAAGAATGGAAACGGAAATGGGAGCGCTGGGAAGAAACCCAATCCATTCAACAAAGGACAAGTGAACCACATTAACGTGGAGGAGGTTGAAGAGCAGCCGGACGCGGTAATAGGTAAGTTTTTGGTTAAGTCATTTACCGCTCTTGTTCTTTTCAATATTGGTGCATCGCATTCATACATATCAGGGGGATTTGTGGATAAGTTTAAACTACCAACCCAAACCCTTAGGACCCCTCTGTTAGTAAGCTCACCCGGAGCAGAATACATGGCTCGCCGATGGTGCGACCAGATACCCTTAACCATTGGCACACATGTTTTTCCATCTGACCTAATTATCTTGGAGTCACAAGGATTGGATGTGATATTAGGTATGGACTGGATGTCAAAGTTTGGAGGGAGTATTGACTGTGCTAGTAAGTCGATTTATCTTACCACCCCGGAGGGAAAAAGGATTAAGTATGTGTCTAGGCATGTGCCTAGGAGGATGTAACGCCCTCGATGCGGTTGTGGATCTTCGAGGCAGCCATGGCAGTCTCCTGATACAGAGAAAAGAGAGAGACGGGGTGAGGGAAGAACTAGAGACCTGAGCGGCGGGGAGAGGAGATAGAGATGGAGAGACAGGGGCTCGGCCTGGTTCTCACTGGAGATCGAGGAAACGGGGACGAGCTGCTCGTGATCCCCTCGGGATCGAGCAGAGGAGGTGGCCTCGGGAATGAGCAGGGGATCGAGCAAGGATACGTTGACTTGCTACCAAAAAATGAGGAGAAGTGGGAGGCGGCGGTGGATCCAAACGGAGGCTGGAGGTTTGGATCGGGAGGGATTCCGAGAAAGAGTGTGGCGGTGGTGCGAGGGACAAGGCTCCTAGATTTTAGGGTTAGGTTGAATCGGTAGGTGGTGGTCTTATATAAAACAATTAGATTTGTGATAGGGGTATTTGATCCCTTCAATTTTAATCGGACGGACCCGGACGAATGCATGTTTTAAAACATGATGATGCAATGCACATGATGACATGATAAGATGCAACACGCAAGCAAATGACATGACAACGACAGCGAATAACTGGAGACACCTGGCACATCGGTCTCGGGGCATCACAGAGGAGCCAAGTGAATGCCCTTATGGGAGTTGTTCAGGAGGAAGTGCCTGTAGTGAAGGATTATCCGGATGTTTTTCCCAAGGAGTTACCAGGCATGCCACCGGATAGAGACATTGAGTTTTTTATAGAGTTGTTGCTAGGAACAAGACCAATATCCAAGAGACCCTATCAGATGCCCGCAAATGATCTGGAGGAAATTAAGAAACAGATCAAGGAGTTATTGGAAAAAGGATACATTCGAAGAAGTTCATCACCTTGGGGAGCCCCTGTGCTTTTGGTTGAGAAGAAGGACAAATCCCTAAGGATGGTTGTTGATTATCGAGCCTTGAATGAGGTGACGATTAAGAACAAGTACCTACTGCCGATGATCAACGATCTGTTTGATCAGTTGCAAGGAGCTAAGGTGTTTTCGAAGATCGATCTGCGATCAGGATACCATCAGTTGAAGATATGTGAGAAGGATATACCAAAGACAGTGTTCACGACGCGGTATGGGTTATACGAGTACACAGTCATGTCATTTGGACTGACTAATGCCCCTGCTTATTTCATGAGCATGATGAACAAGGTGTTCATGGAGTATTTGGACAAGTTTATTGTGGTGTTTATTGATGATATTAGGGTATACTCGAAGAACGAGGAGGAGCACAAGGAGCATTTGCGCTTAGTTCTCGAGAAACTCAGCGAACACCAGTTGGATGCTAAGTTTAGCAAATGCGAGTTTTGGTTGAAGGAAGTCAGGTTCCTTGGACAAGTTATATCGAGAGAAGGTATAGCAGTAGACCCCAGCAAAATTCAGTCAGTCACTGAATGGTTGGCACCCACCTCAGTTAGCGAGATCCGCAGTTTCCTTGGACTCGCAGGTTATTATCGGAGATTCATTGAGAACTTTTCCAAGATTGCGAAGCCAATGACTGAACCGTTAAAGAAGGATACTAAGTTTAAATGGATAGAATATTGCGAGGCAAGTTTCCAGGAGTTGAAGGAACGGTTGACTACAACACCAGTGCTAACACTGCCGGATATACATAAGGAATTCCAAGTTTATTGCTATGCCTCTCGCTTAGGACTTGGATGTGTACTTATGCAGGATGGAAGAGTTGTTTCGTATGCCTCACGACAACTAAAACCTCATGAGTTGAACTATGCCATGCATGATTTGGATTTAGCAGCCGTAGTGCATGCATTGAAGACCTGGAGGCATTACCTTATTGGAAACCGATGTGATGTATACACAGACCATAAGAGTTTGAAGTACATCTTCACCTAGAAGGAACTAAACCTTAGACAGAGGAGATGGTTGGAGCTTATAAAGGATTATGATATGAAGCTACATTATCACCCAAGAAAGGCCAATGTTGTAGCAGACGCCTTGAGCAGGAAGAGTTATGCAAATATCCTTGAAAGTAAGGGATTGCCGAAGGAGTTAGCAGAGAATATCATGGAACTTCGATTGGAAATTGTTCCTAGAGGATTCATTGCAACAATGGAGGTCCAGTCGACATTGCTGGACAACATTCGGGAAGCTCAGAAGGATGACAAGGAGATTGCCGAGATAAAGGAGAAGATGAGCAAAGGAAAGGCCAAAGGTTTTCGTGAAGATGAGCACGATACCCTATGGTTTGAGGACCGAGTTTATGTGCCCAATAACCAGGAGATCAGAACATTAATACTTCAAGAGGCTCATGACTCACCATACTCGATACACCTCGGAAACACCAAGATGTATCTAGATTTGAAGGAACGTTTCTGGTGGATCGGTATGAAGAAGGATATTGCCGAGTATGTAGCCGTATGTGATGTATGTCAGTGAGTGAAGGCAGAACATCAGAAGCCAGCATGATTATTACAGCCTATGCCGATACCCGAATGGAAGTGGGATAAACTTGGCATGGATTTTATCACCGGATTACCCAGGACTAAAGCAGGATATGATTCCATATGGGTAGTAGTTGATCGCTTGACCAAAGTGGCTCACTTCATCCTAGTGAAAACCACTTATACCAGTGCAAAGTTGGCCAAGATTTATATGTCCAGGATCGTATGTCTGCATGGAGTTCCGAGGACCATCGTATCAGATAGGGGAACACAGTTTACTTCAAAGTTTTGGCATCAATTACACCAGACTTTGGGGACGAGGTTAGAGTTCAGTACAACTTTTCACCCACAGACAGATGGACAGACCGAGAGAGTGAACCAAATTTTGGAGGACATGTTGAGAGCCTGTGCGCTAGATTATGGATCTATTTGGGATGACAATTTGCCTTACGCAGAGTTCTCGTACAACAATAGCTACCAAGCCAGTTTGAAGATGGCACCATTTGAAGCCCTGTATGGACGCAGGTGCAGAACACCCTTGATGTGGGATGAGGTAGGAGACCGGCAGTTGTTTGGACCAGACTTGATCAAGGAGTCTAAGGAGAAGGTTAAATTGATTCGTGAGAGATTGAAGATTGCTCAGTCCAGGCAGAAGAGTTATGCGGACTCAAAACGCAAAGAAGTAACCTATGATATTGGAGATAGAGTATATCTGCGAGTATCTCCCTTGAGAGGAGTGAAACGTTTTGGAGTTAAGGGGAAATTAGCTCCGAGATTTGTAGGACCATATCGTGTTTTGGAACGGATGGGAGAAGTTGACTACAAGTTGGAATTACCCGAGGGACTGTCAGGAGTTCATGATGTGTTTCACGTTTCATAGCTGAAGAAGTGTCATGCTGCGATGGCCCATATACCGTTAAGAGATACAGTACCCTTGGAGGCAATTCAGTTGGACAGTGATTTGATTTACGAGGAGAAGCCAGTAAAGATTCTTGAGTTTGCCAGCAGAGCCACTCACAGTAAGGTTATCAAGTTTTGCAAAGTTCAGTGGAGCCACCATACCGAGGACGAAGCCACCTGGGAACGAGAGGATGATCTTCGCAAAGACCACCCACACCTATTTTCTAGCCAACCCGAATCTCATGGGCGAGATTCATCTTAAAGGGGGTAGGTTTGTAACATCCCAAATTTTCAATTTGGAATGTTGTACATAGTCATCCATGCATATCATATTTTATTTGCATTCCATCTCGCAATCCTCGAAATCCTAAGCAACTCAAGGACCCTCGGAGAGAGTTGGGGATTTTTCCCGGTTTTCAAATTTGATTTTATCAAATTATGAAACGAGGATTTTGGTTTTAATTATTTTTCTCTCCGAAAATATTTCATATCAAAATATATGAGAGGAGATAATATGACTTCTCCA
Organism: Triticum dicoccoides; assembly: GCF_002162155.2. NCBI lineage: Eukaryota > Viridiplantae > Streptophyta > Magnoliopsida > Poales > Poaceae > Triticum > Triticum dicoccoides. The sequence continues at coordinate 167,773,688 of NC_041388.1, forward strand.
AGATAATTGAAATATTGGAGGAAAATATTAAAATCAAATATTTTTTTTATTTGGATTTTATTGCAATTTTGTTTGCATTAGAAAAATTGCACGTTTTCAAAATTGCATTTTAGGGCCAAGAAAATGTTCATCTCGTTCTAAATATTTTATTTAGACGGTGAAAATTTATTTTGGCATTTTTAGATTTTTATTTATTTTTCTAGAATTTTATTTCGGTCAGCGAAATTATTTATTAAAAAAAGTTCCTGCGCCCGACTGGGCCTAAGGCCCAGCCGAGCCAGGCCGCCGCCGCCGCCTTCCCCGCGCGCGCGCCGCCGCCGCCGACCCGGACGAGGAGTCCGAGCCGGACTCCACCACCGCAGCCTTGGCCCCTCGTCCAAGCCGCCCCGCCCCGTCCCTTTATATATGCGCCGCCTGAGCCCACCACCTCCCACAGCCACCGCCGCCCCGCGCCAACCCCGCCGCCCGCGCTAGCCGCCGCCGCCGCTTGCCGCCGCCGCCCCGCAACCTCGCCTTGCCGGCGCCGCTCGCCGGAGGTAGCCGCCGGATCCGAGTCGCCGGTTTTTTAAGAACCGTTCGGTTTTTTAGAAAACCCTAGATTCATTTTTTTTATCGCCGGTTTTTCTCGGTTCTTCTAGTTAGAGGACGTTTGTCCGTACGTTCGTTTTAACGAACAGTTTTTGCCCATTAGTTACAGCTAACGAACGCTAGTTCGTTAGTCTATTCGTCAGTTTTCTTTTATCAGATTTATTCCGCGAGTTTTGTGATCGCGATTTCTGATCCGAACTGAGTTTCTGTTTATCTTTTCGCTCGTTAGTCGGAATCAGGCGATTCAAGCGCCTAGAGTTTCGTCTCGAAACCCTATTTCTGTTTAACCAACTTAAATAAGTTTTTTCTACTATAAAATTTGACCTAGGTTCAGATTAGTAAATGAAGCTTCTTTCTTTCGCCGTTTGAGTTTCGTTGCTCCGTTTGATTTGATTGTTTTTGCGAACCAGAGTTCATAAGTTGAACCTTTTGGTCAACCTCTTTCATTTGAGTTTTTCTTGCGCATCTTTGCTTGTTGCTTATGTATGTTATTGTTTGTTTGCGATAGAACACACGAAGTGCGAAACGTGCTACTACGAGTCCCTAGGTTTCGCAGACCGTCAGCAAGGCAAGCAACACTTTGATCATATCCCTTTTATCACCCAGTTTTTATGCATTAGTTCCAATCCTCAAACATTGCATGATTAGGATGTCATTAACATGTGGGTTGGGAAGTAGTTGATGAGGTAGAACCTATTACCCTGTTACATTCAAACCCTTGGGAGTTACTTCTACGCGTTGCTTATATTGCTATGCTATGCTCGTAGACGTGGTTTGGGTTTGAGTGAAATCCGTGACAGATGTGAGTTTGTTAATTAATGGTTCAACTTAAGATGGCAACTTAAATTAACATCTGGGTGGATTGAGGCACCAGGAGTACCCAGTGTTGCCTGTATTTTTGGAAATCCTGGAGTAACCGTGTGATCTTCCTATGGACCGCCACCCAGGCTCAAAGGGAACAGAGATGATTCATGCTAGAAACTTCCGTGTGCATCCACATGCTATTATGGGCTCTAGCATAGTTGAGTAAGTTACGTGAAGCTCTTGAAGAGGCAGATCAGCAGGTAGTGGGATGTAGGTTTGGTATGGTCTGTCCGGAGTAGAGAGTTAATGTTTTTGAAAGACTGTGTCTTAGTCATCCGTTTCTCAAACACCTTGTAGTGCGAGAAATCCAACGGAGGCGATCGAGTCTTGTGGGGAAAAGTGCACAAACCTCTGCGGAGTGTATAATCTGATCATGGTTAGCCGTGTCCCCGGTTATGGACAATTCTTGAGTATCTAGTATTTGGGTTATCACATGTATCTCATCATTCTTAAATAATATTGTTGGGATGTTAATCACTTTAATTGGGATTGAGTTGGAGGAACCTTCTCAATGATGTTTCAACTACCATGATTGTTAAATTAAAATCTATTCCTTTGTTGTAGGGAAAATTTGGCTTTTCGCAAAAACTATAACAATAGAGCTTTCCACCAGCCAAATATGCATGTAGTGATAGCATTATTCTGTTCCTGCTCTACTATGTTACGTTGCCAGCATATTCCATGTGCTGACCCGTTTTTGGGCTGCAACGTGTTATGTTGCAGACTTTTCAGACGAGGAGTAAGGTTCGTTTGGTCATTGCCGTGCAGCTCAGCTATGCCGTTGGAGTTGATGGACTCACTTTATCTTCAAAGCCTTCCGCTGTTATCGTATTAGATGGCCTTAATCCATATTATTGTAATAAGTTCTCTTTTGAGACATTCGATGTAATAAGTGTGTGATTGCCACTCTGTTATAAATCCTTCGAGTACTGTGTGTGTCAGCATTACCGATCCAGGGATGACACTGAAGCACAGAGACTTGGCCATCTGAGGTCGGGTCGCTACATTCGGGTTCCCTTGGCCTTCTTGGTCTCCTCCGGCACACTGTAAGGAGCCTGAGTTAGCATCTCCGTCAGGAGAGCATCTGCAGTGTCTTCGGGCAGAGGGGCCGGACAGTTGATCTGCTCCGATGCCTCCACCCAGTCCTGTCAAAGGCATGGGAGCTTAGACCCTGCACGTGGTTAAGCAATTGGAAGTAAATATCCTAGCAGATGTACAGAACTTACCGGATTTGCAGGGCGCTTCGCGCTTAGCCCGCGGTCCTCGATGAGAGAGGGAGGGACCTCGGCGCCCTTGAATAGCACCCTCCAGACGTCCTTGTGTGTCGTGTCGAAGAGCTCGCTGAGAGTCTGGTGCCGGGCCGGGTCGAACTCCCATAAATTGAAATCCCGTTGTTGGCACGGGAGGATCCGGCGGAAGAGCATGACTTGGACTATGTTGACGAGCTTAAGCTTCTTGCTTGCCATATTCTGGATACATTTTTGGAGTTCGTCCAGCTCCACCGATGCACCCCAGGACAGGCCATTCTCTTTCCAGGAGGTGAGCCGTGTGGGGATTCTGGATCGAAACTCGGGGGCCGCCGCCCAGTTGGCGTCGCATGGCTCGGTGATGTAGAACCAGGCCGATTGCCACCCCTTTATGGTCTCCTCGAAGCAGCCCTCAAGCCATGTAACGTTGGGCATCTTGCACACCATGGTTCCTCCGCATTCCGCTTGTTGGCCTCCCACCACATTCGGCTTGATATTGAATGTCTTCAGCCACATGCCAAAGTGGGGTCGGATGCGGAGGAAAGCCTCACACATGACGATGAATGCCGAAATGTTGAGGATAAAGTTTGGGGCCAGATCATGAAAGTACAGCACGTAGTAGAACATAAGACCACGGACGAATGGATGGAGGGGAAACCCCAGTCTGCGGAGGAAGTGGTGGAGGAAGACTACCCTCTCGTGAGGTTCTGGGGTGGGGACGATCTACCCCGCAGCGGGCAGCCGATGCGCGATATTCGCGGATAAGTATCCGGCTCTGCGCAGCTTTTTGATGTGTCCCTCCGTGACGGAGGAAGCCATCCACTTGCCTCCTGCTTCGGACATGTTTGGAGAAGGTTGAGGAGAAGGATGTGGACTTGGGCGTTGGGGCTCGAGTGCATGAGAATGGATGAGCAAGGAGGAAGAAGGCGTGGGTAGAAAAAGGTAAAACCTTATACCTTTATAAGGGCGGACGAAACTATGCGCCCCCACTAGCCTGGTAAAACTCGCTTATCCCTCAAGCGCCGTAATTGATGGTGCGGTTGGGTTACCCACGCCCGTATTGATGACAATCCCTTAATAAGAGGGACACGATCTCTGCTTTGGCAAGACGTGTCGAGAAACCGCCTCGCGTTATGTGCGGGGCTGGTTAAAGAAAAACGGTTTGAATAATCGCTGAGCCATGGCATGATGTCATGTTGCCAAAACGTGTCAGCAGATTAGATTTGTGGAAATATTATTCTCTCTACGGTGGTATGTGGAACTTATTTTGCAGGGTCGGACACTATCCTTTCATTCAAACTCTTCTGTGGTGTATCCGGAGGAGGAACCCGTCTTGCCATGCCGAAGACAACACTGCGCGCCGGACTCATCGTCATTGAAGCCTGGTTCAGGGGCTACTGAGGAAGTCCTGGATTAGGGGGTCTCCGGACATCCGGACTATATCCCTTGGCCGGACTGTTGGACTATGAAGATACAAGATTGAAGACTTCGTCCCGTGTCCCGATGGGACTCTACTTGGCATGGAAGGCAAGCTAGGCAGTATGGATATGGATATCTCCTCCTTTGTAACCGACCTTGTGTAACCCTAGCCCCCTCTGGTGTCTATATAAACCGGAGGGTTTTAGTCCGTAGGACAACATACAATCATACCATAGGCTAGCTTCTAGGGTTTAGCCTCTCCGATCTCGTGGTAGATCAACTCTTGTAATACCCATATCATCAAGAATAAATCGAGCATGACATAGGATTTTACCTCCATCAAGAGGGCCCGAACCTGGGTAAAACATTGTGTCCCCTGCCTCCTGTTACCATCCGCCTTAGACGCACAGTTCGGGACCCCCTACCCGAGATCCACCGGTTTTTACACCGACACTTACTATGCTCGTCTTACCCCTACTAAGATTGAAGCCTTTCACATCATTGAAACGGTTCGTATGCAAAATAAGTATCTCACCCGTGAAAATATTCTACATCAAGAGCACATCATCCACCTTTGGAGCGTCATGCGTCGATTGGAGAATCTCTTGATCCAAGGACAGGATTTCTTCATCACCACCATCTTCTTCTTCATCACCAAAAGAGAATTGAGTATCGGGTATGGGCACTCCCCTTAGCTTCCGCCAAGCTTGGGGGAGGTTCCCCGATATCGTATCATCCCCACTATCTTTTTCCTTTACTTATTTTAGTTTGATCTTTTGCTTTAGATGAATAAAAGTTTAGTTCGATCCTTTCTTTTTGAGAGTTTGGTTAGTGATCTATCCTTGTAATCGTGTGCGAGATATATAATAAAGTTTAGTTTGAGTTTTTGCTTTCTTTATTTTCATGTTGCACTAAGAAGAAAGGAAATAAATGAAAGAAAGGAAATAAATGAAAAAGTTCATATGCTAATCTTATGGTAGGTGATGACACCACATAAGGAAAAGTATAAGTAGAAAACCTTGTTAGAGATTGACAAACATAGAATTAGTCAATGATGCAAATCATGAAAGAATTAATAAGGGAAGAGAAGATTCACATATAAATATACTATCCTAGAAGTCTTTTTGTGATTGTGAGCCCTCATCAAAATATTATATGCCAAAATTGTTGACGTTGAACAAGTAAGACAACCTAATGGTTCATGTTTGTTAATATTCACATAGAAGTCATACTGTCATAGATCCTTTAACATGTGGTGCTTGCCCCCTACCTTTGCTAGCCAAAAATTCCGCACTAAGTAGACATACTACTTGTGCATCCAAAAACCCTTAAACCCTAATATTATTTTCAAGAGTCCACCATACCTACCTAGGGATTGAGCAAGATCCTTCAAGTAAGTTTTCATTGGTGCAAAAAGGCAATAAAAATTGCTTCTAAAAGTGTGAGATCATTTAGTGTAAGAGAAAATTGAGCGTTGCACAAACTTTTGATGGTGAAGAATAAAAGTGACAGACTGCATAATAAAGGTCGCTATCACAAGGGGCAATGCAATGTGATGTTCTTTTGCATTAAGGAGTTGAGCATACAAACAAATAAGTGCATGGCAACCTCTGCTTCCCTCTGCGAAGGGCCTATATTTTACTTTTATGTATTTACTTTTATGCAAAGAGTCAAAGTTTTCTGTCCATTCCTTTTTATTTTCTCCTTTGGCAAGCATCATTTGGTTAGGAAAGATCTAGGCATATATGTCTAGTTGAATATAGATAGCATGAGTTATTATTGTTGACATCACCCTTGAGGTGAATACGTTGGGAGGCGAAACTACAAGCCCCTATCTTTCTATGTGTCCGGTTGAAACATTTTGCTCATGTGTACGCGCTGAGTGTTAGCAATCATAGAAGACTATATGATGGTTGAGTATCTGCACTTGCCTAAAGGCTCCGATATGTGACCCTTCCTGGAAAGATGATGAATTATAGTTGCAAAGTTGATTGAGAACATAGTTTGTTGGTATCTAATAGAGTTTTTGCTTTATACTTCAATAGTGTGATGAATTGTCACTTATTCATGAGAAGTCTATGATAAAAGTTCTATGACAAAAGTCTTATGTTTAAGTTTGTTGTTGTTATAATAATGAACATGATGCTTCTATGTCTGTATTTTGTTTTTCTCGACACCTCTCTCTCTCTCTAAGCATGTGGACATGTTTTTTGATTTCGGTTTTCGCTTGAGGACAAGCGAGGTCTAAGCTTGGGGGACTTGATACGTCCATTTTGCATCATGTTTTCTTACTGTTATTTATGACGTTTTTACCCATAATAATTCTTTTTGGAGTAATTCTAATGCCTTTTCTCTCATAATATGCAAGGTATACACAAAGAGGGAGAATTCCGGCAGCTGGAAATCTGGACCTGGAAAAGCTACGTCACGCTACCTATTATGCACAACTCCAAATAGGCTGAAACTTCACGGAGAATTTTTATGGAATATATGATGAATATTGGAGCAAATAAGTACTAGAGGAGTGCTACCTCTTGAGCACTCCGTTGGATTTCCCCGAAGAGGAAGGGATGATGCAGCAAAGTAGCGTAAGTATTTCCCTCAATTTTTGAGAACCAAGGTATCAGTCCAGTAGGAGGCTACGCTCGAGTCCCTTGTACCTACACAAAAACAATATCTCAACGCAACCAACGCGCTTAGGGGTTGTCAATCCCTTCACGGTCAGTTACGAAAGTGAGATCTGATAGAGATGATAAATAATATTTTTGGTATTTTTGGTATAGAGATGCAAAGTAAAAAGTAAAAGCAAAGCAATAATAAAGTGATGGAGATTGATATGATGAGAAAGAGACCCGGGGGCCATAGGTTTCACTAGTGGCTTCTCTCAAGACCATAAGTATTCTACGGTCGGTGAACAAATTACTGTTGAGCAATTGACAGAATTGAGCATAGTTATGAGAATATCTAGGTATGATCATGTATATAGGCATCACATCTGAGACAAGTAGAGTGAAACAATTCTGCATCTACTACTATTACTCCACTCATCAACCGCTATCCAGCATGCATCTAGAGTATTAAGTTAAAAACGGAGTAACGCCTTAAGCAAGATGACATGATGTAGAGGGATAGTTTCATGCAATATGATAAAAACCCCATGTTGTTATCCTCGATGGAAACAATACAATACGTGCCTTGCTGCCCCTTCTGTCACTGGGAAAGGACACCGCAAGATCGAACCCAAAGCTAAGCACTTCTCCCATGGCAAGAAAAATCAATCTAGTAGGCAAAACCAAACTGATAATTCGAAGAGACTTGCAAAGATAACCAATCATACATAAAAGAATTCAGAGAAGATTCAAATATTATTCATAGATAGACTTGATCATAAACCCACAATTCATCGATCTCAACAAACACAGCACAAAAAGAAGATTACATCGAATAGATCTCCACGAGAGACGGGGGAGAACATTGTATCGAGATCCAAAAAGAGAGAAGAAGCCATCTAGCTACTAGCTATGGACCCGTAGGTCTGAAATAAACTACTCACACTTCATCGGAGGGGCTTGGATGATGATGTAGAAGCCCTCAGTGATGGATACCCCCTCCGGCGGAGCTCCGGAATAGGCCCCAAGATGGGATCTCGTGGATACAGAAAGTTGCGGCGGTGGAATTAGGTTTTTGGCTCCTTCCCCGATCGTTTGGGGGTATGTGGATATATATAGGAGGAAGAAGTACGTCGGTGGAGCTTCAAGGGGCCCACGAGGCAGGGGGGCATGCCCTCCACCCTCGTGACCACCTCGTGGCTTTCTTGACGGAGGGTCCAAGTCTCTTGGATCTTATCTGATGAGAAAATCACGTTTCCGAAGGTTTCTTTCTGTTTGGACTCCGTTTGATATTCCTTTTCTTCAAAACCCTAAAATAGGCAAAAAACAGCAATTCTGGGTTGGGCCTCCGGTTAATAGGTTAGTCCCAAAAATAATATAAAAGTGGATAATAAAGCCCAATAATGTCTAAAATAGTAGATAATATAGCATGGAGTAATCAAAAATTATAGATACGTTGGAGACGTATCAAGGAGGCCCACCAGGTGGGCACAACCCACCTAGGCGCGCCAAGGAGCCCAGGCGCGCCCTAGTGGGTTGTGCTCACCCAGGCCCATCTCCGATGCCCATCTTCTGGTATATAAGTCATTTTTACCTAGAAAAAATAAAGGAGAGGACTTTCGGGATGGAGCGCCGCCGTCTCGAGGCGGAACTTGAGCAGGAGCACTTTTGCCCTCCGGTGGAGCGATATCGCCGTTGGAACTTCCCTCCCGAAGGGGGAAATCATCATCACCAACAACTCTCCCATCTTGGGGAGGGAAATCTCCATCAACATCTTCAACAACACCATCTCATGTCAAACCCTAGTTCATCTCTTGTGTTAAATCTTGTTACCGGAACTATAGGTTGGTGCTTGTGGGTGACAAGTAGTGTTGAATACATCTTGTAGTTGATTACTATATGGTCTATTTGGTGGAATATTATATGTTTAGATCCAATATGCTATTTAATACCCCTCTAATCATGAGCATGTTTATCATTTGTGAGTAGTTACTTTTGTTCTTGAGGTCACGGGAGAAATCATGTTGCAAGTAATCATGTGAACTTGATATGTGTTCGATATGTTGATAGTATGTATGTTGTGATTACCTTAGTGGTGTTATGTGAACGTTGACTACATGACACTTCACCATACTTGGGCCTAAGGGAAAGCATTGTGGAGTAGCAATTAGATGTTGGGTTGCGAGAGTGACAGAAGCTTAAACCCCAGTTCATGCGCTATTCCGTAAGGGACCGATTGGATCCAAAAGTTTAATGCTATGGTTAGAATTTATTCTTAATACTTTTCCCGTAGTTTCGGAAGCTTGCGGGGAGGGTTAATCATAAGTAGGAGGTTTGTTCATGTAAGAACAACACCTAAGCACCGGTCCACCCACATAACAAATTATCAAAGTAGCGAACACAAATCAAACCAACATGGTGAAACTGACTAGATGAAAATCCCGTGTACCCTCAAGAACGCTTTGCTTATTACAAGAAACTATTTTTGCATGTCCTTTGACTCAAAAGGATTGGGCTACCTTGCTGCACTTTTGCTACTATTATCGTTACTTGCTTGTTACAAATTATCTTGCTATCACACTACTCTGCTACTTACAATTTCAGCACTTGTAGACATTACCTTGCTGAAAACCACTTGTCATTTCCTTCTGCTCCTCGTTGGGTTCGACACTCTTACTTCTCGAAAAGAGCTACAATTGATCCCCTATACTTGTGGGTCATCAGTGTGTTTCATGAATGGATTAATGATTGAGCATAATGGGCTAGGGATAACTTGCTTTAGTGTTGATATTTTGAAAGACATGGTTGTTTCTTGATGTGCTTGAGTATTAAAGTCCTCATGTCAAAACTGGACTATTGCTTTGAACCATATAAAAGTCCAATTGTTCATGCTATAAAGGAAAGAATATGTGATGAACATGTTAGACAACATTCCACATCAAAAATTACGTTTTTATCATTTACGTACTCGAGGACGAGTTGGAATTAAGCTTGGGGATGTTGTTATATTATCATTCTTGGATGTTTTACAATCATTTTATATCATTTTTGGGACTAACCTATTGACATAGTGCCAAGTGCCAGCTGCTATTTTCTGCTTGTTTTTTACATCGCAGAAAATCAATATCAAACAGAGTCCAAATGTAGCAAAACTTTTTGTGGATTTTTTGGGACAAGAAGACACCAGATGGGCCAGACAAACACCTAGGGGGTGCCCCGAGAGGGCACAACCCACCAGGGTGCGCCTGGGCCCCCAGACGCGCCCAGGTGGGTTGTGCCCACCTTGGTGGCCTCTCGCACCACCTCTTTTATCTATAAATACCTCCTTGCTCCAGAAACCCTAGGAGAGTCGACGAAAAACAATTCCAGCCGCCGCAAGTTCCAAAAACCATAGATACAATCTAGACACCATCACGGAGGGGTTAATCATCCTCATTGGTGCCTCTCGGATGATGCGTGAGTAGTTCAACTCAGACCTACGGGTCCGTATGTAGTAGCTAGATGTCTTTTTCTCTCTTTGTATCTCAATACAACGGTCTCTTGGAGATCTATTTGATGTAATGACTCTTTGCGGTGTGTTTGTTGGTATCCGATGAATTGTGAGTTTATGATCAGATTTTCCTTAATTTAATATCCAATCTTTATTTTTATAGCCTCGTATTTCTTCTCCAATATTTGGGTTTTGTTTGGCCAACTTGATCTATTTATCTTGCAATGTGAAGAGGTGCTTTGTAATGGGTTTGATCTTGCGGTGTCCTTTCCTAGTGACAGAAGGGGCAGCAAGGCACGCATGTATCATTGTTATTAAGGATAAAAAGATGGGGTCTACTCCTACATGAATAGATATTGTCTACATCATGTCATCGTTCTTATTGCATTACTCCGTCTTTCCATGAACTTATACACTAGATGCATGCTGGATAGTGGTCGATGTGTGGAGTAATAGTAGTAGATGCAGGCAGGAGACGGTCTACTAATCTTGGAAGGTGATGGCTATATACATGATCATTGTCTTGGATATAGTCATAATTATTTGCTTTTCTATCAATTGCCCAACATTAATTTGTCTACCCACTATTGCTATTTGGTCGAGAGAAGCCACTAGTGAAATCTACGGCCCCCGGGTCTATTTTCCTATCATATACTTTCAGATCCATATTGCCAATTGCCTTTTATTTTATTTGCTTCTTTTATTTTCAAATCTATATTATCAAAAATCCAAAAATACCTTGCTGTGTTTTATTCACATTTATTTGCATCTATCAGTCTACTACAATTTTATCATATCCTTACGTCACTTTTTGGCACTGCTACCCGAAAGGGATTGACAACCCCTTTAATGCGTCGGGTTGCAAGTATTTGTTATTTGTGTGCAGATACCGTTTACATAGTGTTGCATGGTTCACCTACTGGTTCGATAACCTTGGTCTCATCACTGAGGGATATACCTTACCGTTGTTGTGCTGCATCCTTCTTATTCCTTGGGGAAACACTGACGCATCTCAAGCGACATCAAATCTCTACTTAAACATGGTGCGCAACGCTATATATTATTTCCCAATGATATGTGGTTATCCTATGATGTTTGAGTAGATCCGTTGTGTCCTATGGGTTGATAGATGATCGCGGTTGGTGTGAGTTGTATGTTTTATTTTTGTGTTGTCATATGGTGCGCTTCGTGTCGCGCAAATATGAGGGGTCGCCACTGTAGGATGTTGCAACGTGTTCATAATTCGCTTATAGTGGATGGCATGAGTAACAAAATACACAGACCCGAGTAAGTGGGCTATTGCGTATGGGAGTAAAGAGGACTTGGTACTTAATGCTATGGTTGGGTTTTACCTTAATGATCTTTAGTAGTTGATGATGCTTGCTAGAGTTGCAATCATAAGTGCATATGATCCAAGTAGAGAAATTATGTTAGCTCACGCCTCTCCCTCATATAAAATTGCAATAATGATCACCGGTCTACTTATCGATCACCTAGAGACAAATGACTTTCTTGTGTGACAAAAGATATCTACTTTTATTATCTTTATATATATTCGTAGTTTTATTCTTGCAAAGTACTTCTAGTTTTATTATTGTTCTAGGTAAAGCAAACACTAAGTGTGCGTAGAGTTGTATTGGTGGTCGATAGAACTTGAGGGAATATTTGTTCTACATTTAGCTCCTCATTGGGTTCGACACTCTTATTTATCAAAAAAGCTACAAATAATCCCCTATAGTTGTGGGCTATCACTATGCAATTCTCTCACACCAAAGAACATACCAGATGCTATCAATGGCATTGTGGGAAATGCTCTTATGGCCATCTCTCAAGGAATTCGGTTCGATGTTGCAGACCTATTCATTCGCAACTTGGCTTGTGCTACTGACAGCCCCCAATCATTGAAGCCATATGCCTCATGGATCATGTATGCAATTGATCCCATCAATGAAAAATTCTTCTGGTCTCATGTTCCGAAAGTTTTCAAGCCACCAGTATGTGACACTCTCCGTATTATGAAGGACATTGGCGAAGGAAAGGCACCTATTGATGCTGCTGGCACTGCGTCTGGATCTGAAACCGCTCTAAAAATTAAGAAATCCAAGGTTGGAATCCCTCATGAAGAAAATCCATCTCTATATGAGATTCGCATTCGCACAAAACAAGCACTGGAAAGCCACATCAAGCTTGATCGAAAAGAAAAGCTGGAGTTGAAGACAGAGTTGAATTCGCTTCATGATTATGCTCGTCAAACCCTTCTGCATGAGAAGGAGGCAAAGAAGCGCTCTTGGACTCTTCTAAGGCATCACTATTCTCGCAAGCAGCTGGATGCCAAGGGCATGATGAAAGAATATGACTACCTAGAATTATTTGTTGTCCCTCACATTCAAAGGCAAACTCCTGTGCTCCCTTAGTGTTCTGCATCAACTGACCTGCTGTTTGTCGAACCCGATGATGAAATCAAAGACACAGCTGGAACAATGGTATTCAAGCCAGATGCTCATTGCAATATCACTTCTGAAGCCCATGCTGCAACACCTGCTTCGGCCTCGACCATTCCTTGCTTTACGAATTCTGATTCGTCGAGAAATTTCAATTTAAATTCCAAGGACACTCTGGAAGAGTAGTTCCTTGCATGTTTTCTCTATACTTTTTGACACTTGTTGACAAAAAGTGGGAGAAGTACACCAAGTGATAGATGATCGTGGTTTTTGCAGGGTGTTTTCATTCGCCATTTGCTTTTCGAAGTCAAATTTTTTGATTTTCCCTCGAACAATTTTCTTGTTGAACTTAACGCACCGCCTGTGGTATTGAAATACTCGGTCTCCATGTCATGTTAACAAAGCCCCTGCAACACTATTTGCTTCCTACTATATGTTTGCAGGTGCTAACGAAATCTTTCTCCCTTGCAATGATTATCCTCGATTATTATCTATCACGTAGGGAAAGTAATAGTCTACAAGGTGGACAGGAAATCGTCGAGTGATAGTACAAATGAGGAAAAGTACATTGAGTGATAAATAAACTATACTTGTTATGGTTGGATATGCTATGATTATTATCCTTCATTATCTGACCTTGTAGGAAAAGAAAGTCAGCCTGAGCTTTAATCTCTTATGTCTTGAAAGCTATCTATATGTCTGACAAAGTGCTTTTCCTCGCATATATCCTTTGTATTATCTTTATGGCAGGAAAACCACATCTAAAGCATATCCACTATGAGTAATATACTCATATTTATCTTGATCTGTTCATACTCGAACATCTAACTTGCAGGAAACTTACATCTCTTGTGGATTCAAATTGTGTTTTGAGAAAACCTTCTTACCATATCCTTCGTCAAAAATCATTTCAAAGTATTTACTATCCATCTAATTATTTCCAAAGATTGTGTGACAGGAATTATCTCTAACACTGTCGAGTGCATTGAAAGAAGTCAAGAATGAGATCATATGTCAATGACACTCATATGGAGATTCACCTCGCTTCCTTCCGATTTAACTATGCACTCAAGTGATGCATATCTTCAGGGGGAGCGTGTTTTATCTTTGTAATTATCTCTCGTCTTTTTATTATCCTTCGCATTACATTCCATTCATTATGTATCCTTCGATGTGATATGTTTTGTCAACAATCGTCCAAAAGGGAGAGATTGTTGGAGCAATATCTTCCTACCTTTGTTTTGGAGATGGTTGACAGAAACAGGTATGGGCTGATTTGTTTGCTAGTGCATACAGAGAGAAATAGTCCATACAAAACCAAAGAGAATGTTGTCTCTGGTGCTAAGTTTAAGGGACATCACCTAAGTATATCTGTGTTATAGAGAAAAACGAGCTACATCTGTTGAAGATATTTAGACGAGAAGATTGATGTGAAGGAGTTAACCCCTCGAAAGTTTACTGCTGAAGCGAAGCATATGATTCGATATTGTCGTCCGAAGAAATTGACTGCAGCGAATGGAAGTCGAAGACAAAGTGAAGTCGTAGTATTCATTTCGTTGTCCTTCTTTCATTTATTTGAGTCATAGGACCTCCGTACTATTAAGAGCGGTATAGATTCTCGAAGCTTAGATCCATTATGATGCTTAGCCAAAAACCTATGAAAGATGCGAGAGAAATCTCTTATGCTCCGAATGATTACCTGGCAGCAGTAAACGGTTTTGTTTGTGACGCAGGAGATATCTTTCGGACTGAGGAGTTAGCATTACTTGCTCCTCAAGTAATGTTACCCTTGTGCTAAAATTTTCGACCATTGGACTCGTGTCGTTCAGCCATTGGCTGATCCACATGTCCAATTTGGTCATTTCCCATCAGGGAAGGCTACGGCTATAAATAGGCACCCCACTCCAACGTTGTTTGTTGGCTGCTCCGCTAGAGATTTCTGAGAAGATTCATTTGAGCAACCCCTCTCTGAGTGACTTGAGTTTAAGATCAACCGAGACAAAAATCAAGAGCCCAAACTTAGACAGTGGTTTAGCATCATAGTAGTTATGAGTTAGAGTTCTTATACCTATTACTCTTAAGAGTTGTGCACTCTCTAGACGAATAGGTTTCATCTCGAGTGTTGAAGAGTTGTTGTCTTCACCGAGCTAGATCTTCAGCAACCAAGAGTGATTGTGGTTCGCGAAGGTCGACCGAAGGTTTGCAAATCGCTGACAAGTATCTACCACGAGTGAAATCAACTGGAGTCTAATCAGCTTCGACTTGAAGGAGAATAGGGTGAAGAGAGTTTATCTTCCATGTTAAGTCACAGCCCCTCCAACTAGACATAGCCCTTGGCAGAAGGGTGAACTGGTCTACCGAATCTCTCTATCGCCATAGAGCACCACTGGTTCTATTTACTTCACTGTAATACGTTCTGTAGTAGTCATTCATGCTCCGTGACGATAGTTTATCTGATCTTTCATTCTCTATTGCATATTATTCTCTGTCATCTCTCCTATCATTCCCATCAGTTATTGTTCGTTGCCCATATTGTTGCATAATCTTCATTCTGTTATGTTATCATTGTTTTCATTGTCATCTGTGTTGTGATCATTTACCACATTGTAGCTATTCCTCATAGTTATCCTTCGCAGTAAATTTTAGGTCTCTCTCTCATGATATTATATTTGTTGGTATATTGCATTACCATCATTATCATCAAGCCTGTCATGTATTATGTTCGAACCATCATTGCATCCTACATCAAAGACTTCGTTCCTCAATAGTATGTTTGATTGAGTTCATTTCTACTGAACTTTATCTGTTGTTGTGTTTGGGATTAGTTCAAAACTTTCGAAAGAAGTTTTGAATCTCCCATTCACCCCCTCTAGTCGATATACTCTCGGTCCTAATAGGTCAAAACACCTTATTACCAGAAAATATGCCCTAGAGGAAATAATAAAGTTGTTACTTTATATTTCCTTATTCATGATAAATGTTTATTATTCATGCTAGAATTGTATTGATCGAAAACCTAAATACATGTGTGAATACATAGACAAACACTGTGTCCCTAGTAAGCTTCTACTTGACTAGCTCGTTGATCACAGATGGTTATGGTTTCCTAACCATGGAGATGAGTGATACGTCTCCAACATATCTATAATTTTTTATTGTTCCATGCTATTATATTACCTTTTTTGGATGTTTAATGGGCTTTAATATGCTTTTTATATTATTTTTGGGACTAACCTATTAACCAGAGGCCCAGTGCCAGTTTCTATTTTTTTTTGCCTATTTTAGTGTTTCACAGAAAAGGAATATCAAACGGAACCAAACCTTCACGAGGATCTTTCTTGGAACAAACACATTCCAGGAGACTTGGAATGGAAGTCTGGAAGTCCACGAGGTGGCCACGAGGCAGGAGGGTGCGCCTAGGGGGGTAGGTGCGCCCCCCACCCTTGTGGGCCCCACGGAGCTCCACTGACGTACTTCTTTCGCCTATATATACTCTTATACCCTAAAAACATCCAGGAGAGCCACGAAACCACTTTTCCATCACCGCAACCTTCTGTGCCCGTGAGATCCCATCTAGGGCCTTTGTGATCTGCCGGAGGGGGAATCGATCACGGAGGGCATCTACATCAACACCATAGCCTCTCCGATGATGTGTGAGTAGTTTACCACAGACCTTTGGGTCCATAGTTATTAGCTAGATGGCTTCTTCTCACTCATTGGTTCTCAACACAAGGTTCTCCTCGATGTTCTTGGAGATCTATTCGATGTAATAGTTTTTGCGGTGTGTTTACCGAGATCCGATGAATTGTGGATTTATGATCAAGTTTATCTATGAATAATATTTGGTTCTTCTCTGAATTCTTATATGCATGATTTGATATCTTTGCAAGTCTCTTCAAATTAACGGTTTAGTTTGGCCTACTAGATTGATCTTTCTTGCAATGGGAGAAGTGCTTAGCTTTGGGTTCAATCTTGAAGTGTCCTTTCCCAGTGATAGTAGGGGCAACAAGGCACGTATTGTATTGTTGCCATCGAGGATAAAAATATGGGGTTTATATCATATTGCTTGAGTTTATCCCTCTACATCATGTCATCTTGCTTAATGCATTACTCTGTTCTTATGGACTTAATACTCTAGATGCATGCTGGATAGCGGTCGATGTGTGGAGTAATAGTAGTAGATGCAGAATCATTTTGGTCTACTTAACATGGACATGATGCCTATATTCATGATCATTGCCTAGATATTCTCATAACTATGCGCTCTTCTATCAATTGCTCGACAGTAATTTGTTCACCCACCGTAATACATTCTATCATGAGAGAAGCCACTAGTGAAACCTATGGCCCCGGGTCTCTTTCTTATTATATTGCATCTCTTTTTATTTACATCGCTTCTCGTTTACTATTTTGCAATCTTTACATTCCAATCTATACAACAAAAATACCGAAAATATTTATCTTACTATCTTTATCAGATCTCACTTTTGTGAGTGACCGTGAAGGGATTGACAACCCCTTTATCGCATTGGTTGCAAGGTTCTTGATTGTTTGTGCAGGTACTAGGTGACTTTCATGTTATCTCCTACTAGATTGATACATTGGTTCTCAAAAACTAAGGGGAATACTTACGTTACTTTGCTGCATCAACCTTTCCTCTTCAAGGGAAAACCAACGCATGCTCAAGAGGTAGCAAGAAGTATTTCTGGCGCCGTTGCCGGGGAGATCTACACTCAAGTCAAGACATATCAAGTACCCATCATAAACTCTTCTCCCTCGCGTTACATTATTTACCATTCTCCTCTCATTTTCCTCTCCCCAACTTCTATAACATTTTCGAAAACCCTTTGTTGTTTTATTCGCCCTTTTCCGTTTGCCTCTTTTCGCTTCCCTATTGTGTGTCTGTGTGTTATACCATTTGTTTCGCCTTCATGGCTAGTCCTTCTATCATTGTTAATACTCCCAATAATGAAGTTCTTAATTTTAAACAAAGGGAGGAGAAAATCTAAAAGATGCTTGGTATAGAATTTGCAATGCTCAAAATAGATCCACTAGAAAGCAATCTACTTCTGTTCTTCTTCGCAATTTTTTCATTGGCATCACCCCTTGGAATATTTATATTCTTGATACCATTATCGGAGGGAATTTCTTGGGTAGCCATACTTTTGATTCTTCTAACGGTATGATAGATATGTTAGGGACACCACCTCTTTTGGTCAATGGAACTATTTTAACCTTGGAACATGTGATGCAAATGCTTGATATTATTGAAAATAAAATTGCCACTGTAGAGTTGGTCGAGAATTTGGATAAAAAGATTCACAACTTAATTACCCAATATGAATCTAAGGTAGGAGTTACTCTGAATTTTTTTAGGTAAAAGGAACCCATAGTTAATGAAAAGATAGATCATGATTCCACTAGAATTGATAAACTTGAGGATATTATTACCAACTTGGGATCTACTTTTTCTTCCGTTAGAAACACCTCAAACACTCATCCTACCAAAGTTTCCAAGTTTATGTATGTTCCTAAAAATAAGGGTGAATCTTCTACTATGGAGAAAGAAGATCTCAAATCAATAAGTGTTCACCCTAGCCTTTTTGCTATCATTAAGGAACCTTTTGCTACAAATGAATTTCTTGATTTCTTGCCTAGGAGTTTGATCTTCAACAAAAACAAAGAACCTCCTAAGGGATATGAGTGTTCAATTGAAGAATTGCTCACCAAAGATGACAATACCTAGATCTATTCTTGCTTTTATGCCTAGCTACGGGCGTTAAACGATAGCGTTTGTTGGGAGGCAACCCAATTTTATTTCCGTTCTTTACTTTTTGTTCCTGTTTAGCAATAAATAATTTATCTAGCCTCTGTTATGATTGTGTTTTTTATGTTTTAATTAGTTTTTGTGCCAAGTAAAGCCTTTAGGATCTTCTTGGGTGATTGTTGTTTGATCTTGCTGATAAAAACAGAAAATATGCACTCACGAAAATAACTTTCATTTTTTACTAGAGAGCGATAAAATGCCAATTCCCACTATAGTAGATAAATATACAAATTATTTAGGTCGTCCTAATTTTTCAGAATTTTTGGAGCTATAGAAGTATTCGAAACCTCCAGATTGCTACACACTGTTCTGTTTTGACAGATTCTGTTTTTCGTGTGTTGTTTGCTTTTTTTGATGAATCTATGGGTAGTATCGGGGGGTATGAACCATAGAGAAGTTGGAACACAGTAGGTTTAACACCAATTTAAATGAAGAATAAGTTAATTATAGTACATTAAAGTGGTGGTTTGTTTTCTTATACTAATGGAGCTCATGAGATTTTCTGTTAAGTTTTGTGTTGTGAAGTTTTCAAGTTTTTGGGTAAAGATTTGATGGATTTTGGAATAAGGAGTGGCAAGATCCTAAGCTTGGGGATTCCCAAGGCATCCCAAGGTAAAATTCAAGGACAACCAAAAGCCTAAGCTTGGGGTTGCCCCGGAATGCATCCCCTCTTTCGTCTTCCTCTATCGGTAACTTTACTTGAGGCTATATTTTTATTCACCACATGTTATGTGTTTTGCTTGGAGCGTCTTGTATGATTTGAGTCTTTGATTTTTAGTTTACCATAATCATCCTTGATGTACACACCTTTTGGGAGATACACACATGAATCAAAATTTATTAGAATACTCTATGTGCTTCACTTATATCTTTTGAGCTAGATAATTTTGCTCTAGTGCTTCATTTATATCTTTTTAGAGCATGGTGGTGGTTTTATTTTATAGAAATTATTGATCTCTCATGCTTCACTTATATTATTTTGAGAGTCTTTTAGAACAGCATGGTAATTTGCTTTGGTTATAAAATTAGTCCTAATATGATGGGCATCCAAGATGGGTATAATAAAAACTTTCATATAAAGTGCATTGAATACTATGAGAAGTTTGATTCTTTATGATTGTTTTGAGATATGAAGATGGTGATATTAGAGTCATGCTAGTTGAGTAGTTGTGAATTTGAGAGATACTTTGTTAAAGTTTGTGATTGCCGTAGCATGCACGTATGGTGAACCGTTATGTGATGAAGTCGAAGCATGATTTATTTATTGATTGTCTTCCTTATGAGTGGCGGTCGGGGACGGGCGATGGTCTTTTCCTACCAATCTATCTCCCTAGGAGCATGCGTGTAGTACTTTGTTTCAATAACTAATAAATTTTTGCAATAAGTATGGGAGTTCTTTATGACTAATGTTGGGTCCATGGATTATACACACTCTCACCCTTCCACCATTGCTAGTCTCTCTAGTATCGCGCAACGTTCGCCGGTACCATGAACCCACCATTTAACTTCCTCAAGACAACCGCCATACCTACATATTATGGCATTTCCATAGCCATTCC
Source organism: Triticum dicoccoides (assembly GCF_002162155.2). Classification (NCBI taxonomy): domain Eukaryota; kingdom Viridiplantae; phylum Streptophyta; class Magnoliopsida; order Poales; family Poaceae; genus Triticum; species Triticum dicoccoides. The sequence goes on from NC_041388.1 coordinate 167,793,732, forward strand.
GAGATATATTGCCATGCAACTTTCCACCGTTCTGTTTATTATGACACGCTCCATCATTGTCATATTGCTTTGCATGATCATGTAGTTGACATCGTATTTGTGGCAAAGCCACCTTCATAATTCTTTCATACATGTCACTTGATTCATTGCACATCCCGGTATACCGCCGGAGGCATTTACATAGAGTCATATATTTTTTTCTAATTCTTGAGTTGTAAGTAAATAAAAGTGTGATGATCTTCCTTTTTAGAGCATTGTCCCAGTGAGGAAAGGATGATGGAGACTATCATTCCCCCACAAGTCGGGATGAGACTCCAGATGAAAAAAGAGGCCATAAAAAAGAGAAAAGCCCAAATAAAAAATGAGATAAAAAGAGAGAAGGGGAAATGCTACTATCCTTTTACCACACTTGTGCTTCAAAGTAGCACCATGATCTTCATGATAGAGAGTCTCCTATGTTGTCACTTTCATATAGTAATGGGATTTTTTTCATTATAGATCTTGGCTTGTATATTCCAATGATGGGCTTCCTCAAAATTGCCCTAGGCCTTCTTGAGCAAGCAATTTGGATGCACACCCACTTAGTTTCTTGTTGAGATTTAATACACTTATAGCTCTAGTGCATCCGTTGCATGGAAATCCCTACTCACTCACATTGATATCTATTGATGTGCATCTCCATAGCCCGTTGATATGCCTAGTTGATGTGAGACTATCTTCTCCTTTTTGTCTTCAACACAACCACCATTCTATTCCATCTATGGTGCTATGTCCATGGCTCACGCTCATGTATTTCGTGAAGATTGAAAAAATTTGAGAACATCAAAAGTATGAAACAATTGCTTGTCTTGTCATCGGGGTTGTGCATGATTTAAATATTTTGTGTGATGAAGATATAGCATAGCCATACTATATGATTTTGTAGGGATAGCTTTCTTTGGCCATGTTATTTTGAGAAGGGTCTTTTACATATGTATCCCTAACTCGAACCCACTACTCACATTTGCCCCTAATTCGCAAGCCTGCTCAAAAATACCCCTCCGCCGTCATGTTCCCTTATAGAATTGCACTTCCGTGCCGTTTCCGTCCAGTCAAGGCTATTTGACTGGTGAGCAGATGTTTCTTTGACATTTTTACCCCTCCGTCCTTACACCTAGGCCCAGGTCACCAGTTCACTCTCTCTCCCTCTCATTCTCTCACCCGAGCCGCACGCTCTCTCTTTCTCCCCCAAATCGCCTCCCGCCTTAACCCTAACCCTAGATCGCTTTATCCAACTCGCAAGGCTCGATCTTCTGATGGCAGCCGCGGTGGAGCTTCGGATTTGACTCGGCACCGCACTCTACTACGACGTGAAAGAGACACAGGCGACATGATGGATGGGAACATCAGTTGCGGCGGCAGCTGCGGCGGTGGCGAACGAGGGAGCACATCGCAGCCACAGAAGCATGCTTCGGCGGGGTAAGTTTCTCTTCTAATCTGGCGGAGTGTCATGCCATTTGTAGTTCGATTTGGGATTTGTTGACCTAGTTCATAGTGCTCATGGTGTTGGGATCTGTCTCTGTTTTCCATGGTCATCGTAGGATCGACCCCGGTAGAGCAGTTGGGATGGAATGTAGAATGGAAACCACACTTCTAGCTAGTGCTGGCACAAAAGCAACCAATACAGGATTCTCTTTTCCTTTTGTTGCTGACAATCAATGGACTTTTAATCAGTTTAGATCTGCCATATGTGCTCAATATCCATGGGGTCTATATGATGAAGTGGAATTCAGGTACTAAGACATTGACAAAATAGCTTGGGTCCCTGTCCAGTGTGATGATGAGGTTGGTATCATGTTTGCAATACATGATTCTTTCCCTGCTAAACTAAAATCAGTGTCATACAAAGGAAGAGAGGAGAGCCAGAGAGCAGAGGAACAAGATCTCAGTCTAGGTCTAGAGATAAAGGTAGGACCAGCCAATCAAGGGGTAGGAAAACAACAACTCATAGTAGAGGCAGCATCAGTTGCATGCAGGCACCAGGAACACCTACTATAGAATTTCCTAAGAATGCAGGTCCCTCTCATAGTATAGATTCAGTTGACCCCTATACTGAAGAGGGGCTACCAGATGATTGGCCAAGTGATGATGAGGATGAAAACTTGTTTCCACAGTTTGTAAGAAGGAAGAAGGGCAAGGAGAAAGATGATGAGGGGGAAGATTATGTTCCACCCCCTGAAGGCATGTTTGCTGAGGCAGGTGAAGATGAGAAGGAGGAGGACAGGGACATGGGATACTCTGAAACATATGATGAGGAAAGACCAGATGTGCAATACAATAGAGATGACCTTCTTTGGCACAGGGAACAATATTTTCCAGTGCTTTAGATTGTAGAAATGCTCTTGCAACCTTCTCAATAAAGACTCAAAGTGAATTTGTGATAGACAAGAGTGATAGTACTAGGTTGATAGCACATTGTGCTTATAAGAGGTGTCAATGGAGGATGCATGCCTCCTTAATGAGACATAGCACACTGTTTCAGGTATCAAATATAGCAACTAACATTGCATTTGTAGTTAGCAGCATTGCTAGTATATTTTGTTTGTTTGTTGTCGCACATAGGTTCTAACATGTGTCTGAACTTTCATGAATGCAGGTTAAGGTGAACAAAACTGCCCATAAATGTCCCAGTGTGAACAGGGAAAAAAGATTGAAGTCAGCTAAGAGTAGATGGGTTGTTGATGCTGTGAAGACCTGGGTTTTAGAGGATTCAGAAGTATCAACAGAATTGCAGAAAATTTTGAAGAAGAAGTATAGCCTGGCAGTTCCATATATGAGAGTATTCTATGGGAAGTAAATGGCACTTGACAATATCTATGGTAAGTGGGTTGACTCTTTCTAGTTATTATATACCTTCAAGGCAGAAGTGGAGAAAGCATCTCCTGGCAGTGTAGTTACCATTGATAAACACACTGTGCAGTACAAACTAAATGGGAAGAGTAGACAGAAAGAGTGCTTTGGAAGAGTATTTGTTTCTTTCAAAGCATGTTGGCAAGGTTTTTTAAATGTATGTAGGCCTTATCTTGCAGTAGATGCCACTGCATTAAATGGCAGATTTAGAGGGCAACTAGTTAGTGCATGTGATGTGGATGCTTGCAATTGGATCTTCCCATTTGCATATGGAGTTCTAGAGGGTGAAAATATAGAGAGTTGGACTTGGTTTTTTCAGAACTTAAGAGAGCTTATAGGACACCCACCAGGTCTTGTTATCCACACTGATGCATGCAAAGGCCTGGAGACTGCAGTGGAAGATGTGTTCCCAGGTGTGGAGCACAGAGAATGCATGAGGCATTTGGCTGCAAATTTCACAAAAAATTTTAGAGGAAAATTCTTTGATGAAAATTTATGTCCCTGCTCATTGACATACAACATAAAGAAACACAACTGCCATCTTAGGTAGTTGCACAGTAAGGCTGGTGTGAAGGAGTACTTAGAGGAGCATCATAGATAGCTATGGGCAAGGTCACTGTTCAATGAAGTATGTAAAGTAGATTATGTTAATAAAAATCTAGCTGAGTCCTTTAATTAAAAAATTAAAAAATGGAAGGGTGTACACAAAATAAGACAGTTTATAATGGAGAAGTTTGATCTTAGACAGGAGATTGCAGCTGCTACATTCATTGGCCACATCATAATCCCCAAAGTCATGAAAATGCTTCATGCAATATCTAAGGACCTTGATATGGATATAGTGAAGAGAATGACATATGAGGCAAAGATCACAACAGTTGACAAGGAAAAGAGAGAGTGGAGATATCCAGTAAATTTGGCCACTGGGACTTGCAGTTGTAGAAAGTGGCAGTTAACTAGACAGCCTTGCATACATGCTTTGTATTTTATTACTTCAATGAGAGGCCCAGTAAGTGAGGTTGATCAGTATGTACAAGAGTATTTTTTTTGTTGCTAGATTCAATGCTACTTATGCTGAAAATTTGCTTGCAATGGAGGGCAAACAACAGTAGGATGTGGTGGACCCTGGGTTTAAATTGTCTGCTCCATTGCAAAACAGGGCCCCTGGTAGACCTAGGAAGACAAGAATTAGGGCAAAATCTGAGGGAAAAGTACTTGGAGGATGGAGAAAGAAATGTGGCAAGTGTGGAAGGCTTGGCCATCGTGGCACTCACCGCAAGGAATCCATTGACCCAGCTTTTGGGGAATAAGAGCACTAGGGGCTGAAAATGCAACAGATGATCATTTAGATATTGAAACTGATGCTGAAAATGCTACTGAGGTTGAACCTGATGCTAAAAATGCTACAGAGGTTGAACCTGATGCTGCAATTGCTATAGATGCACCAACAATGTCATCTGCTGTAAGGTGCAACTGCTACAGATGTTCTCATTTCAATTTTTTGCTTCATTTGATGTTGTCAATTCCTTTTTTTCTTCATTTAATGTTCTCATTTCAATTGTAGCCCAAGGAAGAACTACAAAAAGGCAGCTGATAGAGGGACGTCAGCAGCCAAGAAGAGGCTCAAGTTGTGCACCAGATCCTATAGTAGGACCTATAACTGGAAGGAACGAGCTAAGCAAAGAAGTGAGAAAAACTGTCACCACAAGGAGGAGTTCAAGGCTCTTAACTAACCCTGCTTGCAACACTAGGAGCAAAAAGACGAAAGACATGTGACTGGAATGATTTATTATTGTTTTTGTTGTTTAACAACTATTTGTGAACTTGTTAGCTGCTATCTTAAGTGTGTGATGCTGACATTATGAACTTATGTAATGGTGAACTTGTGAGCTGCTATCTTGAATGTGCAATGCTCCTTTTGTGCAATGATGAATTTATGCTATTTTGTGAGCTGCTAGTTTCAAATATTATGTGAGCTGCTATCTTGTGAGATGCTACTTTCAACTATTTTTGTGAGCTCCTATTTTGTCACAACAGATCATTTGTTCAAATATTTGAATCTATGCCATTTCAGTCATTGACCAAAGCAAGATTCTTGAGTCATTTCCAAATAGCAACATCACAACATTCCCAAATCACATCATTGTTATGTGATAATACATACCCAAACTAAGCTCCATCACAACATACACTACAAAGAGAAATCCATTTAGTATGGATTATTAGACCACCTAGAAACAAATGTGTCCACAATGCTAATACCAAGAACTCTGATAAATCCCCATGCTTGCATAAGCTCGTTCCTCTTCTTCATCTTCAACTTCAGTTTCTTGTTCTTCTCAGTTAGATACATCACCCTCCTCTCTAAATCATGAGATTTTAGCCAGCTCTTCTCCAATCTTGCATGAAGCTCCTCAAATGCACGAGCAACATGTTCAGTCGGTGGCGGGTCAATCCATACAACCCACTCACATTCATCGGGAAGCTGCAAAATCAATGATCGAATTAAAAAGAGGGGAAAGAGCAGAATCGAATCGAGCTTTAAAGCCAAACAATTACATCAAGAGGGCAGCCGAGAAACCTTCTGCTAGAGCTTGCTCCTCCCCAGGTGACGCGACGAGTAGGAATAAGCCCGTGGCCAGGGCACCATTGTGTAGAGCGAACCTCAAGGCAACAGAATGACAGATCAGGGATGTAAAACTATGATTGAAACTGAACTAACCCAACACCATCAACCTAACAACAGCAAAAAAACCCAAATTGATGAACCCTAATTCCGTAATATGCCCATATCTCCCCCAAATCGACACTGAAACTTACATTGGCGGCCACCAACGAGCTCGTAGAGGACATCCCCGCCATGCCCGACGTACACATCGCTCACCACGCCGTGCCCGACCTGCCCCTCTCTCTCTCTGACCGTGGAAACGCCCGATCCAGTACATGCTCAAAAATGCCCCTATCGTCGTGAGGAAGAAGAAAGAGGGGAGAGAGAGTGAACCGGTTAGTTGGGCCAAGATGTATGGCAGGAGGGGCAAAAATGTCAAAGAAACGGCACGTTAGTGGTCAAACAGCCTTGATTGGACGGAAACGGCTCGGAGGGACATTTCTATAAGGGCACATCACGGCGGAGGGGCATTTTTGAGAAGGCTTTGGAATTAGGGGTATATCTGATTAGGTGGTTCGAGTTAGGTACAGAAATGCAAATGGCCCTTTTGAGAAGACATGATTACTTTATTAGTATGCTTGAAGTATTAGTATTTTTATGTCAATATTAAACTTTTGTCTTGAATCTTCCGGATCTAAACATTCATGCAACAATAAAGAAAATTGTATTGAAAATTATGTTAGGTAGCATTCCGCATCAAAAATTCTATTTTTATCATTTACCTACACGAGGACGAGCAGGAATTAAGCTTGGGGATGCTTGATATGTCTCCAATGTATCTATAATTTTTTATTGTTCCATGCTATTATATTATCTGTTTTGGATGTTTAATGGGCTTTAATATGCTCTTTTATATTATTTTTGGGACTAACCTATTAATCAGAGGCCTAGTGCCAGTTTCTGTTTTTTGCCTATTTTAGTGTTTCACGAAAAAGGAATATCAAACGGAATCCAAACGGAATGAAACCTTTGCGAGGATCTTTCTTGGAACATTCGCAATCCAGGAGACTTTGAGTGGAAGTCTGGAAGTCCGCGAGGCGGCCACGAGGCAGGAGGGCGCGCTTAGGGGGGTAGACACGCCCCCACCCTCGTGGGCCCCATGGAGCTCCACCGACGTACTTCTTTCTCCTATATATACTCATATACCCTAAAAACATCCAGGAGAGTCATGAAACCACTTTTCCACCGCTGCAACCTTCTGTACCGGTGAGATCCCATCTGGGGCCTTTTCCTGCGATCTGCCGGAGGGGCAATCAATCGAGGAGGGCTTCTACATCAACACCATAGCCTCTTCGATGATGTGTGAGTAGTTTACCACAGACCTTCAGGTCCATAGTTATTAGCTAGATGGATTTTTCTCTCTCTTTGGTTCTCAACACAAAGTTCTCCTCCATGTTCTTGGAGATCTGTTTGATGTAATACTTTTTGCAGTGTGTTTGCCGAGATCCGATGAATTGTGGATTTATGGTCAAGTGTATCTATGAATAATATTTGGTTCTTCTCCGAATTCTAATATGCATGACTTGATATCTTTGCAAGTCTCTTCGAATTATCGGTTTAGTTTGGCCTACTAGATTGATCTTTCTTGCAATGGGAGAAGTGCTTAGCTTTGGGTTCAATCTTGTGGTGTCCTTTCCCAGTGACAGTAGGGGAAGCAAGGCACGTATTGTATTGTTTCCATCGAGGATAAAAAGATGGGGTTTATATCATATTGCTTGAGTTTATCCCTCTACACCATTTCATCTTGCTTAATGCATTACTCTATTCTTATGAACTTAATACTCTAGATGCATGCTGGATAGCGGTCAATGTGTGGAGTAATAGTAGTAGATACAGAATTGTTTCGGTCTACTTAACACAGACGTGATGCCTATATTCATGATCATTGCCTAGATATTCTCATAACTGTTCGCTCTTCTATCAATTGCTCGGCAGTAATTTGTTCACCCACCATAATACATGCTATCATGAGAGAAGCCACTAGTGAAACCTGTGGCCCCCGGGTCTCTTTCTTATTATATTGCATCTCTTTTTATTTACATCGCATCTCATTTACTATTTTGCAATCTTTAGTTTCCAATTTATACAACAAAAATACCAAAAATATTTATCTTACTATCTTTATCAGATCTCACTTTTGCGAGTGACCGTGAAGGGATTGCCAACCCCTTTATCGCGTTGGTTGCAAGGTTCTTGATTTTTTGTGCAGGTACTAGGTGACTTGCGTGTTATCTCCTACTGGATTGATACCTTGGTTCTCAAAAACTGAGGGAAATACTTACGCTACTTTGCTGGATCACCCTTTCCTCTTCAAGGGAAAACCAACGCATGCTCAAGAGGTAGAAATGAGTTGTCAATTGATAACGGGATCACATCATTAGGAGAATGATGTGATGGACAAATTCCCATCCGTTAGCTTAGCATATTGATTGTTCAGTTTTATTGCTATTACTTTCTTCATGTCAAATACATATTCCTTCAACTATGAGATTATGCAACTCCCAGATACCGGAGGAATGCCTTGTGTGTTATCAAATGTCATAACGTAACTAGGTGATTATAAAGATGCTCTACAGGTATCTCCGAAGGTGTTTGTTGAGTCGGCATAGATCGAGATTAGGATTTGTCACTCCGAGTATCGGAGAGGTATCTCTACGCCCTCTTGGTAATACACATCATAAGCTTGCAAGAAAATGACTAAGGAGTTAGACATGAGGTGATGTATTATGGAATGAGTAAAGAGACTTGTCGGTAATGAGATTGAACTAGGTATGAAGATACCGATGATTGAATCTCGGGCAAGTAACATACCGATGGACAAAGGGAATTACGTATGTTGTCATAAAAGTTCGACCGATAAATATATTTGTAGAATATGTAGGAGCCAATATGAGCATCCAGGTTTCGCTATTGGTTATTAATCGGAGAGGTGTCTTGGTCATGTCTACATAGTTCTCGAACCCGTAGGGTCTGCACGCTTAACGTTCGATGATGATATTGTATTATATGAGTTATGTGATTTGGTGACCGAATGTTATTAGGAGTCTCGGATGAGATCATGTACATGATGAGGAGTCTTGAAATTGTCGAGAGGTAAAGATTGATATATAGGAAGTGTTCCAGAGTGTATCGGGTATTTATCGGAATACTGGAGGGGTTACCGGAACCCCCGGGGGGAACATATGGGCCACATGGGCCATGGGAGGGGAGCACACTAGCCCACAAGGGGTGGTGCTCCCCCTTATGGTAGGAGGCCTGTGACACCCCAAAAATTTGGCCTTGTTTTATTAAAATTTTGCCAGGAATTAAAACTTTGGATTTCTGAGCTCCATTTTAATTTTTAAATCATGTCCTTCCCTGTTATGATGAGTTTTTCCCAAAGAGAAAACTTTTCAAATATGTTATTGGACTTGTTTAACCTCTCAAGAAAAACTTTCTTTTTTTAGTATAAATAATTTACTAATTTAATTGCTTGATCTTTATTTTCTTGAAAATGGTTTTTCAGGGTTAAATGGCCATATTTGAACTACAACCATTTGATAGATTCACTTAAAATTTCCACAAAATTAAGGGAGGTCAGTAGGAGCCTATTATCCCTCTTTGTGCAAAAACCTAATTATGTTCTTTAAATTTTTTTTGAGTGCATCAACTTCATCTTCATTCTGGACCAACTTGAGGATTTGTACAGCAACCACCATTTTAGTTGCTCCTATACCCTTAATTATTTCTCCTACTTGTAGTCCCCCATGTTAAACCCTTAAGTCCAGGAGCATGCACCATTTAGATCATTTTTGGTTCATGGAATAATGTCATTTATTTCCTGTCCAGAATTGAAGTTTTGTAAAACTTGCACTAACAAGTTTCTTCTTTTGTCCAACTAACATCACCACTCTCTCTTTCATCCACAGAGACACTAATCTGGAGATTTTAGCCACTCCAAGAAATGCCTAAGTGCCCTTGGCATTTTGTCAAACACCTGGTGTGCATGGCCAGTTTTGACATGTTTTTGTCTTTGCATTGTGACCTTGCACCTCGGATCATACTAGCATGTCCACTAGGATTCCAGTTGCTCCTAACCTGGGTCTGTTATTTGCCAGCCTCAACCGCGACCTCTAGCATGCTCTGGCATTTAGTCGAGCACACTCTGTGTGTGCACTGGACGCGCCCAGAGCGCGCGTATTGCAGCCGCGCGCCCGAGCCGACACGCTGGCCCCCACGGCTTTGGCCCGCTCTGCAGAACCTTGCCGTGCACTCCCTTTCTCTCCGCTACACGCCAAGCAGCCCCCGCCGCGCCCGGCAGGCCAAGCGCTAGCCGCGCCGCCGCCCGACAGCCCTGCGCCGTTCAGTGCCGCCCAAGCCTCGCCCGCTCGCCACCTGGCCCTTGGAGCAGTGCGAGCTCATCCGCAGGCGTGTCTGCTAGCCCTCGTCGCCGCCACGTCGCCCTAGCTACAGAACGTCGGTTCGCCGGAGAGCTTATCCACGGCCGCCATGGAACCACCTTGCCACGCTATAAAAGGGAAGCCCCGAGCGTCTCCAAGCCCTCAGGTAGCCTCATGCCGTCTCACTAGCGCCCCCATCGCCACCAATTGGAAGGGAGCAGGTCTTCTTCAACCTCTCCGGTCAGTTCGGCCACCGCCGCCTCCCGGCTCCATTCGGCGCAACCAGAGCTTCCCCCTCTCCGTTCTCTCCACCAGGAACCATCTCATCCTCCCGTGAACTCGTTCCCCTGCTTGATTTTGATCGGGAGCCGTCGCCACCACAAACTCACTTTGTCACCGAAGCTTCCCTCCGCCGCGGAGCTCGCCGCCGGCGATTTACTCCTTCCCCAGCAACCCCTCGACCACCGGGAGAACCGCCCCAGCCGTGCGGATCCATCCCCACCCTCGGGGGCCCGCGAGGATCAGCCAAACGCCAGCGACGATCGCCGGAGCCCCGCTCCGCTCGGGCAGAGGAGGGAGACGACGCGCGGCGCCTGGTCAAACCTGACCAGTGGGCCCCTGGACCCACTGTCAGCGACCCCGCGCCGTCCACGCTGGAGTAAGTGGAGGCGTCATACCCATAATACGTCTTCTCTGCGCGAAAGCGTAATCTCTTCAAAACATTTTCTTTTCTATTTTAATTTAATAACAGATTTGACCAAATCTTTGACTGGCTATAACTTTTTAAATATAAGTCCAAATGAGTTGATTCTTTTTCCTACCTTCTTCAAATTTGATCTAGTTTATTTTAAGATTTATTTGAAAAAATTTCAAACAACTTTTTGGTTCTGTTTTTGAAATATGTGTTAATTCAAATATATTTTTCAAATAGGATTTTGGGGAAAGAGAAGAAAACTTTCAAAAGTTTGGAGAGCACCCTGCCTTTCCACACATTGAAGGCAAGCATTCTGAATCCCGGCATAATATTTTTGGAGTGATCGTTGATGCATTTATAACACCACCGCATTTCGAAGGACTTGTTATTTCATGTGATATGATCATATGCATGGGTGCATGTTACTGATTTCCATGCCGTTGGTAATGGACACACTTGTGATGATAATCACCCTCATGAGCTTTACATGCATACCGGCAGGAAACCGGGAAAACCTCTGCCTTGGGTAGGTATGAGTTTGTCGCCGGTCTCCGTCGGGACGGTTCTGTCTGGTATGGCATGGTAAGGTGATATGAGTGGTGACTCTGTTTGATGAAATATATTTGTTATACTAATCATGCAGGGAATACTTGAACCTCCTGAGTCAACCGTAGATCGAGTCTTGTTCCAGTAACCCCCATACTTGTTTCGTACTACCACTCGTCTCTACAACAAGTAGAGTACGGTTCAGTAAGTTGTCAACCTCTTTCTAGCACACACCGTACAGAGAGGCCATGGTGGAGGATACTGGTTGTAACTGGTAGGCAGGCCACCTGGTCTGGGGGCATGGGTGTTTCCGGTTGGGACCGAGAGGGGAGGCCACCCCTTAGAGCGCGCGATATAAATTTGATCCCATGCTACGCGAGGTTGTAGCCTCCCCATTTAGAGTTTGCTTAACAGGTGTCGTGGGTGATTCCAGACACGTGTGAGATAAGCTGGTGTGTGCAAGTTAGGTGTGTTTTCAACAAAAAGACCGTAGACGGAATTAGTCTCGGTGGACTAAAGAAATCCGTTACTCGTGGGTAAAGAGTACACCCTCTGCAGAGAATAAACCTATTCGAATAGCCGTGTCCTTGGTTAAGGATTACAGTCTGGGATGGGTCAAGTGTCGGTCTTAGTGTCGGTCTTTGGAGATGAAGTTGTTAACCAGAAGATGGAATTACTACTCGAGACTTGTGATATCTATGATTATTGTTATTGTTGACTAACACGTGATATTATTGTTATTACCAAGTATCTCTGGGATGGTTCTACCTCCGGGATATTCACTATGATTGTTTCTTTTAAAGCCCTTTATGTGGTGTCGCTCAGACGCCCGACTGTGGCATTTCTTTTAAAGCCCTTTTGGTGGTGTCGCTCAGACGCCCGACTGTGGCATTTCTTTTAAAGCCCTTTATGTGGTGTCGCTCAGACGCCCGACTGTGGCATTTTTTTAAAAGCCCTTTTATGTGGTGTCGCTCAGACGCCCGACTGTGGCATTTCTTTTAAAAGCCCTTTATGTGGTGTTGCTCAGACGCCCGACTGTGGCATTTCTTTTAAAGCCCTTTGCGTGGTGTCGCTAAGACGCCCGACTGTGGCATTGCTTGTTATTTATTTCATATAATTTTTATACTACTATGTCATTACAATTTTATAGATAACATGCTTGCACGCATCCGAGATTTAATATATTTTGTGACTGACGTCATGAGCATAAAATATTTTTCAGCACATCATTGTTATATTATACCTGTGTTCATAATGTTTGCGAGTACATTCAAAGTACTCACTGGCTTGTCCCTGGCTATTGTCTTGGCCAGATTTTTCTTGCTCGGAGAGGAGCGACGTGATGCCAGCCCCGGAAACCACTCAATGGAGATAGCAGCCTCGCGAAGATAGGAATTTAACCTGGTCAGCTGTTCCCGTGGGGAATGGAGTCCCATAGACACAGATGTTTCACAACCCGCTTCCGCCATCAACCACTAGAAACCAATTGTTGTACCCACAGGCCAGAATGGTCTTGTACTACATATTTTGTATTTTTGCTTGGAGTTCCTGTATCAAGTTGGAGCCTCATCAGCTAACAGTAATCCTGGGGATGATGAGCACGACGGTCTTTTCTGGAAATTTATTACCCGGAAAACCGGTCGTGACAGGCTTGGTACCAGAGCCAGGCTGACCATTGGCAAATCCTATCTTAGCCAGGTCAATAAACTAGGCAAACCAACCCACCAGAACTTAACCAAACCCCAGCCAAGCTTCTCGTGCAAGATAGCCACACAGTGACCCCAACACCTTCTGGCAGTCGGTGCCCAACCTATCAACCTAACCTGTCACTCATGCGCCAGTGACCGGCCCCTAAATAGTCTTTTCTCGCAAGCGTGCGAAGGAAGATTCCGTCCCCTTTTCCCTATAAAAAGGGGCGCGCTAGCCCCAAACCAGCACACATAGTCGCTACCCCAAACCGAGCCACAATGCCTGGACCTATAGTGCACAACGAAACCACAGCAACCAACCTTGGAGGTTTTGTGACCATCCTCGCAAACCTCACCCGTCGTGCCTACGCGTTAGAGGAGCCACCAGAATATGTTGTGTATCAAGGACCCATGAGCGGTGAAGACCGCCAATTCTGGGCCACTGTGCACATTTACGGTAGGAGTCTAGCACCCGAGCGCCCCTACCGGTTCACCGGAAGAACAACTTCCTTTGAGCCACAAGCCATCCAGCTAGCCGCTCGAGAGGCTATAGTTCATCTCAGGCACTTGTCGCCCAGAGTTAACTGTCGCTCGTTCCACTACTACCCCAGACGAGAAGGGTATGGTAGACCACCCCAAGTCGCCAATGGAGACCACGAGACAGACCCCACATTGTTGCACCTAGTACGCTATGTAAGTGCACTAGAGGCACTGTTCGACCAGATCACTATTGATCTAATAGCAGCTCGTGGAGAGCTGGTTCGTCGAGCCCCGGCGAGAGAAGAAAACGAGCCCAACACCAACAACCCAGTCGTGCTGTTTGGACAACCAATCGAGACCCCGAGATCTGCCCCAGCCATCGGCCAAGGTGCTGCGATAACCCTAGAAGTGCTTCGTCGCATATTGGGAGCACACTCCAACGGGGTTGTGGCCAACAATCCCCGCAATGGTCATTCTCACTACCCCGACCCTGCAGTTCCTCCGCCATCTCCGACTAATCCCGGCAGAGAGACACGTGGAGAAGCCTCGACATCCACCAGGCACGCCCGTTTAGACATAAACGAGGTAGACTGAGCCATATGAGTAGTACCAAGTTTCAATGTATCCTCGCTTTGTAATCATGCGACCGCGTATATTAACGCAGCCTGTCTTTGTGCCTCTGTTTTAATAATAGCCTTGCATGTTTGGTCAGCGCATAGCTGCATATTTTTCCGGGCACAACTACCAAAACCAGCCCGACGACAACCACAGTAACACATCTCTTTTTGAGATATGTGTATCTCTGACACTGACCTGACCTTTGGAGCCAAGCTGGCAAATTTATTACCTTTCACCACGGTAAAACGATCCGGCTCCATTGCTATATAAAGGCCACCTTGTGACCTTACCCAGCAACCCTCACTTTGCGCACAACACTCACGCTTCTTCCTGTCATGCCGAACCCCAGCATTCATCTGAGAACCCCAGATGCAACCCCAGGTAGCTTTGTCAAATTATTGTGGGATTTTACCCGCAGTACCATGGGTTCTACCCAGCCGCCCTAGTACGAGCTGTTCAAATCAAGGATCACCCCATCCACCTCGGAATATTGGGCAGCAGTACACATTCCTCCTGTAGACCCCAACCAAGATCCAATAGAAGTTTCCTTCGTGGGGAGATCTATGCCAACCCCACACTTGGCCATAGAAGCTGCTGCGAAAGAAGCGATTGCTCGTCTTCGATCCGCAGTACCCTATGCCCGCGAACGAGGATATTATTACTTTCCAAGTCGTGCAGCACCCGGAGAAGTAACGTCTTTTCCCGGTGGGCGTATTGAGAGAGACCCAGTTCTGGCCAACCTTATCCAGTACATCATTGCTCAAGAGCATTTAAACCAGCGAGTGATGGATTATCTCCAGAGCCTCGCAGATTTAAATCCTCAGGTTGCCATCGGCAGACCACTGAGACCCGACACGGAGAGACGCATACGTCGACTGGTCAATCCACTTCCTCCAATAGAAGAAGAGTGTATTCCTTTACCAGAGACATTTTATCAAGATTCCGTCCAGTTACCGTTTTCAGTTTAGACGTCACTATTGTATTTGTTCCTTGCAGCGTATATTTATGTGTGTGACTTATGCGTGATACCCTGAATTTGTGCGGCAAGTCAATTATTTGGATCCTACTAATGTGTGTAGTTTTTGTTGTGGTTTATGCTCCTTTAAATTAAATGTTTTTTTCCTCGCAAAATCCTGGAGTGAGATTTCTTTTCCCTGAGTTGCTATACCTGCCACTTCACGACATGGATTAATTAATTTCACACAGCACCACGCAGCAGGCTCACAACCATAATCATTCGGACATATACACTGTTTGCAAAACCTTGCAACGGTGTTACATCCAGCTAATCACCCCCCTAACAACAGTTAGCACTCGGCACACTCCATCTACTCCTCATGATCACCACCACCGCGGAGAGCCAACACCCGAGCCGCAGCATCGCGATACTCGTCGAAGATCATCGCGCACAGGAGCACAGAGAGCCCCAGCAGCATCGCCAGCCCTCCGCATATCAGGATCACAAACCAGTCCGGCATCGCCTCCGCATTAGAGCCTCGACCGAGCTTCTGTAAGCAGTAACGGAGAAATAAGGAGGAGGAGAAGTGAGGCCAGGTGTAAGGAGGAAGAGAGAGGCACCCCGGCCGTTTTTACAGCTCGAGCTCGGTGTACGGTGGGCGAAGTCCACCAACGCCGCTCGTCGCCGATCGCCGGTGTTCGGAGTCGAATCCGCGAGCAGTGCCGATAGCGCACTGGCCTGCGAGGTGAGTGCACGCTGCACCAGCAGCTAGCACGCTGCGCACTACCACGGTACGGCCTAGATGCCCTACCCACTAGGCGTCGCCGGTGGAGAAAGCGCGCGGGAGAGAGGAGGAAGAAAGGTCCAGAGGGGGAAGAAGAGGAGACTGACAGTGGACCCCGGGTCCACCTGTCAGCCACAGAGAGCACTGTGCTCTCGGGTGCGATCAGCGTATATCTAAATTTAGGAGTTATCCTAAATTTATATCTAGCGTAGAAATCGCCCGTTTTTGTCCCGGACCGTAGACTTTTCCGCGCAGCACCAGTTTTCACACTGTGGTTTTTCACCACTTATTGCCCTCTCACTGTAGCCACGTCTTTATTCGTAATTATTCTCTTAACACCACTTTTAGCAAATCTCGAGGACGAGATTTTTCTTAAGGGGGATAGTATTATGACACCCCAAAAATTTGGCCTTGTTTTATTAAAATTTTGCCAGGAATTAAAACTTTGGATTTCTGAGCTCCATTTTAATTTTTAAATCATGTCCTTCCCTGTTATGATGAGTTTTTCCCAAAGAGAAAACTTTTCAAATATGTTATTGGACTTGTTTAACCTCTCAAGAAAAACTTTCTTTTTTCAGTATAACTAATTTACTAATTTAATTGCTTGATCTTTATTTTCTTGAAAATGGTTTTTCAGGGTTAAATGGCTATATTTGAACTACAGCCATTTGATAGATTCACTTAAAATTTCCACAAAATTAAGGGAGGTCAGTAGGAGCCTATTATCCCTCTTTGTGCAAAAACCTAATTATGTTCTTTAAAATTTTTTTGAGTGAATCAACTTCATCTTCATTCTGGACCAACTTGAGGATTTGTACAACAACCACCATTTTAGTTGCTCCTATACCCTTAATTATTTCTCCTACTTGTAGTCCCCCATGTTAAACCCTTAAGTCCAGGAGCATGCACCATTTAGATCATTTTTGGTTCATGGAATAATGTCATTTATTTCCTGTCCAGAATTGAAGTTTTGTAAAACTTGCACTAACAAGTTTCTTCTTTTGTCCAACTAACATCACCACTCTCTCTTTCATCCACAGAGACACTAATCTGGAGATTTTAGCCACTCCAAGAAATGCCTAAGTGCCCTTGGCATTTTGTCAAACACCTGGTGTGCATGGCCAGTTTTGACATGTTTTTGTCTTTGCATTGTGACCTTGCACCTCGGATCATACTAGCATGTCCACTAGGATTCCAGTTGCTCCTAACCTGGGTCTGTTATTTGCCAGCCTCAACCGCGACCTCTAGCATGCTCTGGCATTTAGTCGAGCACACTCAGTGCATGCACTGGACGCGCCCAGAGCGCGCGTATTGCAGCCGCGCGCCCGAGCCGACACGCTGGCCCCCACGGCTTTGGCCCGCTCTGCAGAACCTTGCCGCGCACTCCCTTTCTCTCCACTACGCGCCAAGCAGCCCCCGCCGCGCCCGGCAGGCCAAGCGCTAGCCGCCGCCGCCGCCCGACAGCCCTGCGCCGTTCAGCGCCGCCCAAGCCTCGCCCGCTCGCCACCTGGCCCTTGGAGCAGTGCGAGCTCATCCGCAGGCGTGTCTGCTAGCCCTCGTCGCCGCCACGTCGCCCTAGCTACAGAACGTCAGTTCGCCGGAGAGCTTATCCACGGCCGCCGTGGAACCGCCTTGCCACGCTATAAAAGGGAAGCCCCGAGCGTCTCCAAGCCCTCAGGTAGCCTCATGCCGTCTCACTAGCGCCCCCATCGCCACCAATTGGAAGGGAGCAGGTCTTCTTCAACCTCTCCGGTCAGTTCGGCCACCGCCGCCTCCCGGCTCCATTCGGCGCAACCAGAGCTTCCCCCTCTCCGTTCTCTCCACCAGGAACCATCTCATCCTCCCGTGAACTCGTTCCCCTGCTTGATTTTGATCGGGAGCCGTCGCCACCACAAACTCACTTTGTCACCGAAGCTTCCCTCCGCCGTGGAGCTCGCCGCCGGCGATTTACTCCTTCCCCAGCAACCCCTCGACCACCAGGAGAACCGCCCCAGCCGTGCGGATCCATCCCCACCCTCGGGGGCCCGCGAGGATCAGCCAAACGCCGGCGACGATCGCCAGAGCCCCGCTCCACTCGGGCAGAGGAGGGAGACGACGCGCGGCGACTGGTCAAACCTGACCAGTGGGCCCCTGGACCCACTGTCAGCGACCCCGCGCCGTCCACGCTGGAGTAAGTGGAGGCGTCATACCCATAATACGTCTTCTCTGCGCGAAAGCGTAATCTCTTCAAAACGTTTTCTTTTCTGTTTTAATTTAATAACAGATTTGACCAAATCTTTGACTGGCTATAACTTTTTAAATATAAGTCCAAATGAGTTGATTCTTTTTCCTACCTTCTTCAAATTTGATCTAGTTTATTTTAAGATTTATTTGAAAATTTTTCAAACAACTTTTTGGTTCTGTTTTTGAAATATGTGTTAATTCAAATATATTTTTCAAATAGGATTTTGGGGAAAGAGAAGAAAACTTTCAAAAGTTTGGAGAGCACCCTGCCTTTCCACACATTGAAGGCAAGCATTCTGAATCTCGGCATAATATTTTTGGAGTGATCGTTGATGCATTTATAACACCACCGCATTTTGAAGGACTTGTTATTTCATGTGATATGATCATATGCATGGGTGCATGTTACTGATTTCCATGCCGTTGGTAATGGACACACTTGTGATGATAATCACCCTCATGAGCTTTACATGCATACCGGCAGGAAACCGGGAAAACCTCTGCCTTGGGTAGGTATGAGTTTGTCGCCGGTCTCCGTCGGGACGGTTCTGTCTGGTATGGCATGGTAAGGTGATATGAGTGGTGACTCTGTTTGATGAAATATATTTGTTATACTAATCATGCAGGGAATACTTGAACCTCCTGAGTCGACCGTAGATCGAGTCTTGTTCCAGTAACCCCCATACTTGTTTCGTACTACCACTCGTCTCTACAGCAAGTAGAGTACGGTTCAGTAAGTTGTCAACCTCTTTCTAGCACACACCGTACAGAGAGGCCATGGTGGAGGATACTGGTTGTAACTGGTAGGCAGGCCACCTAGTCCGGGGGCATGGGTGTTTCCGGTTGGGACCGAGAGGGGAGGCCACCCCTTAGAGCGCGCGATATAAATTTGATCCCATGCTACGCGAGGTTGTAGCCTCCCCATTTAGAGTTTGCTTAACAGGTGTCGTGGGTGATTCCAGACACGTGTGATATAAGCTGGTGTGTGCAAGTTAGGTGTGTTTTCAACAAAAAGACCGTAGACAGAATTAGTCCCGGTGGACTAAAGAAATCCGTTACTCGTGGGTAAAGAGTACACCCTCTGCAGAGAATAAACCTATTCGAATAGCCGTGTCCTTGGTTAAGGATTACAGTCTGGGATGGGTCAAGTGTCGGTCTTAGTGTCGGTCTTCGGAGATGAAGCTGTTAACCAGAAGATGGAATTACTACTCGAGACTTGTGATATCTATGATTATTATTATTGTTGACTAACCCGTGATATTATTGTTATTACCAAGTATCTCTGGGATGGTTCTACCTCCGGGATATTCACTATGATTGTTTCTTTTAAAGCCCTTTATGTGGTGTCGCTCAGACGCCCGACTGTGGCATTTCTTTTAAAGCCCTTTTTGTGGTGTAGCTCAGATGCCCGACTGTGGCATTTCTTTTAAAGCCCTTTATGTGGTGTCGCTCAGACGCCCGACTGTGGCATTTTTTTAAAAGCCCTTTTATGTGGTGTCGCTCAGACGCCCGACTGTGGCATTTCTTTTAAAAGCCCTTTATGTGGTGTCGCTCAGACGCCCGACTGTGGCATTTCTTTTAAAGCCCTTTGCGTGGTGTCGCTAAGACGCCCGACTGTGGCATTGCTTGTTATTTATTTCATATAATTTTTATACTACTATGTCATTACAATTTTATAAATAACATGCTTGCACGCATCCGAGATTTAATGTATTTTGTGACTGACGTCATGAGCATAAAATATTTTTCAGCACATCATTGTTATATTATACCTGTGTTCATAATGTTTGCGAGTACATTCAAAGTACTCACTGGCTTGTCCCTGGCTATTGTCTTGGCCAGATTTTTCTTGCTCGGAGAGGAGCGACGCGATGCCAGCCCCGGAAACCACTCAATGGAGATAGCAGCCTCGCGAAGATAGGAATTTAACCTGGTCAGCTGTTCCCGTGGGGAATGGAGTCCCATAGACACAGATGTTTCACAACCCGCTTCCGCCATCAACCACTAGAAACCAATTGTTGTACCCACAGGCCAGAATGGTCTTGTACTACATATTTTGTATTTTTGCTTGGAGTTCCTGTATCAAGTTGGAGCCTCATCAGCTAACAGTAATCCTGGGGCTGATGAGCACGACGGTCTTTTCTGGAAATTTATTACCCGGAAAACCGGTCGTGACAAGGCCGGATTGGAGAAGGAGAAGAGGGGGTTCGGCCCTTGTCGCGGGAAACCACGACCACCTATGGGACCAGACGAGCGTGGGCCAGCACGACAATAATCAAGCAGACAATTTTACCCAGGTTCGGGCCGTCGTGAGGACTAAAACCCTACTCCTGTTTTGGTGGATTGATGGTGGAAGAATGGTGGTGGAAGAATGGGCCTCCTTTTATAGATTAAAGGGTTACCACAATGGCAAAGTAGTCATTATGCACTGATAAGATAACAAACAGTGCTATCATGCCTAACCCTGTAGGCTCATAGTGTGCATTAAATGCACTGCTTAATGTCACGTCATTGGGTGCCTGGCAAGCCTTGCCGGGCTATCTCGCAAGCTCCACACCTGCTCGCTTGACACATCGCAGGACGGGTGTCATCTGTAGGCATTTCCTGTAGAAAGAGGCCGCCATGTGGCGAATGGCTGTCACATAGTAACTTTGCGGCTTGACACCACACTGATTGGCAATGTGGGTCGTGGTGGAGTGGTTGGGTGAGGAGGTTCAACCTTTTTGAGTCCCGGCAGACACTGCCGGGATGTCTTCGACGTCTTCTTTCGGGGGTGGCCCCGTCCTTATCGAGCTCGCGTGGCTGGCAAGGGAGGCTTGACTTTGGTTCGCTTCAGCTGCATGTTGGTTTCTTGAAGATATTGGTTTCTCGTGCTCTTGGCACGGCCTTGGCCTGTCCGTGCATGAGTCAAGGGAAAATGTATACCCCTGCTTGTTTTCCTCGACATAAGCCCCCGGGCCTGAGCCACACGTGTCACGTGGCACGTTGGGTTAGGCACAAAATATTGCATGGACGCGTGGCAGGAGAGGGTTGCGCATGCCGGTTCGCCATGGCGACTAGTCAATCCAACGTCCACTTTGTGAATTACTGCGCGTCATGAGGTCATGGGACTGTTGTAGTTAAGGTAAACGGTCACTTTCTGAAGCGTCGCGCCCTTGTCCCGCACTCCCCCCCCCCTTAAGAGAAGGGAAAAGCGGAGCGGCACGGTTCACCTGTCTCTCACCTTACCCTCCCATCTTCTTCCTCTGCAAGCCAAACGACGGTTCCTCCTCTCAGTGCTCCGCCCGCTGCCGTCCCTCCCAGCGGATCCTGTCTCCTTCCGTATCGCTGCCGCGGAAATGGGGAAGAAACCCGCAGAGAAGGGAAAGCAGACGGCCGCGGTGAAGGAAGTTGTCGCCGAGGGAAGTAAGAGGGCAGCGAAGCTGAACAAGAAATGGAGGGGAGACGTCGTCTTCGTTCCGTCGACCTTGAGCGGCACAGTTCTTCAAGCGAGGTATGGGTATCTGCGGGGGTGGCCCATTCTGAAAGGGCATGGGGTGCCCAAAGTTTTTGCGGAGGGGAAGAAAGATCCGCCAGACTCATACCGATTCATCTGCGCTTACTTTATTTGTGGTCTCTATCGTCCCTTCTCCGAATTCTTTAAGGCGATCATGACCATCTACGGGTTCCACCTTCTTGATTTCATGCCAAATGCAGTGGCGACCATGGCCATGTTTGTGAATTTCTGCAAGAATTTCGTTAGAGTCAAACCCAATGTGGATTTTTTTCGGCATTATTTTGTCCCGCGGGTGGAGAACAAGGGAAATCCCTCTGGGGATATCAGCTGGATGCCGTGGGTGGCAAGGAAGCTTTGGGACTACATCCCCGGCAAGTAGCATGAAAGATGGGATGAATGGAGAGGGGATTGGTGCTGGACTCAAGATGAGGAAGCCCCTGAATTTTGTGAAGTGTGGAAGGAACGTGTTGAGCGCGGCAAGGAATGGAGTGCTAAAGGCCTTACTGAGGATAGGTTGCGCCCGGCAATCAACAGGATCACCCGTTTGAAGGCCGTCGGGCTAACCGTAGAGCATGTGGGGGCAGATTTTCTTCTCCGCCGCATCTCGCCACTGCAGGAGAGGGACAGACCGGCCTGGTTATACGGTGATGCTGCGGACAGGATGAGGTTGCTCCCAGGGTTGGCCAACAACTTGTCAGTTTACGTCCATGCCTGGTTGTGCGACTGATACATCTCCAATGTATCTACTTTTCCTAACGCTTTTCCTCTTGTTTTGGGATCTAATTTGCATGATTTGAATGAAACTAACCGCAGACTGACATTGTTTTCATCAGAACTACCATGGTGTTGTTTTTGTGCGGAAAAAAAGTTCTCGAAATGGAACGAAAGTTTGCGAGGATTTTTTACACAATAAAAGAGAATTTCTAGAGCCAAGAGCCACCTGAGGGGGCACCTGGGTGGGCACAACCCACCAGGGCATGCCTGCCCCCTAGGAACGCCCAGAAAAAAATCAGGGAGAAAGAATTATCGCAATCCACGAGACGGAGCTGCCGTCGCCTCCTGTTCTTCATAAGGAGGCCAGATTTGGAGTCCATTTGGGGCTCCGGAGAGGGGGTCTTTGTTCTTCGTCATCACCAACCCTTCTCCATCGCCAATTCCATGATGCTCCCCACTGGGAGTGAGTAATTCCTTTGTAGGCTCGCTGGTCGGTGAGGAGTTGGATGAGATTCATCATGTAATGTAGTTAGTTTTGTTAGGGCTTGATCCCTAGTATCCACTATGTTCTGAGATTGATGTTGCTATGACTTTGCCATGCTTAATGCCTATCACTTTGGGCCCGAGTGCCATGATTTCAGATCTAAACCATTTATGTCATCACCATTATATCCATGTTCTAATTCCGATCATGCAAGTTATAGTCACCTACTACGTGTTATGATCTGGCAACCCCGGAGTGACAATAGTCGGGACCACTCCCGGTGATGACCATAGTTTGAGGAGTTCATGTATTCACTATGTGTTAATGCTTTGTTCCGCTTCTCTATTAAAAGGAGGCCATAATATCCCTTAGTTCCCAATTGGACCCCGTTGCCACGGGACGGTAGGACAAAAGATGTCATGGAAGTTCTTTCCATAAGCACATATGACTATTTACGAAATACATGCCGACATTATATTTATGAACTGGAGCTAGTGCCATATCGCCCTAGTTTATGACTGTCACATGATGAATATCATCCAACAAATTATTGATCCAATGCCTACAAATTTTTATCATATTGTTTCTGCTAAGTTAATACTGCTATCATTACTGTTACACTTGCTACAAAACTACTATCACTATTACCGTTACTATTACTACCGTCACTATTATCAAAACTATCAAACTACTTTTCTACTCATCACTTTGATATAGTTAATTAATCTCCAGGTGTGGTTGAATTGACAACTCAGCTGCTAATACTTGCAAATATTCTATGGCTCCCCTTTTGTCGAATCTATAAATTTGGGTTGAATACTCTACCCTCGAAAACTGTTGCGATCCCCTATACTTGTGGGTTATCAAGATGTTTTTCTGGTGCCGTTTCCGGGGAGCGTTGCTATATTTGTTGAGTCACTTGGGATTATTATCAATTTATCACTATGAAGAATCTGAAGGATGATAAGACTAAGATTTATCCCTCTAAGACGAGGGGAGGTAAGGAACTATCATCCAGTTCTGCTTTAGATTCACCTTCTGTTATAAGTAAACTTTCAACACCACCACATGATATTAATCCTGATATGTCGCAAGTTATTGATGATGCTACTTCTGCTATGAATGATACTTATGATGAAGCTAGTACCATGCTTGATGATAATGATGTGCCACTTCACTAGTAGAAAACAGGGCTTTGGTCCAGGCCGGGTCAGCCCATTAGTCCCGGTTCAGTCTAGAACCGGGACCAATGGGGGCATTGGTCCCGGTTCGTGAGCCCAGGGGCCGGCCGGGCCACGTGGGCCATTTGTCCCGGTTCATCTGGAACTTTTGGTCCTGGTTGGTGGGACGAACCGGGACCAATGGGCCTCGCTCCTGGCCCACCACCATTGGTCCCGGTTGGTGGCTTGAACCGGGACCAAAGGCTCCCCTTTAGTCCCGGTTCATGCCACCAACCGGGACCAATGAAGTGCCTATATATACCCCCTCACGTAAGAGCAGAGCACACTGCTCTGTTTTTTTTTGGCCGAGGGGGAGAGGGCTTGGTGGTGCTCTAGCTCACCTCCTATGCACACAAGTTGTTCGATGGAATGCTCGAGCCACACTACTTAAGCTTTCTCCTCTCCAAGCTCGACCTCCAAGCTCCATTTTCCACAATATTTGTCTAGGTTTAGCGGTCCGTCACGCCCCGTCCCTGTCTTCAACTCCGTCGATCACCCGCGCCGAGCTCATCGCCAGCACCACCGTGGTGAGCCTCTTGTTCTTATCTTCTTTCTGAAAGGAAAAATATTCTTACTTGTATGTTTACATAGATACTTGTATTATTTTCTTACTTTTATTATTGCATCTTATATAGTGCGATGGTTTTGGTATCCGCCCCCGTCAGCCCTCGTCATGTCTATGATTCGGATGTGGTATATATATTATCTTTATAACTATTGGTTCATTTATTGTTTATGAAAATTATGCCGACCAACGTGACATAGATTTTATTTATGTAGGATGTATGTGAATCGGAAATGCCAACTGACCCTATTGTCGGGAGGTTAAATTTAGTTGAAGAAGAAAACAATTTGTTGAAGGAAAAAATAAAAAAATTGAGGAGGAGAAGATGATATTGGAGTTGCATGTTGCGGATGTCGTCGATGATCACAAGATCAAGATGGATGCAATGCGCTTGAAGATTAGAAAGATTAGAAAATATGCCATTCATACCGAGGCTTGGTATCATTATGCCATTGGATCAATTGTTACCTTGGTTGCGATTATGATCGCATTTGTTTTCGCATTGAAATGTTTTACATAGTTTCAATGTATGGTTTAATTAATTAGATGCTCTGGAGAGCTATATGTTGTTAGATGAGAACTATGTATGCACTTTGGTTTTAATGTGATGATGAACTTCTATTAATTTGGACACTTAATTATATATAATGTACGCAGATGAACCGGCAATGGATGTACGGTGACAAACACACCTGCGAGTACATTAAGGGTGTGCATGAGTTTCTCGATGCGGCTGAGGCAAACAAGCAGAATGGTTTTATGTGTTGTCCATGCACTGAATGTGGGAATACGGGGTCTTACTCTAACCGGAAAATCCTTCACTCCCACCTGCTTTACAAGGGTTTCATGCCACACTATAATGTTTGGATGAGGCACGGAGAAATAGGGGTTATGATGGAAGACGGCGAAGAAGAAGAGTACGATGACAGCTATGTGCCCCCTGAATATGGTGATGCTGCAACGGGGGGAGCTGGTGAAGATCAAGAGGAACCAGACGATGTGCCCAATGATGCTGCAACGGGTGAAGCTGCTGAAGATCAAGAGGAACCAGACGATGTGCCCGATTATGATTATCTCCGCCGGGTCATTGTCGATGCAAGGACGCAATGCGAAAGTCAAAAGGAGAAGCTGAAGTTCAATCGCATGTTAGAGGATCACAAAAAAGGGTTGTACCCCAATTGCGAAGATGGCAACACAAAGCTCAGTACCGTACTGGAATTGCTGTAGTGGAAGGCAGAGAATGTTGTGGCTGACAAAGGATTTGAGAAGCTACTGAAAATATTGAAGAAGAAGCTTCCAAAGGATAACAAATTGCCCGATAGTACATACGCAGCAAAGAAGGTCGTATGCCCTCTAGGATTGGAGGTGGAGAAGATACATGCATGCCCTAATGACTGCATCCTCTACCGCGGTGCATACAAGGATCTGAACGCATGCCCGATATGCGGTGCATTGCGGTATAAGATCAGACGAGATGCCCCTGGTGATGTTGACGGCGAGCCCCCCAGGAAGAGGGTTCCTGCGAAGGTGATGTGGTATGCTCCTATAATACCACGGTTGAAACGTATGTTCAGAAATGAAGAGCATGCCAAGTTGATGCGATGGCACAATGAGAACCGAAAGAAAGATGGGAAGTTGAGAGCACCCACTGACGGGTCGCAGTGGAGAAAAATCGAGAGAAAGTACTGGGATGAGTTTGCAAAGGACCCAAGGAATGTATGGTTTGCTTTAAGCGTGGATGGCATTAATCCTTTCGGGGAGCAGAGCAGCAATCACAGCACCTGGACCGTGACTCTATGTATGTATAACCTTCCTCCTTGGATGTGCATGAAGTGGAAGTTCATTATGATGCCAGTTCTCATCCAAGGCCCTAAGCAACCCGGCAACGAAATTGATGTGTACCTAAGGCCATTAGTTGAAGAACTTTTACAGCTGTGGAATGGAAATAGTGTACGTATGTGGGATGAGCACAGACAGGAGGAATTTAACCTAAAGGCGTTGTTGTTCATGACCATCAACGATTGGCCCGCTCTCAGTAACCTTTCAGGACAGACAAACAAAGGATACCACGCATGAACGCACTGTTTAGATGACACTGAAAGTATATACCTGGACAAATGCAGGAAGAATGTGTACCTGGGCCATCGTCGATTTCTTCCGACCAACCATCAATGTCGAAAGAAAGGCAAGCATTTCAAAGGCGAGGCAGATCACCGGAAGAAGCCCGCCATGCGTACTGGTGATCACGTACTTGCTATGGTCAATGATTTACATGTAATCTTTGGAAAGGGTCCCGGTGGACTAGCTGTTCCGAATGACGCTGAGGGACAAACACCCATGTGGAAGAAGAAATCTATATTTTGGGACCTACCCTACTGGAAAGACCTAGAGGTCCGCTCTTCAATCGACGTGATGCACGTGACGAAGAACCTTTGCGTGAACCTGCTAGGCTTCCTGGGCGTGTATGGGAAGACAAAAGATACACCTGAGGCATGGGAGGACCTGCAACATTTGCACGAAAAAGACGGCATGCCTTCGAAGCAGTATAAAGGTCCTGCCAGCTACGCTCTTACGAAAGAAGAGAAAGAAATCTTCTTTGAATGCCTGCTCAGTATGAAGGTCACGACTGGCTTCTCGTCGAATATAAAGGGAATAATAAATATGCCAGAGAAAAAGTTTCAGAACCTAAAGTCTCATGACTGCCACGTGATTATGACGCAACTACTTCCAGTTGCATTGAGGGGGCTTCTACCGGAAAACGTCCGATTAGCCATTGTGAAGCTATGTGCATTCCTCAATGCAATCTCTCAGAAGGTGATCGATCCAGAAATCGTACCAAGGCTAAGGAGTGATGTGGCGCAATGTCTTGTCAGTTTCGAGCTGGTGTTCCCACCATCCTTCTTCAATATCATGACGCACGTCCTAGTTCATCTAGTCGACGAGATTGTCATCCTGGGGCCCATATTTCTACACAATATGTTCCCCTTTGAGAGGTTCATGGGAGTCCTAAAGAAATATGTCCATAACTGCGCTAGGCCAGAAGGAAGCATCTCCATGGGCCATCAAACAGAGGATGTTATCGGGTTTTGTGTTGACTTCATTCCTGGCCTTAAGAAGATAGGTCTCCCTAAATCGCGGTATGAGGGGAGACTGACAGGAAAAGGCACTCTTGGAAGTGACTCAATAATATGCAGGGACGGGTATTCTTGGTCTCAAGCACACTACACAGTTCTACAGAACTCTACCTTGGTAACCCCGTATGACGATGAACAAAAGAACAGTCTGCGCTCCAAACACCCGGACCAGTGCGACGACTGGATTACATGTGAACACATCAGGACTTTCAGCAGTTGGTTGGAAACACGTCTCAGAGGTGACAACACTGTTTGTGATGAGTTGTACTTGTTGTCCAGGGGACCATCTTTGACTGTATTGACTTACAAAGGATACGAGATAAATGGGAATACATTTTACACGATCGCCCAAGATCAAAAGAGCACCAACCAAAACAACGGTGTCCGCTTTGATGCAGCAACCGAGAGCGGAAAGGACACATATTATGGTTACATAGTGGACATATGGGAACTTGACTACGGACCTGATTTTAAGATCCCTTTGTTTAAGTGCAAATGGGTCAATCTGTCAGGCGGCGGGGTACAGGTAGACCCACAGTACGGAATGACAATAGTGGATCTGAAAAATCTTGGGTACACTGACAAACCGTTTGTCCTAGCCAATGATGTGGCACAGGTTATCTATGTGAAGGACATGTCTACCAAACAGAGAAAAAGAAAAGATAAGGAAGCGAATACATCATACGATGAGCCAAAGTGCTACATAGTTCTTTCAGGAAAAAGGGACATCCTGGGAGTGGACGGCAAGACAGACATGTCCGAAGATTATGAAAAGTTTCATGAAATTCCTCCCTTCAATGTCAAGGCTGACCCAAGCATCCTGATAAACGATGAAGATTATCCATGGTTACGGCGCAATAAGCAAATGACACAAGCGTATAAAAAGTGAAGACTTTCTCCCGCAACTATTATGATGATACCATGCCAACTTTGTAACACACAAGTATGCTACCATTGTCCGTTTTGTACATGCACATGCTATGTGGGTGAAATTATGATACCATGCCGACTTTCAACTTTTCCAGAGTTCATTTGAAATGCTTTAATGTCTTATGGTTCGGTCCTCATAATACCATTATTCAAATTTTAACTATTCAAATTTGAAAACTAATGGCACTAACAGAAAGTTTATAATTTTTTTTAAACTGATGGCACTAACAGAAAGTTTATAATTTTTCTGACCTAAAAGCAAAAAGAATTAAAAAATAAAGCAAAAAACAAAAGAAAATAAATAATGCAAAAAACAAAACAAAAAAACAGGAAAAAAACTATTTTTATAGTAAAGTTAATCACAAACTTGTGATTCACACAAATTTCAAAGAATTCGAATTTTAACTATTCAAATTTGAAAACTAATGGCACTAACAGAAAGTTTATAATTTTTCTAAAACTAATGGCACTAATAGAAAGTTTATAATTTTGCTGACCTAAAAGCAAAAAGAATTAAAAAATGCAAAAAACAAAAGAAAATAAATAATGCAAAAAACAAAAAAACTGGAAAAAGTTAAGTTAATCACAAACTTGTGATTCAAACAAATTTCAAAGAATTCAAATTTTAACTATTCAAATTTGAAATCTAATGGCACTAACAGAAAGTTTATAATTTTTCTAAAACTAATGGCACTAACACAAAGTTTATAATTTTGCTCCTCGCCCCTGGCCCATGACCATTAGTCCCGGTTTGTGCCACAAACCGAGACTAAAGGGTTTGTCCTCGTTGCGGGTAGAGTTTAGTCCCACCTCGCCAACCGAAGGGGGCTCACACCGGTTTATAAGCCCTTCCCTCTCTGCCTTGTTGAGCTCCTCTCAAAGTGAAAATAGATGCCCTAATAGAGAAAAGTTTAACCTAAATTCTGAGTGAATTTCTCTGAAATTCATAGAAATTTACTATGAATTTAGGTTGAATTTTCTCTATAAGCGCATCTATTCTCATTTTTTTAGTAAGTTAATCACAAACTTGTGATTCACACAAATTTCAAAGAATTCAAATTTTAACTATTCAAATTTGAAAACTAATGGCACTAACAGAAAGTTTAATTTTTTTCTAAAACTAATGGCACTAACAGAAAGTTTATAATTTTGCTAACCTAAAAGCAAACAGAATTAAAAATTAAAGAAAAAAACAAAAGAAAATAAATAATGCAAAAATCAAATCAAATAAACAGGAGAAAAACTATTTTTATAGTAAAGTTAATCACAAAATAAAATAAATAAAGCAACAAAGAAAACAAAATAAGTGTTTTTAAATTTGAAAAATAATGGCACTAACAGAAAGTTTATAAGTTTTCTAAAACTAAAAGCAAAAAGAATAAAAAAATAAAGCAAAAAACAAAAGAAAATAAATAATGCAGAAAACAAAACAAAAAAACTAAAAAAATAGCAACAATAAGTATTTTGTTGTAAGTAGAAACAAAATAAAAGAATTAAAATAAAATAAAATAATTAAAAAGTTCATAATTTTTCTAAAACTAAAAGCATAAAGAATTAAAAAATAAAGCAAAAAACAAAAGAAAATAAAATAAATAAAGCAACAAAAAAACAAAAAAAGTGCCACCTACTGGGCCCCCACGGCCTGAATACGACTAGAAACCCATCCAAGGGCCAAGATTCAGGCCCGCAGGAGGCCTAGTAGGCCCACAGGAATAGCAGTGACAATTAGGCCCGTAAGCCTCCAATGGAAAGAAGCTCGAGAGGGGTGCGGCAGTGGGGGCTTATAAACCACTGCGCACCCCTCTCAACTAGCGAGGTGGGACTAAACTTTCGATGCCGCAGCAGCACAAGGCCTTTGGTCCCGGTTGGTGGCACCAACCAGGACTAAAGGGGGCATTGGTCCCGGTTGGTGCCCCCTTTAGTCCCGGTTGGTGCTACCAACCGGGACCAAAGGCCACCGCTTCCCGCCCTTTGGGCTGCTGAAAAGAGGCCTTTCATCCCGGTTGGTGGCACCAACCGGGACTAATGCCCACCTTTAGTCTCGGTTGCTGCCACGAATCGGGACTAAAGGCTCTCCTATATAAGCCCACACTTAGGAAATTTTCACTCTCATCTTGCAGTTGCCGCCCCCGACGACGCCGACGCCGCCAGGCTGCCCCAACGCTGCCCGCCCCAGCCCGCCCCCGTCGTCGTCGTCGCTCGCGCCCCTGCCCCGACGCGCGCTGCCCCGGC
>NC_041388.1:167825160-167826404 GCF_002162155.2 Triticum dicoccoides
GGGGTCGATATACCCCCTCCCCGATAATATTATTTTTTTGTTCATATTTTTTCATAGCATTATTTCCATGTATATATGTATGTGGCTATGTATGTATAGATGGATAGCATTTTTTTCCATGTATGTATGTCATTGTCGATATACCCCCTCCCCGTTAACTTCGACAGGAGGGGGGTCGATATAACCCTCCCCGATAACTTCGACATGAGGGGGGTCGATATACCCCCTCCCTGATAACTTTGACATGAGAGGGGGGGGTCGAGAACTAGTTTAGGGGGTCGAGGGTTGAGAACTAGTTTAGGGGGTCAAGGGTCGAGAACGTCGGACATTCATGAGAGAGGCGAGGAAGAAGGGGAAGAAGATGGAGAAGAAGAGGAGAGGAAGAAGAGGAAGTCTTCTCCTCTATTCTTTCTTCTCTTTTTTTCTTCTTCTTCCTATATGTATTAGTTTTTATTTAGGTTGTTAATTAGTAGATATTAATTTTGTTCATATATGTATGGATGCATGTGATATGTATGTATGTATGTATCGGGTATGTCATTGTCGATATACCCCCTACCCGATAACTTCGACATGAGGGGGTCGAGAGGGGGTCTAGGGTCGCCGAGGGGTCGAGGGTCGTCGAACATGAGAGGAAGAAGAGGATAAAAAAGAAGAGGAAGAAGAAAAAAAAGAGGAGAAGAAAGAATAGAGGAGATTCTTGCCCACGTCACTTGTGGGACGTGGATGTAGTGTCCGATACCGACAGCCACATGTATCTCACGCCCACGATACTTGCTATTTAGGGTTTCCTCTACCGTTCGGCGACCCTTGACGACCCTCGTTTCCGATAAAAAAAAGAGGAAGAAGAAGAAAAAAAGAGGAGAAGAAAGATTTCTTCTTCTTCCTCCTCTTTATTTTATCGGGAACGAGGGTCGTCGAGGGTCAGGGTCGCCGAGCGGTAGAGGAAACCCTAAATAGCAAGTATCGTTGATGTGAGATACATGTGGCCATCGGTGTCGGAAATTACATCCACATCCCACAAGTGACGCGGGCTTTGACGCCCACGTCACTTGTGGGACGTGGATGTAGTGTCCGACACCGACGGCCACATGTATCTCACACCCATGATACTTGCTATTTAGGGTTTCCACTACCGTTCGACGACCCTCGACGACCCTCGTTTCCGATAAAAAAAAGAGGAAGAAGAAGAAAAAAAAGAGGAGAAGAAAGATTTCTTCTCCTCTTTTTTTCTTCTTCTTCTT
>NC_041388.1:167826790-167841743 GCF_002162155.2 Triticum dicoccoides
CGTCATTTGTGGGACGTGGATGTAGTGTCCGACACCGACGACCACATGTATCTCACACCCACGATACTTGCTATTTAGGGTTTCCTCTACCGCTCGGTGACCCTCGACGACCCTCGTTCCCGATAAAAAAAGAGGAAGAATAAGAAAAAAAGAGGAGAAGAAAGAATAGAGGAGTCTTACTCCTCTATTCTTTCTTCTCCTCTTTTTTTTCTTCTTCCTCTTCTTTTTTTATCCTTGAAGCGTTGTCGAGGCCACCCCAAACCCTAGAGAAGAAGCGTCGAGGCCACCCCAAACCCTAGAGAAGCAGCGTCGAGGCCACTAATTAATATTAGTTCTACGTTTGCCACTAATATATCCATCTGTGATGTTTGAATAAATTGCCATGTTGTCAATATTTGTAGAAACTATGGACACCGCCCGAGACGAAGTACAAGAATAGTTGTTGGGGGACATAATCGCACGAGGAAGTGACGCCGTCTGCTCATTGTTCCTCAACGACACTGACGGTCTGGAAGCAGCTGGCTATGATTATGATGGCTCCGGTGACCGTATGCCGGTGCAAGAAGGAGACTGTGAGGACGGCTCCGGTGACCCAATGTCGGTGCAAGAAGGAGACCGTGATGACGTCTCCGATGACCGAACCGAGTCCGGCCAGGTATATATATTAGTTAAGCTTCTGCTGACTAGCTAATTGATGCATTCATTGTTTTGGTATCTACACATATTAATTAAGTCTTTGTTCTTTTTTCTAGCCCTCCGGATCGAGCACAACTTCGGTAAAGAGACGAGGCCCGAAGAAAAAGTTGAGCTCGGATGAAAAGTTTGAGATCATAGCAATCGCGCTCGACGGCCTACCGATTGAACCCCTCTGGACAAAGAGCACATTTGTTGCTCAGTGCGGGGTTTTGGTTAGGGACAAGATCCCGATCAGCATCCAGCAATGGTTAAAGCCGGCTACAGAAGACCCTGAGGTGTCTTATGTCAATGATATGCAGAAAAATGATCTTTCGACTGAGCTAAAGTCAAATTTCACCCTACCGCCAGAGGATGATCCGGAGAAGCCAGTTAAAGAGCAATTAATCAAGTCTTTTGCTCTTAAGAGGATGGCAGAACTATTCAGGAGGTGGAAGAAAGTGCTGAATAAGTTTGTCGAAAATAAAGAGACACCAGAATTCAAGGGCAGATATGAGAAGATCAGAGATCACTAGCCCGCATTTGTGGCCCACAAGACATCGGAAAAGAGTAAGAAGATGTCGGCAACAAACAAGCTAAATGCTGCGAAGAAGAAGCATCACCATCGCACGGGGTCAGGTGGCTACCTCGTAGCCCGGCCTAAGTTGGCCAAGACTGAGAATGATATGGTTGATAAAGGGATCGAACCAGAGACAATTAACTGGCCAGACCGTTGCCGGACTTGGTTCTTCGGGGCTGGCGGAACCTTGGACCCTGTATCGGGAAGTGCATTTGGACGGACGAGCAAATGGAAATACCAGTCAAGAGGCTTAAGCGCTATATCAAAGTAGTGCAGCAAGGGACGTTCTTTCCAGACAGAGAGAACGACGAGCTCACAATGGCCCTCGGGAATCCTGAGCACCCTGGACGGACATGAGGCACGCCAGGCTCCATTCCGTGGAAGGTTGGGTTTCCGGACGCAGGCGGTTACAAAAGCCATGAGAGGAGGAAAAAAGTGCAACAGACCCAAATGCAGGCTCTACAAGCAAGGTTACAAGCGATAGAGGAACGAGAAGCAAATCACAGCAAACTAATTGCCGAAGCTTCCCCCGAAGCTACCCCGCCATCTCAGCGGAGAAGCAGCGTGGCTTCCACCGAGCTGCTTCAGTCGAAGCATGCCTTGACGGCTCCTGCCAGCTATCCCGTGGATGCTATCACGGAGTCTCAAAATTTCCACCTTATGACGCAATGGATGAATTTTAAGGTCAAGGTGGCTGTTGGCTCTGTTTATCCTACTGAACCCGGCGCAACTTTTCACTGCCGGCCGATTCTAGAAGGATATGCTAGGGTGAGGGTGGATGAAATAACGGAGGGATTTGAGGACCTCCAGCTTGACCACCCTACCAGTGAAGGGGAGACTAGGCTGGGTTCTGCTCTGAAGACTCCATGCCTATGGCGGAAGGAGTTCATCAACCTTCCGAACTGGACGCCTCCGCCTCCTCCTCCTCCTCCTCCGGCAAGTCAGGGCACTCCGCCTCCTCCACCGCCTCCTCCTCCGGCGAGTGACGATTAGGGCACTCGGCCGGCTCCTTCTCCGGCGCGTGGCGGCACTCCGCCTCCTTCTCCGGCGCGTGGTGGCACTCCGCCTCCTTCTCCGCCTGCGCCGGCGCGCCCGAGCAGCCAGCCTCCTCCTTCTCCGCCTCGTCAGCAAGGGCGGAAGAGACCTGCCGCCGCTCCATCTGCTCCGGCGCGTCATAGTCCTTCTCCTCCGCCTCGTAAGCAAGTAAAGAAGACAACCGCTCCATCTGCTCTACCGGCGTCTAGCAGTACAGCCAGAGGCGGGAGGACATACAGATTCGGTCCTTCTCTGAAGACTCCACAGAAGTTACCATACGAGAGGACCCCGGAGGAGAATGACGAGATCGCGCGAGAAGAAGTGAGGAACTTCTTTGAAGGGGTGAAAGCAAAGAAACATCCACCTCCGGAGGAGAAGGTAGATACGGTGAAAGCGAAGCGCACTCTGGCTGCCCTGACAAAACCACCCAAGTCTCCGCCGAAAGGAAACTATGAGCGCATTATTGGAAAGGAATTTGCCGAAGCGGAGTGGTCGGGAAGTACTGTCAGTGATCAAAGGCTGAAAGAACGATGAGCTGGGAAGCAAATTGCCCAGCTCGGCGAACAAGCGAAGCAATCGTGCCCCCCGCTCAAGGTGCCTAGCGACAACGTCGCTAATGATCCGAGGATGGTGCCCGGTTATAGCAATCTTGGCGATTACCTGCCCGACGATGTACATTATGATTTGATGGAGGTGCAGATACAAAGATACGAGTACGGGAAGCCTCTCGTCAAAGATGAAAGATCTCTATCAACGATGATGCGAAGATTGCATGATTGGTACTTGAAAATCTGCAGAGACTCTAGGGGGAGGAGTACTTTGTATGTGAAAGTTAAAAAGGAGCATGACCTCGTTGGAATTGAACTGTTGCCTATTCCATTTGAGGAGTTCTTTCAGTTTTTCAATCAATTGGCCCTCGATAAAACAACGGTCACCTGCTACTGTCTGTAAGTAGTACTACTTCTGTCATTAAGTCTCTCTATATAGCTCAGCTCTTTCATTGCATGTCTTTATGATCATCCTCACTATATTATGCAGACTGAAGATCGCCGAATTGAAGAAAAGACAAGTCGGTGATATTGGGTTCATTAACACATATCTCATAGATGCAACTCAGGTTAAATTTCATGCCGCAGATACCGAGGCCAACTTGCTACGATCATTGGTAATAAATGAAAACAAAGATATAATACTCTTTCCTTACAACTTCAAGTGAGTGTTACTGTCTTGTCCGTATTCGGTTTCCCTTATATATTAGTCAAGGTTATAGTAATGTAATTGATGAGTTATGCATGCGTGTGCAGTTACCACTATATTCTCCTAGAGATTAAGCTTGAGCAGGGACTAGTAACCATCTTAGACTCAAGACGAAAAGATCCCAGGACTATGCGGACATGACTCAAATGCTCGAGAAGTAAGTTAAATCGATCATTATCCACCATATCAGCAACTTTGTTCATTTCCTAATATATCAAGTAATTGTTTTCTTTGTCTAGAAGGGTTTGGAAAAAATTCTCCAAAAAAGCTCCAGGACTCCCGAAGAAGCTGCAATTTAGACACCCGAAACTAAGTACTATAGTAGCATGTTCCGCGCATCTCCTATTGATTCAAGCGCTAGTTTCATCAATACCATTTGGCATTCTTGCTTATCAGTTTGATTGACCTATATTTCTTGTAAAGTGGTTGTGGCAGGAACAAGGGAATGATTTCTGTGGATACTACGTTTGCGAGTCCATCCGCCACACGACCTGTGAGCGGGGCTACACTGACGAACAATATGAAGTACGTAAATAACAACATTCACAATTTTATTTTATTACCATCATTTGTGTTGAGTTTCATTCATTCATATATATATGTATTGACCCCCTTCTTCAAATTAGATGTTTCGGAAGCGGGATGAACTCCTAGCACCAGCTCGCATGCGAGCAATTCAAGAGGAATTGGCGGCATTCTTTCTTGACCACGTGATCACTGAAGACGGAGAATACTATGTGGACCATGAGTGCGTATGATTATATTTGTAAGAGATAATTATTGTATATATGTAGCCGGTAGTGTCGGATAGATATACGAGAACTTGTTGTTCGACCAATCTCTCGGAGAAGGAGAGGTGGTTGATATCACTTCTCTCTGTATGCATATATGTTCATGATGATCTTCTGTTTCCTTTGTTTGCTTACTAGCTAGCTAGCGTGTCTAGTCCTCTCTATACGTATGTATAGTACGTAGCGTCGACCAAGCACGGACATAAGAGAGGACACTTCTGTCTATTAATTATAGCTAGCTAACACAATATATGAAACACCTAAATTAACCCCCCAAAACCCCCAAACCCCCCCCCCTTTCAAAAAAACAAAAACCCCAGCCACAGAAATGCTGACGCGTGGATGCCTATTGGTCCCGGTTGGTGCCACCAACCGGGACCAAAGGGTCTCCTGCCTGGGCTCCGCGCATAGGCCACGTGGAGGCCCATCTGTCCCGGTTCTGGATTGAACCGGGACTAAAGGGACAGGGCATTTAGTACCGACCCTTTAGTCCCGGTTCAGGAACCGGGACAAAAGGCCCTTACGAACCGAGACAACAGGCCCTTTTTCTACCAGTGCTTGGTGATTTTCTTGATGAACAAATTGCTAGAGAAGACAACATGATGTTGTTGAATCTGA
Source organism: Triticum dicoccoides (assembly GCF_002162155.2). Lineage (NCBI taxonomy): Eukaryota > Viridiplantae > Streptophyta > Magnoliopsida > Poales > Poaceae > Triticum > Triticum dicoccoides. The sequence goes on from NC_041388.1 coordinate 167,831,744, forward strand.
TGATGAGCTTGAAACTGAAAATCTTGAGACACCTACTAGAACTAGCCCTCCTAGATATGAATTTCCTAAGGTACTGGAAGTCTATGTTATGAATGAAGAGACAATTAGAGACATTCTTGCTTGTAAGGATAGAGATGATCTAGAGAAATTGTTATGCAAGTATAAAGAAAAATGTATGAATGTAGAATGCAATATGATCTTAAGTTTGCTACTTCACCTATGTTTATTGATGATAAGGATTATGAATTCTCTGTCAACCCATAGTTAATTACTTTGGTTGAATCTGATCCGTTCCATGGTTATAAAACTGAAACTGTTGTGGCACATCTTACTAAGTTGAATGACATAGCCACCCTTTTTACTCATGATGGATTATTTCTGTTCTCATTACAGGGTGATGCTAAAGCTTGGTACAATACTCTTGCTCCTGGTTGTGTGTGTAGTCCCCAGGATATGATTTATTACTTCTCTGAAAAATATTTCCCTGCTCATAATAAACAAGCTGCCTTGCAGGAAATATTTAACTTTGTGCAAATTAAAGAAGAGAGTCTCCCACAAGCTTGGGGGAGGCTTTGCCAATTACTTAATGCTTTGCCTGGTCATCCTCTTAAGAAAAATGAAATACTTGATATCTTCTATAACGGACTAACTGGTGCTTCTATGGATTTCTTAGATAGTTGTGTTGGTTGTGTTTTCAGGGAACGCACTGTTGGGCAAGCTCAGGAATTATTGAATAACATACTGAAAAATTATGATGATTGGACTCTTTCTAAACTACCGCCTAAACCCACTCCAAAGAAGAGGGGTATATTATATCTCAGTCCTGAAGATATGCAAGAGGCAAATAAATCTATGAAGGAAAAAGGTATTAAAGATGAGGATGTCAAAAATTTACGTCCTATTGAAGAAATACATGGGCTTAATATACCACCACCTAAGGTGGTAGAGGTAAATTCTCTAATGAAATTCAATGATAATGACAATCCTCACAATATGCACCCTAGCCAATGCCTTTATGAGTTTGAAAACTACATTAGAAAACAAGATCACTTCAATGCAAATATTATGAAACAATTGAAATACAATTCTGATATGATTGCTAGCTTGAGTGACTTGTTATTTAGAAACTCAAATGATGTTAGAGGTGTTGGAAAACATGCTTCTATGGTTCAAACTCAATTAGAACAAGTTGCTAAATCTCAAAGAGAGTTGCTGGATGAAATGAATAATAACATCCATGACTTTGTTGTTAGAGTAGAAACTAGAGGAGGTAAAATGACTCAGGAACCACTTTATCCTGAAGGACACCCAAAAAGAATTGAACATGACTCTCAAAGAGCTAACACTAATGCATATAGTCCATCTAAAAAGAAAAAGAAGAAGAAAAATGATAGGACTATGCATGCCCCTAGTGAACCTGAAGTAGAAAAACCTCCTGATAATGAAGTCTCTATCTCTGATGCTGAAACTCAACCTGGTAGTGAACACTCACCTTCTAATAATGAAAAAGTTAATGATGAGGTTCACGAGATAGTCAACCAAACAATGAAGAACCAGATAACGATGTTGAGATAGAACCTGTAGTTGATCTTGATAACCCACAACCTAAAAGTAAAAGGTAGGATAAAAGAGACTTTGTTGCTAGAAAACACGGTAAGGACAGAGAACCATGGGTTCAAAAACCTATGCCCTTTCCACCTAAGTCAACTAAAAAGAAAGATGATGAAGACTTTGAACAATTTGCTAAAATGTTGAGGCCAGTCTTTTTGTGTACTCGCTTGATGCTACCTCTTGAGAACTGCGTTGGTTTTCCCTTGAAGAGGAAAGGGTGATGCATCAAAGTAGCATAAGTATTTCCCTTAGTTTTTGAGAACCAAGGTATCAATCCAGTAGGAGACTACACGCAAGTCACCTCGTACCTGCACAAACAAATAAGAACCTCGCAACCAACGCGATAAAAGGGGTTGTCAATCCCTTCACGGTCACTTATGAGAGTGAGATCTGATAGAGATAATAAGATAAATATTTTTGGTATTTTTATGATATAGATTGAAAGTAAAGATTGCAAAGTAAAATAGATTGGAAACTTATATGATGGAAGATAGACCTGGGGGGCATAGGTTTCACTAGTGGCTTCTCTCAAGATAGCATAAGTATTACGGTGGGTAAACAAATTACTGTTGAGCAATTGATGGAAAAGTGCATAATTATGAGAATATCTAGGCATGATCATGTATATAGGCATCACGTCTGCGACAAGTAGACCAAAACGATTATGCATCTACTACTATTACTCCACACATCGACCGCTATCCAGCATGCATCTAGAGTATTAAGTTCATAATAACAGAGTAACACATTAGGCAAGATGACATGATGTAGAGGGATAAACTAAAGCAATATGATATAAACCCCATCTTTTTATCCTCGATGGCAACAATGCGATACGTGCCTTGCTGCCCCTGCTATCACTGGGAAAGGACACTGCAAGATTGAACCCAAAGCTAAGCACTTCTCCCATTGCAAGAAAGATCAATCTAGTAAGCCAAACCAAACTGATAATTCGAAGAGACTTACGAAGATAACACATCATACATAAAAGATTTCAGAGAAGAATCAAATATTGTTCATAGATAAACTTGATCATAAACCCACAATTCATCGGATCTCGACAAACACATCGCAAAAAGAATTACATTGAATAGATCTCCAAGAAGATCGAGGAGAACTTTGTATTGAGATCCAAAGAGAGAGAAGAAGTCATCTAGCTAATAACTATGGACCCGATGGTCTGTGGTAAACTACTCACACATCATCGGAGAGGCTATGGTGTTGATGTAGAAGCCCTCCGTGATTGATTCCCCCTCCGGCGGAGCTCTGGAAAAGGCCCCAAGATGATATCTCTTGGGTACAGAAGGTTGAGGCAGTGGAAATAGGGTTTCATGGTGCTCCTGGATGTTTTCGGGGTATATGGATATATATAGGAGGAAGAAGTAGGTCGGTGGAGCTGCGAGGGGCCCACGAGGGTGGGGGCGCGCCCAAGGGGCAGGTGCGCCTCCCTGCCTCGTGTCCTCCTCGCTCCTTTCCTGACGTCTACTCCAAGTCCCCTGGATAACATTTGTTCCAAAAATAACTCTCCCGAAGGTTTCATTCCAGTTGGATACCATTTGATATTCCTTTTCTGTGAGACACTTAAATAGGCAAAAAAACAGCAATTTGCACTAGGCCTTGGGTTAGTAGGTTAGTCCCAAAAATAATATAAAAGTGTATAATAATGCCCATTAAACATCCAAAACAGATAATATAATAGCATGGAACAACCAAAAATTATAGATACGTTGGAGACGTAGCACTTGACTGATATCCTTAGAATGCCTCCTTATGCAAAGTATATGAAAGACATCATTGCAAGAGAAAAATACCGGAAGCTAAAATCTCCACCATGCTTGCTAATTATACTTTTAAGGATGGAGTACCTAAAAAACTTGGAGATCCAGGAATACCAACTATACCTTGCTCTATCAAAAAGAATTACGTGAAAACTACTTTATGTGATTTAGGAGCTGGTGTTAGTGTTATGCCTTTCTCTTTATATAAAAGACTTGATTTGAAGAAACTCACACCTACTGAAATATCTTCGAAAATGGCTGACAAATCTACTGCCATACCTATCGGTATTTGTGAGGATGAGCCCGTTGTTGTTGCTAATGTTACTATTTTGACTGACTTTGTTATACTTGAGATGCCCGAGGACGACAACATGTCGTTTATCCTTGGTAGGCCCTTCTTGAATATTGCAGGGGCTGTTATTGATTGCAATAAAAGCAAGGTCATTTTTCATATCAATGGTAATAAGCATAAGGCGCACTTTCCGAAGAAACAATTCCAAGTGAATGGTATTAATGTTATTGAAAAATCTCCGACAATCACTATTGGAAGTTTTCAACTACCTCTACCTACTACCAAAAAGAAATATGAAATGCTTATTGTTGGGGACATTCATATCCCCATTGAGGTAACTTAGTGATTTACGGAAGTTCTTCGGTTTCATGCTAATCGGAAGTGGTTATTAATAAGACCTGAGCAACCTTATTAATGGATCATTTTTGAGAGGTATGTAGTTGATGAACTTAGTAAGCACTACCTTCTGTCCCTATCTTTGTTTTCTGTTTTTATTAGTTAAATAAAATAAATGCCATGTTTTGCCTGTTTTCTGAATTTCTCATGCAATAAAAAATGACCCAAAAATAAAAGTTCTCATAATGCCCTGCAAATTTAATACGGTTTTTTCTGAATATTTAAGAATTTCTGGTGCAAATAATATCAGAGGGAGGTGCACCAGGTGGGCACAACCCACCTGTGCGCGCCAGGACCCCCAGGCGCCCCCTGGTGGGTTGTGGTCCCCACATGGGCCCCCCTCACTTATCTCTTCATACCACATCATCACCTACCTCCAGAAAAAATTCACCATTGCTCTGTCTCTCTCATGTTCTTGCTCCCAAACCCGCGGATTTTTGATCTGTTTGCTCGAAGCTCCGTTTCCGAAACTGTATCGGGGGATTGTTGCTTGAAAATTGTATGCGAACATGATGAGCCTCTTTGGAAGGAGTTCTTTGAGGAGGAGATCCTCAGGGGCATCATCTAGTGACAGCTCCGCTCATCGGTCTTATGTTGAACCAAGTGAGAGTTCCATTCGAGATGCGGCCACCAAAACATGCTTATGGCCTTGCGACGATTATATGGTGCGTGTGGGCATTAAGGAAGAATTTGAGCAATATGTTCAGAATGCCGACCTCGGTCCTTATATTTCAGATATGTGCAATCAACATCACACTCTCACTGAATCATTTTTCAAAGGATTTAAATTCCATCCACATAAATTGTATGAAAATTTATTTACCTTATCACTAGAGAGATTTGCTCACCACTGCAAAATCCCATTCTATGGTTCGCTTGATGAACCACCAAGAGCTGAGTACCAATCATTTTTTTACTAGCCTTTGCTATGGTGAGACGAGGGGAATGACACAAGGTAGAATAAAGAGCACCCATTTTCCCGCAATTCAGCAATTTGCTTTATTCAATGGGAAATGTATTGTAGGCAAACAAGATTGTAGTACACTGTGTGCTCTAGACTTGAGCTTGATAGGCGCCGCTCTTACCGGTGATAAGAGTTATAATCTTGGAGCGATTGTTTCATGCAGGTTGCAACATAACGCTAATAGTGGCTATTTCTATGGTGGAATTTATGCCACACGTTTAGCAAGAGAGTTGGATGTTTCACCTTTGCCCCTTGACCCCTACCCATGCAGTATTTAGACTTTGATGCTATGAAAAATCATAAGATCCTTAAAGGAAATATTCATAATTTCACCTATAAATTGTTGTTTAAACAAGAATACGTTGTGCACACATGTTTTCCTGTGCCTGCTCTTTTTGATTATCACAACAAGGGAAGATATTTCGTTCTTGAGAGCGAGGCTCGAGCCCACAATGCGGCAGTTGAGGCAGCACGGCAGGCCGAGGCATCTGCACCGAGAGCCTCCGTGAGCTACCGCGCCGACTACTATCCAGGCTTCTGATCGACTACCAAGTTAGGCAAAAAGCTTAAGCTTGCGGAGTACGTGTTTCCACCGACTTTATATTCACGTCCACTTATTCTATTTGTCGGTGTCTCCACTTTTTCATTGTATCATCTATGTTAGATTTATTTTCTCACTTTCTTCTTGTGTGTTTGAAAAACTTTAGAAAAAAACAAAAAAAATTAGTTGTAGTTAGTTTACTTTCTATGCATGCTTAATTGTAGTACTAAAAAAAACCCAAAAAGATTTCCTTGTTCTTCTTTTACTTGTTGGGAGCTTTCCCGTGTAAATAGTTTTTCTTGTTTTTGCTTTTCCCTTTTTATTTCCTTGTTTAAGAAACCAAAAACTACAAAAATATTTCAGTGTGTTTCTCTCAATTTCTTTTATTTTTACTTGAGTTGTACCAAGGAGAAGACCACGATGAAAATGTTGAGTGGCTCTCATTTGCATAATTGTTGATCTAACAAAGAGCCCATTTTACCTTGTCTTCTCCTGTTGAATAAAATGTTTGCGGATTCCAGCTTAGTCCACGACACTCTTGCACTATTATTACTTTCATATCATTCGGTCGTCCAAGTGAAAGGCAATAATGACGATATTCGATGAACTGGTCATGGCAGAGAGAAACTGGTACGAACTCGACTTGCTTTGTTTTTGTAAATATGTTTAACCTAGTATCCATGCTTCAGCCATTATGATCAAACATGTTTGCAACAAAAATTAGAGATTATAGTTTCTCATGCCATGCATAACTAGCTAGGAGTGGATAATGATTTATCTTGGATGACAACATTGCGCTAAAATGATTGTGATGTAGTATGATGATATTGAATCCTCCCCTGAATGTTCGAGTGGCTTGACTTGGCACATGTTCATGCATGTAGTTGAATCAAAACCAACATAGCCTCTATGATATTTATGTTCATGGTGTTCATATCCTACTCATGCTAGTGTCCAATGTTACTTATGCACAATGCATGTTCATGACCATTGTTGCTCTCTAGCTGGCTGCTTCTCAACTTAATTGCTAGCCTTCGCCTGTACTAAGTGGGAATTCTGCTTGTACATCAAAAACCTTGAACCCAAGTTATTCCAGATGAGTCCACCACACCTACCTATATGCGGTATTACCCTGCCGTCCTAAGTAAATTTGCATGTGCCACCTCTAAAAACTTCAAATAAATATCCTTTTTCTGTGCCTGGATCGTTCATGGAACGACATGAGGTGGTCGGTATCTTCCATGCTAAGCGGATTATTCTCAGGTCGTGTGTTTATTCACTCGCCATCGCATGAGAAAAGGGCAGTAATAGGGATGCCCAATTCCAAACTGCAAACAGAAAAATCTTACAAATAATCAAACAAAACTCCCAATGGAGTCAAAACCTTTACTTTTATCGCTTGGGAACCGCCACTAGCATGCTTAGCATGGAAGATATTGATAACTGATGCTCGTGAAGTAAACAAGAAGGGTGCATGTCTCAAAATATCATTTACCTCTATTTTAAAAACTTGAGCTCTGTCACCTCTGCAAATCACTGCTTCCCTCTACGAAGGGACTATCTATTAATTTTATGTTGTGTCATCACCTTATAAAATAAGCGCCCGAACCTGAGAGCGTTGCTGTCATGGTGATGCATTGTGTGTAGCTAATGTTGGGTGCATCATGACTGGATCTTTTCTACCATAAATTACAAAGTTTAGTCGCTGCTTGAACATTGGAGGTGCTCTGCATTTATGTTTTGCGGTCTTAGAAAGGGCTAGCGAGATACCATAATTGTCATATTATATCATGGTTGTTTTGACAATGTGTTGCTGTTTGAGATGTCTTATTATTGCTTGCTACCTCATTATGTCATTCATATGAGTTAATATAATTTTTACGAGTTATTGTCGGCATGGTTAGTTATAATGTTGGCTGAAAACCTAGGTGTTGTTTAAGCTTATTTATGCAAACAAGAGCAAAGAGTTCGTAAAAGTTTTTCTTTTTCACTTTCAGTTTATCAACTGAATTCCTTGAGGACAAGCAAAGTTTTAAGCCTGGAGGAGTTGATACGTCTCCAACGTATCTACTTTTCCTAATGCTTTTCCTCTTGTTTTGGACTCTAATTCGCATGATTTGAATGAAACTAACCCCGGACTGACGATGTTTTCAGCAGAACTACCATGGTGTTGTTTTTGTGTAGAAATAAATGTTCTCAGAATGGAACGAAACTTTGCGAGGATTTTTTATACAATAAAAGAGAATTTATGTAGCCAAGAGCCACCTGATGGGGGCACCTGGGTGGGCACAACCCACCAGGGAGCGCCCAGAAAAAATTAGGGAGAAAGAATTAAAGTGATCCACGAGACAGAGCCGTCGTCACCTCCTGTTCTTCATCGGGAGGCCGGATCTGGAGTCCGTTGGGGCTCCGGAGAGGGCGATCTTTGTTCTTCGTCATCACCAACCCTTCTCCATCGCCAATTCCATGATGCTCCCCACCGGGAGTGAGTAATTCCTTCGTAGGCTCGCTGGTCGGTGAGGAGTTGGACGAGATTCATCATGTAATCTAGTTAGTTTTGTTAGGGCTTTATCCCTAGTATCCACTATGTTCTGAGATTGATGTTGCTATGACTTTGCCATGCTTAATCCTTGTCAATTTGGGCCCGTGTGCCATGATTTCAGATCTGAACCGTTTATGTTATCACCATTATATCCATGTTCTAGATCCGATCTTGCAAGTTATAGTCACCTACTACGTGTTATTATCCGGCAACCCCGGAGTGCCAATAGTCGGGACCACTCCCAGTGATGACCGTAGTTTGAGGAGTTCATATATTCACCATGTGTTAATGCTTTGTTCTGGTTCTCTATTAAAAGGAGGCCTTAATATCCCTTAGTTTCCAATTGGACCCCGCTGCCACGGGAGGGTAGGACAAAAGATGTCATGTAAGTTCTTTCCATAAGCACGTATGACTATTTACGGAATACATGCCTACATTATATTTATGAACTGGAGCTAGTGTCGTATCGCCCTAGGTTATGACTGTCACATGATGAATATTATCCAACAAATTACCGATCCAATGCCTATGAATTTTTATCATATTGTTTCTGCTAAGTTACTACTGCTATCATTACTCTTACACTTGCTACAAAACTACTATCACTATTACCGTTAATATCACTGCTGTCATTATTATCAAAACTATCAAACTACTTTGCTACTGATCACTTTGTTGCAGATAATTAATATCTAGGTGAATTGACAACTCAGCTGCTAATACTTGCAAATATTATTTGGCTCCCCTTGTGTCGAATCTATAAATTTGGGTTGAATACTCTACCCTCGAAAACTGTTGCGATCCCCTATACTTGTGGGTTATCAGCGACCAATTGTTTGGCCGCTTTGAGCTGTTCAAGCTCCTGGCAACCCTCGTCCCCCTGAACATCAATTCTGCACGGGACCAGATACCGAAGTGGATGCCGGATTGCAATGCCCATGGGGTGTTAGGTGATTGGCGACTGCCCACTCTTGATGAAGAGCTTCAGTGGTCAGACACCCTGGTGGAGAAGGCCACCGGGGCTGAAACTGGGATGTACAAATGCACCTCCTCTAGGGAGGTGGCGTATATCTTGAGGAGGGTCGAGGAGGACAAGACTGCCCGCCTTGCGGAGATGGCGAAGGGCTCAAAGGCCGGTAAGGGCAAAGGCAAGGCTGAGGACGAGAGCTCTTCCCACGGCAATAGCGAGGCGCGGGCCACGGAAGGGTCTGCCGAGGGTAACTTTGCCGGGCTAGAGGCTGTAGCCATGGCAGCAATGAAGCTTCGGGAGGAAGAGATAGGCGAGGCGGTAGAGCTCGAGGAGGAGTGGCTTGCGGCTAGGCCTCAAGCCCCCGAGCCGGTCCCAGACCAGTGCACCCGTAGGCATGCTGCCAATCGATGGGCGGCGGTCACCGATCAAACGCCAGCCGCCAAGAGAGTGAAGAAGACAACTACCAAGGTCACCAAGGGTGAGGTGGCATGTCGCCAACTCCTTGCCTTGCTCAGACTAAGGTTTCCTCTGCCAAGCAATTGGCGGGCGTGGAAGTGGATTCCAGTTCCCACTCTGGCTCGGGCTCCTCACAAAGCTCGTCTTCCCCGAAGCCCCTAGCACCACGCCGGCCGTCGAAGCTGCCGGGAAGTTCTGCCCCTCCGCCTCCAAAGAGAGGAAGGGAGCCCTCACCTCCCATGGAGTTCAACTTCAACTCCATGCTTATTGAAGAAGAGGAAGGAAGACTTTCCCTACTCTTCGTAAGCATCTTTGATATGCTTGATTACCTTCACTGACTAACCTTCCGTTTTGCTATTGTTGGCAGGGAAGTGGAGAGGACATGGAATCCCTCATTTACCGACCACAGAAGAAGTTCCGCCATCTTGGGTCGTTGAGGGGTGCGGAGAG
>NC_041388.1:167841904-167868004 GCF_002162155.2 Triticum dicoccoides
GGGGGTCATGCGGAGGACCACGCCCCGACCCCCAGTCCAGCCCCTGACCCGAGAGCAGGGACGTGGTCCCACCCCCCGGAGGTGATGGGGATGGCCTCCCTGCTCCCTCGGTCGGAGGGGGAGGCGAGACAATGCAGGTTGAGCCCCTCCCAGAGGGGCATGCTTCCCCCGCCACTTGAGCCGAAAGGACCCCCACGAAACCCTTCGCGGATGAGGTCACACAGAAGGCTGCCGTGACTACCACGACAGAGGGCGAAGTTCATGGCACGGCAACAGATGTTGCTGGGGAAACCGAGGTCCCCGCCCAGCAGACTTCTCTAGGTACTCCACTTATTCCCTTTTCCTTCTCTTGCTCTGATCACTTCTCCTCATTCCCCCATTTGCTTAAAACTTCCATTTCTTCATTGTTCACCGGCCTTTTCATATGCAACCCCCAAGCCGAGGAACTAGAGCTGCTGGAGGTGGTGGCTGATATAGGAAGGGCTGCCGCAGATGAAGCCGTAGAGATTGTTGCTGCTGAGGGACAGCACCTTGCTGCCAGGAATGCCCAGGATCCTTTGGCGGTGGTGGAGCACTCTTCGGAGGACACCCCAGTACAGTGAAAATTCCGCTCCAAACCATGGATCCACTTCCCTCCTCTGGGATCATCGCTGAGACTCCGCCACCCTCCTCAAACACGTTGGCCATGGTGTTGTCGCTACCTGGAACTGGATCCCCCGGCCCATCTTCGACGACGGACGCGGAGCTCGACGAAGAGCTTCAGCGCTTCCGAGCACCGCTATACCTAGGAGCTGGAGAGGCTGATGACTCAGTCGCCGTCGCAATGGATTTGTCCTTCATGGAGTCCATGGCGGCCGGCATGAAGGAGATGCAGGCCTGACACAACCAGAAGTGGTAGGAGCTCAAGGAGCGGCGCGAGTCCGCCAGCAGGGTGGACCAGAAGCTGAAGGACAAATGCTTGGAGCTGCGCGAATGGCACGACAAGCAGTTCAAGGTGCTCCCAAGGCAGCAAGAGACACTCCTGATGACGAGGGAAGATGTCATGGCCCGCGAGGCGCGCCTGGTGGACCGCAAAGCATCCCTGGACGCCAGAGAGCAAGAGATCTCCCTCCGTGAGGAGAAGCTTGAAGCCACTCTCCGTGCCAAGGATGACAATCTGGAGGCTCTTGTACGCCATCGTACCAAGGAACTGGAAGACAAGTATGGTGCTGCCCTGGATGCCCTTGCTAATGACTCTACTGCCCAACTAAAGAAGCTTATCGATGACCTGGCTACCGCGTCCAACTCTAAGGCTAACCTGGACCAGTAGGTGGCTAAGCTGACGGAGCGCCAAGGAGGTGGAAGATCTTGTCGGGAGCGCCAAGGAGGTGGAAGTTCTCAAAGAAGAAGCTCGGAAGGTATAGATCCTCTTGGCGGATGTGCAGTCGCAGCTCACTTCCAAGACCCAGAGCCTTGATTGTAACGCCCTCGATGCGGCTATATCTCCCACGTGTCAAAGCATGACTTAGAGGCATAACCGCATTGAAAGCAATGTCGCAAGTGAGGTAATCTTCACACAACCCATGTAATACATAAGGGAGAGATACATAGTTGGCTTACAATCGCCACTTCACACAATTACATGAATAAAGCATTACATCAACCAGATACAATCAAGGTCCGACTACGGAACCAAAATAAAAGAAGACTACACCAAATGCTACACAGGTCCCCGATCGCCCCGACTGGGCTCCACTACTGATCAACTAGAACGAAACAACACAAAGGACGAGATCTTCAACGAGCTCCTCCTTGAGCTTGGTTGCGTCACCTGCACGGTTCAATGGCACCTGCAAACTAGTTTTGGAAGTATCTGTGAGTCACGGGGACTCGGCAATCTCACACCCTCGCGATCAAGACTATTTAAGCTTATGGGTAAGGTAAAAGGTATGAGGTGGAGCTGCAGCAAGCGACTAGCATATATGGTGGCTAACATACGTAAATGAGAGCGAGAAGAGAAGGCAAAGCACGATCAAGAAACTATGATCAAGAAGTGATCCTAGAACAACCTACGTCAAGCATTACTCCAACACCGTGTTCGCTTCCCGGACTCTGCCGAGAAGAGACCATCACGGTTACACACGCGGTTGGTGCATTTTAATTAAGATCAACTTCAGGTTTTCTACAACCGGACATTAACAAATTCCCATCTGCCCATAACCGCGGGCATGGCTTTCGAAAGTTCAAATCCCTACAGGGGTGTCCCAACTTAGCCCATCACAAGCTCTCACGGTCAACGAAGGATATTCCTTCTAGCGGGAAGACCCGATCAGGCTCGGAATCCCGGTTACAAGACATTTCGACAGGTAAAACAAGTCCAGCAAGACCGCCCGATGGGCCGACATCCTGAAAGGAGCTGCACATATCTCGTTCTCAGGGCAACACCGGATGAGACATCCTACGAGTAAAACCAGCCCTCAAGTTTCCCCGAGGTGGCCCCGCAGTCTACTCAGTTCGGACCAACACTTAGACAAGCACTGGCCCAGGGGGGGTTAAAATAAAGATGACCCTCGGGATGCGCGACTCCCAAGGGAAAAAGGCTAGGTGGCGAATGGTAAAACCAAGGTTGGGCCTTGCTGGAGGAGTTTTATTCAAGGCGAACTATCAAGGGGTTCCCATTATAACCCAACCGCGTAAGGAACGCAAAATCCGGGAACATAACACCGATATGACGGAAACTAGGGCGGCAAGAGTGGAACAAAACACCAGGCATAAGGCCGAGCCTTCTACCCTTTACCAAGTATATAGATGCATTAATTAGATAAGAGATGTTGTGATATCCCAACAAGTAAACATGTTCCAACAAGGAACAACATCTCCATGTTCCAACAAGGAACAAACTTCAATCTTCACCCGCAACTAACAACGCTATAAGAGGGGCTGAGCAAAGCGGTAACATAGCCAAACAACGGTTTTCTAGGACAAGGTGGGTTAGAGACTTGGTTTAACAATATGGGAGGCATGATAAGCAAGTGGTAGGTATCGCAGCATAGGCATAGCAAAAGAGCGAGCATCTAGCAAGCAAAGATAAAAGTGATTTCGAGGGTATGGTCATCTTGCCTGAGATCCCGCAAGGAAGAAGAACGAGTCCATGAAGAAGACAAACGGGCGTAGTCGAACGAATCCTCACAACACGACGTTATCGGAACTAACCCGGAGAAGCAACACCGGAAAGAAGCAAACAATCATGGTAAACAACCAACACATAATCATGGCATGATGCACAACCAAGTATGATGCATGTCCGGTTTAATGAATCATGGCATGGCAAAGTGCACAAGCAACCCTACAAATTAAGTGGAGCACAATATGCAACTCCGTTGCATATTGATGAAACACCACATCAATTATTTAGTTTACTCCCGTTTAGGTACTCAACAAAATTAAATGTTGGTTAGCATGGCAAGAGGTGAAGCATAGTAAAACTACCTATCTAGTCAAGTTTAAATGAGGCCGGAAGCAACGAACAACAATTCCGGTAAATCCTCATATGCATTAGCAATTTAATGCAACAAGAATTTAAACATTTTAATGTTGTTAACATGATTCGGATGACATGCTCAAGTTTTATGCAATTTTAAGAAAAGTTGACAAGAGCATATTAAGAAGCATTTGTCATCATGGTGGAAAGAAAGGGTGCCACGGCGACGATAACGGAAATGGTACCACGACAACGTTCCGGTTCTGGAAACTCGATTGAGATGCCGGTGGAAAAGAACAAGTGTGACGGGAGCGTGTCATGTGATGAACGGTGGGGTGCTCCCGGTTACCGGGTTCCCACGGGTCGACGACGGTGACAAGGCAAAAGAGGGGCAACGTGCACTGACAATTCGAGCATGGAGCAAGCACGAGCATCTCATACAGCACACATGCATTCGTTCATGGGCGGTCGTCTCGGGGTTATACCTTCGAAGCTTGCGTTTAGGGCGGAACGAATTCGTAGAGGAAGTAGTCGTTCACGGTCCGAAGGGGAAGTAGTTGTTCATGCGACGGTAGTTGAACTTGACGTTTGCGTTACACGGGTCTTCGGCGACGGTCGTCGTACATGGTACGGAGTGGTACTTACTTCTTCGGACTTGTCGGTCCCGATTCTTGCGACGGCAGCGGATCACATTTTCGTAGGGGAACTTGGCGAAAACACGTCGACGGTAGAGGTACAGACGTGCTCGGGGTACTTGTTGGTCCGGTTTTGACGGTCTCGTTTATGCGACGGTAGTTGTATTTGTCGGCGGTAGTTGTACATGGTCCTCAAGTCATCGATCGTTCGGGGTCCGATTTTTCGGGTCTTGCCAACATGAAGGGATACTTGGCGTTTTCGTAGAGGTACTCTCGATCTTGATGACGGTAGGCGTTCCCATTCGTACGGAGAGCTGCTTGGCAACTCCAAGTCCGGGATCATCGCGTAGTCGTTTGGGTCTTGGAGTGATAGTAGTCGTTCACTTGACGCCGGTAGACGAACTTGGCGGTCCTCGTTGTCATGGTACTTGGCGTTCGATGCGGTACTTGTCGAGCAAGAGGCGAAGTCGTGGTACTTGGAGAAATACCCCGGAGTAGATACTTGACGGACCGGTTATGGGTCTTGCGTCCATGTAGCCGATCTTGTCGGTCTTGACGGTCCAAACAAAGCAACACAAGAGGCCTCGGCTGACCGCAACGACGAACACAAACCCATGGAGAAGCAGGGGTACAGAGACGTTTTGAAAACGGAATTTGCGCCGGCGAGCAGGACAGCGGGCAGAGCAGAGGCAACAACGGTGGCTTGGCATAGCTGCAGGCGGCGCCGGGGACGGGTAAACGGGTGGAGGTGCAAGATGGCCGGCCAGAGCAGATTCGGCCATCTCTGGGCGCTGCGGCGCACGGCCTTGGCAACGGCGTGCAACATAGAGTGGCGAGACACTCGGGGATCCCCTCGGGCGCGAGAGGAGGCTGACGTCCCAGCGCTCGCGGGCACAGAGGCGCACGAAGGAGGAGGTCGATGGTAGCTCGACGAGGTCAAGGTTCTGAGTAGGGCGCCGGGTGGCTCGGCGTGGTGCAGCTTGCACACGAGGAGAAGAAGATGAGGCCCAACGAGGAAGGGGCTCGCCGACTGGGAGGCTCTGGTGGCTGGCGTCCATGCCGGAGTGGGGAAGGCGGCGGCACTGTGACGAAGGCGACGTCGGGCGCGCAGGGCTCCTGGCATGGCGACAGCGAGGTGGGTCGAGGGCGGCGGGCGTGCGGCTCCCGGCGGAGCTCGGGCTCCCGGTGAGGAAGACGAGTGGGGAGGAGGAGAGATGGGGATCGGGAAGCGGCGGCGCAGAATGGGCATCGAGGGAGAGAGCGAGGCTACGAGGGAGAGAAGGGGTGCCGCGCGTGTGATCTGTTCCCCTCTAGCGGCGGAACGAGGAAGAGCGGGATCGGGACGAGGGAGAGATCGAGAGGAGTGGTTCGGTCGCACGCTCTCCTGGCGGCGGGGTGGATACGAGGGAGAGGGACGTGGGAGCTGGGCTTCGGTCATCTAGGGTTAGGAGGAGATGGACCGGGCTGACCTTCATTGCAGATGGGCCTTAGAGGCCGGCCCAGGGAGAGGGAAGATTGCGCCTAGGGAGGTTTGGGCCTGCTGGGCTCTCTCTCTCACTTAATCTCTCCTTTCAACAAAAGAGATAGGCCAAAAAATAATTAATAGAAGAGGCCATGGAGAAGAACAAAATTTTGGAACATTTTGTATGGCTTTATGGAATATTTCCACCTCAACAAAAATAGTTCCGACAAGTTAGGATAATTTAAATTCAAACTTATTTGACTTGAGCCAAAAGAGTTTGAATGGAGGCTAGGCTAAAGGGGTGGTCAAAAATGTTGAGGGTTTTTGGAGGACCCTCGATAAATGGAGAAAGAACTACTGCCAAGGTTTGGAGGTGAAACTTGAAGCAAAAGAACCCAAGGGATTTATATTGTGAGTGTGTTGTGGTCGATTCCTAAAGGATGGAATATTTATAATAGCTCCATAAATATTAGGAGGATAATGTTATAAAGAGAAGTCATTCTTCCCTCGATTTAAATGGAACGAAGATCCACACAAATTATTTAGTGGGTTTTAAGACCGGTTGCATATTGGCATGATGACATGATGCAAGGCACATGATGCAAAGGGGAAAAACAACAAGCAAAACAAAACACATGACGAAACCCGGAATCCATGGATGGCATCTGAATCTCCGGTCTTGGGGCGTCACATTGATACCGCCAACGGCACCATCACGGACATGAAGGCCAGGATCGGCACCTTGGAAGGCACGGCAGAGTCCATCGAGTCCCGCCAGCATCTGTTATCCAAGGATCTGGACACCGCCAAGCATCTTCGAAAAGATGCAGAGGACAAGCTGAAGAATCAGTCCGAGCAGGTCGACCTCTGGTTCAAGAGACTGATCGATATCGCTGAGCATCTTGCTGCCCAAGCTATGGTGATGGGCATGGAGGGCCCAGTGATACGTCTCCATCGTATCTATTTTTCTAAACTCTTTTGCCCTTGTTTTGGACTCTAATTTGCATGATTTGAATGAAACTAAGCCAGACTGGCGTTGTTTTTAGCAGAATTGCCATGGTGTTATTTTTGTGCAGAATAAAAAGTTCTCGGACTGACATGAAAATTCACAAAGATTAGTTTTGGAATTAATAAAAAATATTGGCAAAAGAATTAAGTGAAGGGGCACACACCCTAGCCACAAGGGTGGAGGCGTGCCCACCCCCTAGGGCGTGCCACCCGACCTTGTGGACCCCCTGGACCTCCACCAACCTCAACTCCAACTCCATATATTCTCTTTCGGCGAGAAAAAATCAGAGAGAAGGATTCATCATATTTTACGATACGGAGCCGCTGCCAAGCCCTGTTCTTCCTCAGGAGGGCAGATCTGGAGTCCGTTTTGGGATCCTGAGAGGGGAATCCGTCGCCATCGTCATTATCAACCATCCTGCATCACCAATTTCATGATGCTCGCCTCCGTGCATGAGTAATTGAAGGAAATATGCCCTAGAGGCAATAATAAAGTCGTTATTTATATTTCCTTATATCATGATAAATGTTTATTATTCATGCTAGAATTGTATTAACTGGAAACTTAGTACATGTGTGAATACATAGACAAACAGAGCGTCACTAGTATGCCTCTACTTGACTAGCTCATTAATCAAAGATGGTTAAGTTTCCTCACCATAGACATGAGTTGTCATTTCATAAACAAGATCACATCATTAGAGGATGTAATTGAAATGACACATCCGTTAGCTTAGCACTATGATCGTTTAGTTTATTGCTATTGCTTTCATCGTAACTTATACATGTTCCTATGACTATGAGATTATGCAACTCCCGAATACCAGAGGAACACTTTGTGTGCTATCAAACGTCACAACATAACTGGGTGATTATAAATATGCTCTACAGGTGTCTCCGATGGTGTTTGTTGAGTTGGCATAGATTGAGATTAGGATTTTTTCACTCTGATCGTTGGAGAGGTATCTCTGGGCCCTCTCGGTAATACACATCACTATAAGCCTTGGAAGCAATGTGACTAATGAGTTAGTTGCGGGATGTTGCATTATGGAACGAGTAAAGAGACTTGCCGGTAATGATATTGAACTAGGTATGATGATACCGGCGATCGAATATACGGCAAGTAACATACGTATGTTGTTATGCGGTTTGACCGATAAATATCTTCATAGAATATGTAGGAACCAATATGAGCATCCAGGTTCCGCTATTGGTTATTGACCGGAGATGAGTCTCGGTCATGTCTACATAGTTCTCGAACCCGTAGGGTCCGCACGCTTAATGTTCGATGACGATATGTATTCTGATTTATGTGATTTGATGTATCGAAGGTTGTTCAGAGTCCCGGATGTGATCACGGACATGACGAGGAGTCTCGAAATGGTCGAGACATAAGGATTGATATATTGGAAGGTTATGTTTGGACACCGAAAAGGTTTCAGATAGGTTCGGGCATTTTCCGGAGTACCGAGGGGGGTTACCGAAACCCCCCGGGGGGTTAACTGGCCTTCATGGGCTTTAGTGGAAGAGAGGACGAGGCGGACAAGAGGAGGGGCACCCCCCAAGCCCAATCCGAATTGGGAAGGGGGTCGGGCCCCCTTTCCTTCTCTCCCTCTTCCCTTTCCTTCCCCTCCTAGTTGTACTAGGAAAGGGGGGAACCTACTCCTAGTAGGAGTAGGATTCCCCCCTTGGGGCGCACCCCATGAGACCGGCCAGCCCCCTCCTCCACTCCTTTATATACGGCGGAGGGGGCACCCCGTACACACACAAGTTGATCTCTTAGCCATGTGCGGTGCCCCCCTCCATAGATTTCCACCTCGGTCATATTATCGTAGTGCTTAGGCGAAGCCCTGCGTCGGTAACTTCATCATCACTGTCACCACGACGTCGTGCTGACAAAACTCTCCCTCAGCCTTAGCTGGATCTAGAGTTCGAGGGACGTCACCGAGCTGAACGTGTGCAGATTGCGGAGGTGCCGTGCATTCGGTACTTGATCGGTTGGATCGCGAAGACGTTCGACTAAATCAACCGTGTTACTTAACACTTCCCGAGGGAGTCCTGGATTAGGGTATCTCCGGAGAGCCGGACTATATCCATTGGCCGGAATGTTAGACTATGAGGATACAGGATTCAAGACGTCGTCTCGTGTCCGGATGGGACTCTACTTGGCATGGAAGGCAAGCTAGGCAATACAGATATGTATATCTCCTCCTTCGTAACCAACCTTGTGTAACCCTAACCTCTCCGGTGTCTATATAAACCGGAGGGTTTTAGTCCGTAGGACAACATACAATCATACCATAGGCTAGCTTCTAGGGTTTAGCCTCTCTGATCTCATGGTAGATCTACTCTTATACTACCCATATTATCAATATTAATCAAGCAGGACGTAGGGTTTTACCTCCATCAAGAGGGCCCAAACCTGGGTAAAACATTGTGTCCCCTGCCTCCTGTTACCATCCGGCCTAGACGCACAGTTCGGGACCCCCTACCCGAGATCCGCCGGTTTTGACACCGACATTGGTGCTTTCATTGAGAGTTCCTCTGTGTCGTCGCCCGAAGGAAGGATGTCTCGTCTCGTCTTTAACAACAGTACTACTATTGGGGGAGCTTTGGCTGTTAGCCAGACTCTCCGGTTAGGCGGGTTCATCATGACTGCCCGTTCGGCTGCCGCGCCGACGATGAACTCTCGGGTCATCGAAAACAGCCTCCACGTCAAATCAGCTCTCGCCGAACAAATGGATCCAATGGAGCTCTCCTCCTTAAACGAGCTCTTGGATTGTATCGCCGCCTTGGGAGTTGCTACGGACTATGATCGGATTGGGCTTAAACCCGATCAAAGGGAGATTAACTCTCCACCGGTCACCCATCATATTGCAGTGGTGGAGGAACAATGCGGCGACTTTTCCTCTATCCTGAGGACCAAATATGTCCGGATTCCCGAGCTCTCCGAGCCGGACGCCCGTTCGCGGGAGGACAACATCCAACTCCTGAACTTAGAGTCAGACTGCAAACCAGGATTAGCGGGTAACACCCTGGAACTGGAACTTCCAAAATTGGAAACTCCTTGGCCCCTGGATCCTAGATCGGGTAGGGGTTCGGATCTAATTCCACCCACCCACCCACACACAATCGATCTTTCCCATATCAGGCAAGAGCCTCACGAAACAATACATCATTACTGGGCCAGATTCCTCCTTGCGATGAACAAGGTTAAGGACTATCGCGAGGAAGATACAATCTTATTTTTCTGCAATAATTTCACGGACAAGGGAATCCTTAACGCCATAAATCGCCGTGAGATAACACGCTTCGCTGATTTGGCGTCCATAGTATGAAAGTACTGTGCGATGGAGAGTGCCTGGAAAACCGAAAGAAGTTTTTGGGATAATCCGTCCTTGAACACAAACCTAGTCCGAAATAAAAGGGTGCATTATCACAATACAACCGGATCAACTACCAAAAAGCAAAAACCCTTTACAGGGCAAGGAACCGTGCTGGAGGGATGGCTCAATGGACCCTGCAAAATTCATAGCACGGCGGATATAATACCAACCCACAGCCTTAGAGCATGTTGGATACTCTGGCAGGTAGCCAAAAGTGGTGAGGATCTTCTTATCCCACATACCAGAGAGCACCATCCAGCGGATAACAATACGGTGTTAACAGTGTTCGAGACCTTTGCGTCAAATAATAGGCGCAAGCGAACACTCAGCATGGCCGAAATCTGCCACGTAGTAGCAATAAATCCATGGAGTGACACGGCTATTACCTTCAATGCCAGTGATGAACCCAAATTCCGAACAGCCCGAGCACCAGCCGCACTGTACCTCAGTCCAATCGTGGACGGCTTTAGACTCACCAAAGTACTCATGGACGGCGGCAGCGGACTAAACCTCATCTATGAGGAAACTCTTCAAAAGATGGAAATAGACTGGAACCGCATTGAGCAAAGTAGCACAACCTTTAGAGGAATTATCCCCAGCAGGGAAGCACGCTGTGCTAGGAAAATCACACTAGATGTGGTATTCGGCATGCCGGACAATTACAGGTCTGAAGAAATTACATTCCAAGTGGCCCTATTCAGCAGCGGCTATCACGCTCTTTTAGGACAGGAGGCGTTCACAATCTTCCAAGCTGTACCCATTATGGGTACATGAAGCTTAAAATGCCCGGGCCCAACGGAATCATCACTCTCGCCAGTGATCCAGACATAGCACTCCGCGCCGAAAACAAAACAGCGACATTGGCCCTCGAGGCACTATCCGAAGCCCTCTCGGCCGAGGAGTTAACCACGCTTCGCTCCACAGTGGACAGGGACGATGTGATACTCGACAAGAGATCGAAGTACACATCTTTTAAACCAGTGGATGAAATAGTCAAATTCCAAGTCCACCCAATGGACCCTACCAAAACAGCCTCCATCAGGGCACAGTTAAACCCCGCCGTGGACGTCGCACTGTGAGAGTTCCTGCGCGAGAACTGGGACATATTCGCCTGGCATCCCTCAGACATGCCAGGAATCCCACGCAGGCTGGCCGAGCATAGCCTCAATATCATAAAGGTATTCAAGCTGGTCAAGCAAGCTCTTCGGTGTTTCTTCGAACCTAAAAGACAGGCCATGGGAGAAGAACTAGCCAAGTTATTGGAAGCCGGATTCATCAGAGAAATAAAACATCCAGACTGGCTAGCAAACCTGGTGATGGTACCAAAGAAGGACAAATCCTGGCGCCTTTGCGTCGATTTCAAAGACCTCAATAAAGCTTGCCCAAAGGATCCCTCCCCCCTCCCACGCATCGATCAAATCATTGACGCTACCGTAGGACACGAGTCATTGTGTTTCCTCGACGCATACTCCGGTTACCACCAAATCAAGATGGCGGAGTCCGACCAAGCCGCAACGGCATTCATCACACCATACGGTCCCTTCTGTTTCAACACAATGCCTTTTGGGATCAAAAACACCAGCGCAACATATCAGCACATGATCCAGACATGCCTGGAGAAACAAATTGGCAAAACAGTAGAGGCATACGTAGACGATGTGGTCGTCAAAACCAAACACGTCGACTCTCTGATAGACGACTTGAGGCTCACATTCGACAACCTCCAAACATATGACATCAAGCTCAATCCGGAAAAATGCGTCTTCGGCGTCCCAGCCGGAAAGCTCCTGGGATTCATTGTCTCCAGTAGAGGTATTGAAGCTAATCCGGCCAAAATCCGAGCGTTGTCATAGTTGGCTACCCCAACAGACCTCAAACAAATCCAGAAGTTAACTGGATGTGTGGCGGCTCTAAGCCGCTTTATCTCCCGCTTAGGAGAAAAAGCTTTACCCCTTTATCGCCTCCTTCGGCACACCAAACACTTCGAGTGGACGGACGCGGCCACAGCCGGATTGGAAGAAATAAAGGCCATCCTGGCAACCAACCCGATCCTGGCCGCGCCAAACATCGGCGAACCAATTCTATTGTACATTGCGGCAACTCATCAAGTTTTAAGCGCGGTGCTCGTTGTCGAATGGGAAACGGACGGACACAAATTCCCTCTTCAAAAGCCGGTATACTATGTATCCACTGTCCTCACTCCATGCAAATCACGGTACCCGCATTACCAAAAGATAGCATATGCGGTATTCATGGCATCACGGAAATTGCGACACTACTTTCAAGAGTGTTTGATTACAGTAGCCTCGGAAGTGGCACTTAATGATATTATCAACAACCACGACGCTACGGGCCGGATTGCCAAATGGGCCATTGAGCTCCTCCCATTCGACATAACATATAAACCTCGCCGAGCCATTAAATCGCAAGTACTGGCCGACTTCGTCGCCGAATGGACAGAGGCCGAACTCCCTAAAGAGTACGGCACATACTCCAATTGGATCATGCACTTCGACGGTTCTAAAATGCTGGCCGGTCTAGGGGTTGGCGTCGTTCTGACGTCCCCAACCGGAGATACCGTTCGGTACATACTACAAATACTATATACGGACTCCAACAACGTAGCCGAATACGAAGCTTTGTTGCATGGTCTTCGGATGGCAGTCTCCATGGGCATTCAACGCCTGGAGGTGCGTGGGGATTCAAACCTTGCAATATCCCAAATAAATGGAGATTTTGACGCCAAGGATCCGAAAATGGCGGCCTATCAAAACGCCGTCCTAAAAATGTCAGCTCAGTTCGAGGGACTCGAATTTCACCATGTGGCTCGGGAAAACAATCAGGCGGCGGACATCCTCGCCCGCATCGGCGCAAAACGCGACGCGGTCCCCCCCAACATATTTTTTGAAAGGCTTTTCAAGCCATCCGTAGTATGGGAAGGGGACACCGGTAACAACAATCCGGACCCGGCCAAAACACCCGATACCGAACTCTCTGACACAATCGGAGGCTCCGCCACCGAAATAACACCTTCAGCGCACGAAATAATGGCCATTATTGCCCCGTGGATAGAACCATTCCTGGCCTACCTAACCAGACAGGAACTTCCGGAGGACCAAAATGAGGCACGCTACATAGTGCGGCGATCCAAGGCCTACAGGGTCCAGGAGGGAGAATTGTACAAGAAAAGCACTACCGGAGTCCTTCAAAGGTGCATCTCCGAAGAGGAAGGGCGGAATCTTTTGGCAGAAATTCACGCCGGACTCGGCGGTCATCACGCCGCAGCCCGGGCTCTTGTAAGCAAGGCCTTCCGTACAGGATTCTATTGGCCAACGGCCCGGGCAGATGCACAGGACTTGGTCCAATGTTGCGACGGTTGCCAGCTCTTTGCAAATCAAAGCCACATGCCACACACCGCTCTCCAAACAATCCCCATTACATGGCCCTTTGCGGTGTGGGGGCTTGACATGGTTGGACCCCTTAAAGGGGGGAACCCACAAGAAAAAGTACTTATTGGTCATGGTGGATAAATTCACCAAATGGATAGAGGCCAAACCGGTTAAAACAACCGAATCCGGACCGGTGATAGATTTCATATCCGGGGTTGTACACCGTTACGGCGTCACCCATAGCATCATCACAGATAATGGCACGAACTTCATGGCCGACGAGGTAAAGCTCTGGTGCAGCAAAATGGGCATCAAGCTCGATTATGCTTGAGTCTATCACTCATAAACCAACGGTCAAGTCGAGCGAGCAAACGGTCTTATAATGAGCGGCATTAAACCTAGACTAGTGCGTTCCTTAACAGAGTCTATCATGCACTGGGTAGAGGATCTCGACTCCCTACTCTGGGGGCTGCGGACCATGCCGAATCGCAGTACCGGATATACACCCTTCTTTATGGTGTATGACGCAGAGGCAATCTTGCCCTACGACATAATTCATGACTCACCTAGAGTGCGCATGTACGAAGAAAGAGAAGCCAAGCTCGATCGGCAGGACAGTCTGGTCACCTTGGAGGAGGAGCGCGACGTAGCCAAAGCCCGTTCCGCATTTTATCAGCAACAGGCTCGCAGATACCAAAGCAGAGAAGTGCGGGCCAAAATTTATAATGTTGGCGAACTAGTTCTACGCCTGCCAGATAAGAAGAAGAAGAAGCTCGAGCCCAAATGGGAAGGTCCCTTCATTATTGACCAAGTTCTGACCGATGGAGCGTACCGACTGCGGGAGGCATCGACTAGTCGACTCGAGCCGAACCCATGGAACGCGGTCAGGCTCCGAAGATTCTACGCCTAGCACCGGACTCTATGTTAGTCCCCTCCCTTTGCCCATTTTTCACAAATATATTATCTGTCTTGTTTTCCTTTCTTTCTTTCCTTTCTTATTTCTCTAAGCCTTCAAAGGTCACCTTGTGCCTTGCTTGCACACCACATATGCGCTAGCCGCACTCTTCATACCTGGGGGCTTCTTTCACAGAAGCTTAAATTATTTATCTAGGCTTCCTACCCAGCACATGTGTTATACTTCCGCATGTACCTTTTTTCACCATTATATGCATCGATATGACTTAAGTTTTGGCCAAGCTGGGTTGCCTGGCTCTTGTATTTATGCCCTACGTTCCCATTAATTCGGCTAGGGCATAAGGGGAGCACCTCTACGATTGTTACTGCCGGGTTAGCCAGATGTGTACCTTAGACTGGGTGAAGCCGAAAGCTAGCATTCTTAAGGGAATATTCGGTCGGTGAACAAAAGATGATTTTTATTTTTCATATCTGCCCCCAGATGTTTTTCCTGTGTTTCCTATCGCAGTCCGGACATGCACTTTAGGGCATGCTTACCCAGGGAAAGGAACCCTTAACGGAACTATTCTCCCTGGAAGATGTTTCTTGCTACCCATGCAATATAACATAACTAGTTGGGCACTTGTCTGATAAAGCACTCATGACCCATACGCCTCGTCTCCTCGCATACCCTTGTTCTTATATAACTGAGCGGGTATTCAGATACACTCTAGACTATTAGGCCCAGAGGCTGAAGCGAAAAGGTCCGCAATGAAAAATGATCTACAATCCGGCTAGAAGGCATTATACATGTCACTTTAAATACATAGTCATGCATACTGACTAAATTCTTCCTCTATACCATCCAACATGCGGTCTAGCTTACAATCATGTTGGGAATACTTGGCGGGTAATTCTACTTGCCCATACACTAAGCTAACGGGAATATCTTTTCCGTCGGGTCCCACAGGTCCGACCTCGGCCATGTGATTTGGGTCTGCTCTGGTATACCGCGTCTTCACCATGGCCCAGGCTTCTCTGGCACCCTGTCGACAGGCTGATATCTTCCATAATCGGAAGCGCCGCCGTGCTCCTTTAAGCTTCTCCGCAAGATCTGCAATGCCCTCGGGCAGGGAGACAGACAGCCACAAGGCCTGGGCAACACCCTGCATCACCTACCGAGCTTGTTCGTGCAGATGTGATAGCTTGGGCAGAAGGTCACCCGCAGACCCGGGCATTTCCTCCGCGGAACGACCTATCGGCATACCTACAGACATAACACTGTTAGTCGGCTTCTTCGCCGAATACCTTTAAAGGATTCGCTCAAGCACTTGCTGAAAATGCCGCGCCGAAGCCTCTTATTCTCCTTCTCGGAGTCTGCAAGCTGGCCCCGAACGTCTTTTAGTTCCACATTCAGCTTTATATTGGCGTCTTGGAGATTGTTTTTCTCCCGCCTCACCTCCATCAGCACGCGTTTACCAGCCTCTAGCTACCGCATAATATGTTGGTCCTCCGGATTCTCTGCGGACTCATCTGCAAAATCTATTATTAGATCTGCAGCCATGTCGCACACTATATGGCAACCATCATTCTTTACAGTCAATGTTACCAGCTGGAGGCTTTTCTGTTCCTGCAATGCGGCAATAGTGGCCCGTAGTTGGGTCTTGCATTCCTCCAGCTCCTGGGACAGCTTGGTATTCTTCTCTATAAGAACTTGCACAGCAAAGATGATCCTTAAATCAGTTCTGCTAACTGCTTCAAGTCTCAGGGGCTACTGATCCATATAACTCGTCAGATTTACTCACCCGTACATCCTTTACATACTGATCCGTGGCTCTGGCTAGACCATCTTGAGCAACACGGAAGTACGCTTCTCCAGAGTTGAAGGCGTCAAACGCCTCTGGTGAAAAACAAGCGTCCCGGAGTGCGGCCCGGCGGCGCCTATGATTCATAGCGCTCTCCACTTCTGAGTTTGTAGCGGATAATCTATCCGCATCCTCTGTCGAGGGATTATCCGGCGCCTGCCTCATATCGGCTTCTGCCTCTGTGTCCGGTCCTGGTGCCTGACTGGTGGAAGCATGATCAGCGACATCGCCAGACATATTCCGGCGAGAGTTTTTTCTGTTAAAGAAACATGGGCGTCATTATACTTTGAAGAAAGACAACCACGAAGCGGGGTTTGTTGTACCTTTGCACCGGCGTCTCCGTCCTAACCGCCTTCCTTTTGGGCCTACCCTGCCTCGATGCCTCCTGTTGGCGCGTTATTGCAGGGCGTCCTGAATGCCTTCCCTGTAAAAAAGGCCATGAATATGATGGGTGAGGTGTCTAAAAGGGATCCTACTTTTTGAGTTGGGACTTTTCGGTTTTTCTTACATGCAATGCAGGGAGCAATCCGGGGTAGTCGGCCGTAATGGCCACCATGGCGTCGTCGCAGCTTAATTGATAGAACTGCCTGTTTATCAGCTCCATGGAAATAACCGGATCTTCTTTGAGTCCGGAGTCGAGGGCCCGGTCTGGGTCCTCCGGCTGTGGAGAAGGGCTGCTGACCTCCCTTGTGGCCTTTCGCAGTTCCTGCCGTAAATTGGCAAGGTGAATACTTATAACGAAAAATGCGGGAAGGTGGAAGTAAAGGGATATAGCTTACCCAGCTCGGAGGATTGTACATGGAGAATCCGTCCCGTGGCTTGATGCGGGCGAACTCCTCCTCCTCTCCCTTGAATAGTTCGGACATGATTTTGGTTAGTGCGGCAGCATCGCCAGGACCCTTATGCCCATAGCGGGTGGCGTCATCCTCTCCGTTGAAACACCACAAGGGGTGCCCACGGTATTGAAGTGGTTGCACTCCCCGCATTATGCAAATTGACATAACTTCGGTTATTGTCAATCCTGACTGAGCCAATGCCTTAATCCGGTTCATCAGATAAAGGACTTCTCTGTCATCTTCCACCTGGGGGCTCCGTGGGCGCCAACTTCGGCGCTTCTTCAGAGGAGTATTGTTGAACTCAGGAAGACCCTGCCGAACAGGGTCCGGAAGGGGAACATCCTCCATATAAAACCATTCTGAAGGCCAGTCTTCAGACGGCTTCTTCGCGGTACCAGGCAGATATCCAGTATCGGCAATGCGCCATACTTCGGCTCCGCCCACTTGATAAAGTGATTCCCTCTTTGTGCGAGGGACAAGGCAAAATAGCCTTTTCCACAGCTCGAAGTGAGCCTCGTAGCCCAGGAACAACTCGCAGACGGCAACGTAGCCGGCGATGTGTAGGATGGAGGCAGGGGTGAGATTGTGTAGTTGGAGGCTGTAGAACTCCAGGAGCCCACGGAGGAACGGATGAATTGGAAATCCGATTCCCCTTAGTAAGTAAGGAACAAAGCAAACCCGTTCCCCCATGGAGGGACAAGGAAAGCTCTCCGCTTGCCCCCCGGCATTATAGGTGGCGAGCCTGGCTCGAACGGGCACCATGTATGCCGGAGGAAGAAATCCTTTGGTCTGCAGCTCGACCAATCAACTATGTGGGACTGAACACCTCTCCCAATCACCAAGCTTAGGGCTACAGGGGCGGGTGGAGGAGCTACGGAGGTCGGCCATGCTGGAATGGATCTTTCCGAAATGCGCTCTGATGGATTCTCGCTGAGGGGAGGATGGTGTGGATCGGATCTAAGGATCCCAATCCCTTTAATAGACAATTTATTTATCTGGCTAGGGGGATGAATGAAAAAAACGCCCTGACGCCTCGTATTCGCGGATGCATGAGAAATCGCCCTTATTGGGCACAGAAGCCAACAGGATCAACATTTATGGGGCCAGATACTATTCACGAACACTTGGAAATTGGAGAAGAACCCGCCTTGCAATGCCGAAGACAATACTGCGCGCCGGACTCATCGTCATTGAAGCTTGGTTCAGGGGCTACTGAGGGAGTCCTGGATTAGGGGGTCTCCGGACAGCCGGACTATATCCATTGGCCGGACCGTTAGACTATGAAGATACAGGATTGAAGACTTCGTCTCGTGTCCGGATGGGACTCTACTTGGCGTTGGAGGCAAGCTAGGCAATACGGATATGTATATCTCCTCCTTTGTAACCGACCTTGTGTAACCCTAACCTCTCCGGTGTCTATATAAACCGGAGTGTTTTAGTCCGTAGGACAACATACAATCATACCATAGGCTAGCTTCTAGGGTTTAGCCTCTCTGATCTCATGGTAGATCTACTCTTGTACTACCCATATCATCAATATTAATCAAGCAGGACGTAGGGTTTTACCTCCATCAAGAGGGCCCGAACCTGGGTAAAACATTGTGTCCCTGCCTCCTATTACCATCCGGCCTAGACGCACAGTTCGGGACCCCCTACCCGAGATCCGCCAGTTTTGACACCAACACTTCCGCTTTTTCTCTGTGATGGTACATGGACGCACTCTTCCTGCTTGTTGCTATGCTTCTCCTAGATAGATCTTGCATGATTGTAGGCAAAAAATTTGAATTACTACGTTCCCCAACAGTGGCATCCGAGCCAGGTCTATGCGTAGATGTTATATGCACGTGTAGAACACAAAGGAGTTGTGGACATGTGTATATAAATATTGCTTGCCATCACTAGTTGTTTCTTGATTCGGTGGTATTGTTGGATGAAGTGGACCGGACCGACATTACATGATCGCATTCATGAGACTGGTTCTACCGACGTGCTTTGCACACAGGTGGCTAGCGGGTGGCAGTTTCTCCAACTTTCGTTGAATCGAATTCAATGAAAAGGGTTCTTTCTGAAGATCAAAAAGCAATCACTATACCACGTTGTGGTTTTTATGCCGTAGGTAAGAATGGCTCTTGCTAGAAGCCCGTAGCCGCCATGTAAAACTTGCAACAACAAAGTAGAGGACGTCTAACTTGTTTTTGCAGGGCATGTTGTGATGTGATATGGTCAAGACGTGATGATACATAATTTTTTGTATGAGATGATCATGTTTTGTAACAGTTATCGGCAACTGGCAGGAGCCATATGGTTGTCACTTTATTGTATGAAATGCAATCGCCATGTAATTGCTTTACTTTATCACTAAGCGGTAGCGATAGTCATAGAAGCAATAGTTGGCGAGACAACAATGATGCTTCGATGGAGATCAAGGTGTCAAGTTGGTGACAATGGTGATCGTGATGGTGCTTTGGAGATGGAGATCAAAGGCACAAGATGATAATGGCAATAGCATATCACGTATTTGATTGCATGTGATGTTTATCCTTTATGCATCTTCTTTTGCTTAGTTCAGCGGTAGCATTATAAGATAATCTCTCACTAAATTTCAAGGTACAAGTGTTTTCCCTGAGTATGCACCGTTGCTACAGTTCTTCGTGCCGAGACACCACGTGATGATCGGGTGTGATAAGCTCTACGTTCACATACAATGGGTGCAAGCCAGTTTTGCACATGCAGAATACTCGGGTTAAACTTGATGACCCTAGCATATGCAGATATGGCATCGAAACACTGAGACCGAAAGGTCGAGTGTGAATCATATAGTAGATATGATCAACATAGTGATGCTCACCATTGAAAACTACTCCATCTCACGTGCTGATCGGACATGGTTTAGTTGATATGGATCACGTGATCAATTAGATGATTAGAGGGATGTCTGTCTAAGTGGGAGTTCTTTAGTAATATGATTAATTGAACTTTAATTTATCATGAACTTAGTACCTGATAGTATTTTGCATGTCTATGTTATTGTAGATAAATGGCCCGTGCTACTGTTGCGTTGAATTTTAATGCGTTCCTAGAGAAAGCTAAGTTGAAAGATGATGGTAGAAACTACACGGACTGGGTCCATAACTTGAGGATTATCTTCATTGCTGCACAGAAGAATTACGTCCTGGAAGAATCGCTAGGTGCCAAACCCACTGCAGGAGCAACTCTAGATGTTATGAACACCTGGCAGAGCAAAGCTGATGACTACATGATAGTTCAGTGTGCCATGCTTTTCGGCTTAGAACCGGGACTTCAACGACGTTTTGAATGTCATGGAGCATATGAGATGTTCCAGGAGTTGAAGTTAATATTTCAATCAAATGCCCGGATTGAGAGATATGAAGTCTCCAATAAGTTCCATAGCTGCAAAATGAAGGAGAATAGTTCTGTCAGTTAGCACATACTCAAAATGTCTGGGTACCACAATCACTTGACTCAGCTGGGAGTTAATATTCCGGTTGATAGTGTCATTGATAGAGTTCTTCAATCACTTCCACCAAGCTACAAAAACTTTGTGATGAACTATAATATGCAAGGGATGGATAAGACTATTCCCGAGCTCTTCGCGATGCTAAAAGCTGCGGAGGTAGAAATCAAGAAGGAGCATCAAGTGTTGATCGTTAACAAGACCACCAGTTTCAAGAAGAAGGGCAAAGGGAAGAAGGGGAACTTCAGGAAGAACGGCAAGCAAGTTGCTGCTCAAGTGAAGAATCCCAAGTCTGGACCTAAGCCTGAGACTGAGTGCTTCTACTCCAAAGGGACTAGTCACTTGAAGCGGAACTGCCAAAAGTATTTGGCGGAAAAGAAGGATGGCAAAGTGAAAGGTATATTTGATATACATGTTATTGATGTGTACCTTACTAATGCTCGCAGTAGCGCCTGGGTATTTGATACGGGTTCTGTTGCTAATATTTGCAACTCGAAACAGGGGCTACGGATTAAGCGAAGATTGGCTAAGGACGAGGTGACGATGCGCGTGGGAAATTGTTCCAAAGTCAATGTGATCGCCGTCGGCACGCTACCTCTACATCTACCTTTGGGATTAGTTTTAGACCTGAATAATTGTTATTTGGTGCTAGAGTTAAGCATGAACATTATATCTGGATCTTGTTTTATGCGAGACGGTTATTCATTTAAATTAGAGAATAATGGTTGTTCTATTTATATGAGTAATATCTTTTATGGTCATGCACCCTTGATGAGTGGTCTATTTTTACTAAATCTTGATAGTAGTGATGCACATATTCATAGTATTGAAGCCAAAAGATATAAGTTTAATAATGATAGTGCAACTTATTTGTGGCACTGCAGTTTAGGTCATATTGGTGTAAAGCGCATGAAGAAACTCATTGCTGATGGGCTTTGGGAATCACTTGACTATGAATCACTTGATGCTTGCGAACCATGCCTCATGGGCAAGATGACTAAGACTCCGTTCTCCGGAAGAATGGAGCGAGCAATAGACTTATTGGAAATAATACATACTGATGTATGCGGACCGAGGAGTGTTGATTCTCACGGCAGGTATCGTTATTTTCTAACCTTCACAGATGATTTGAGCAAATATGGGTATATCTACTTGATGAAACATAAGTCTGAAACATTTGAAAAGTTCAAAGAGTTCCAGAGTGAAGTGGAAAATCATGGTAACAAGAAAATACAGTTTATACGATCTGATCGTGGAGGAGAATATTTGAGTTATGAGTTTGGTCTTCATTCGAAATAATGCGGAATAGTTTCGCAACTCACGCCACCCAGAACACCACAACGTAATGGTGTGTCCGAATGTCGTAATCATACTTTATTAGATATGGTGCGATCTATGATGTCTCATACTGATTTACTGCTATCGTTTTGGGGTTATGCTTTTGAGATGGCTGCATTCACGTTAAATAGGGCACCATCTAAATCCGTCGAGGCGACACCATATGAACTGTGGTTTGGAAAGAAACCCAAGTTGTCGTTTCTTAAAGTTTGGGGCTGGGATGCTTTTGTGAAAAAGCTTCAACCTGATAAGCTCGAACCCAAATCGTCGAAATGTATCTTCATAGGATACCCAAAGGAGACTATTTGGTACACCTTCTATCACAAATCCGAAAGCAAGATATTCGTTGCTAAGAATGAATCCTTATAGAGGAGTTCTCTCGAAAGAAGTGAGTGCGAGGAATGTAGAACTTGATGAGGTAACTGTACCTGCTCCCTTATTGGAAGTAGTTCATCACGGAAATCAGTTCCTGTGATTCCTACACCAATTAGTGAGGAAGTTAATGATGATGATCATGAAACTTCTGATCAAGTTACTACTGAACCTCGTAGGTCAACCAGAGTAAGATCCGCACAATGGTGGTACGGTAATCCTGTTCTGGAGGTCATGTTACTTGACCATGATGAACCTACGAACTATGAGGAAGCGATGATGAGCCCAGATTCTGCGAAATGGCTTGAGGCCATGAAATCTGAGATGGGATCCATGTATGAGAACAAAGTGTGGACTTTGGTTGACTTGCCCGATGAACGGCAAGCCATAGAGAATAAATGGATCTTCAAGAAGAAGACTGGCGCTGACGGTAATGTTACGGTCTACAAAGCTTGACTTGTTGTGAAAGGTTTTCGACAAGTTCAAGGAGATGACTACGATGAGACCTTCTCACCCGCAGTGATGCTTAAGTCTGTCCAAATCATGTTAGCAATTGCCGCGTTTTATGATTATGAAATTTGGCAAATGGATGTCAAAATTGCATTCCTTAATGGATATCTTAAAGAAGAGTTGTATATGATGCAACCAGACGGTTTTGTCGATCCAAAAGGTGCTAACAAAGTGTGCAAGCTCCAGCGATCCATTTATGGACTAGTGCAAGCATCTTGGAGTTGGAATATACACTTTGATAGTGTGATCAAAGCATATGGTTTTATACAGACTTTTTGGAGAAGCTTGTATTTACAATAAAGTGAGTGGATGCTCTGTAGCATTTCGGATATTATATGTAGATGCCATATTGTTGATTGGAAATGATACTTAATTTCTGAATAGCATAAAAGGATACTTGAATAAGAATTTTTCAATGAAAGACCTCGGTGAAGCTGCTTATATATTGGGCATCAAGATCTATAGAGATAGATCAAGATGCTTAATTGGACTTTCACAAAGCACATACCTTGATAAAGTTTTGAAGAAGTTCAAAATGGATCAAGCAAAGAAAGGGTTCTTTCCTGTGTTACAAGGTGTAAAGTTGAGTCAGATTCAATGCCCGACCACTACAAAAGATAGAGAGAAAATGAAAGTCATTCCCTATGCTTCGGCCATAGGTTCTATCATGTATGCAATGTTGTGTACCAGAACTAATGTGTGCCTTGCTATTTGTTTAGTAGGGAGGTACCAAAGTAATCCAAGAGTGGATCACTGGACAGCGGTCAAGAACATCCTGAAATACCTGAAAAGGGCTAAGGATATGTTTCTCGTTTAGGGAGGTGACAAAGATCTCGTCGTAAATGGTTACATCGATGCAAGTTTTGACACCGATCCGGATGACTCTAAGTCACAGAACGGATACGTATTCTTATTAAATGGGGGTGCTGTAAGTTAGTGCAGTTCCAAGCAGAGCGTCATGGTGGGATCTACGTGCGAAGCGGAGTACATAGCTGCTTCGGAAGCAGCAAATGAACGAGTCTGGATGAAGGAGTTCATATCCGATCTAGGTGTCATACCTAGTGCATTGGGTCTAATGAAAATCTTTTGTGACAATACTGGTGCAATTGCCTTGGCAAAGGAATCCAGATTTCACAAGAGAACCCAGCACATCAAGAGACGCTTCAATTCAATGTGTGATCAAGTCAAGGAGGGAGACATAGAGATTTGCAAGATACATACGGGTCTAAATGTTGCAGACCCGTTGACTAAGCCTCTCTCACGAGCAAAACATGATCAGCACCAAGACTCCATCGGTGTTAGAATCATTACAATGTAATGTCTATTATTGACTCTAGTGCAAGTGGGAGACTGAAGGAAATATGCCCTAGAGGCAATAATAAAGTTGTTATTTATATTTCCTTATATCATGATAAATGTTTATTATTCATGCTAGAATTGTATTAACTAGAAACTTAGTACATGTGTGAACACATAGACAAACAGAGTGTCACTAGTATGCCTCTACTTGACTAGCTCGTTAATCAAAGATGATTAAGTTTCCTAACCATAGACATGAGTTGTCATATGATAAACGAGATCACATCATTCGAGAATGATGTGATTGACATGACCCATCCATTAGCTTAGCACTATGATCATTTAGTTTATTGCTATTACTTTCTTCATAACTTATACATGTTCCTATGACTATGAGATTATGTAACTCCCGAATACCGGAGGAACACTTTGTGCGTTATTGTGATGCCCCCGATTCAATCATACACTAATCATACACGCAAACGTGTACGGTCAAGATCATGGACTCACGGGAAGATATCACAACACAACTCTACAAATAAAAATAAGTCATACAAGCATCATATTACAAGCCAGGGGCCTCGAGGGCTCGAATACAAGAGCTCGATCATAGATGAGTCAGCAGAAGCAAGAATATCTGAGCACAGACATAAGTTAAACAAGTTTGCCTTAAGAAGGCTAGCACAAACTGGGATACATATTGAAAGAGGCACATGCCTCCTTCCTGGGATCCTCCTAAACTACTCCTGGTCGTCGTCAGCGGGCTGGACGTAGTAGTAGGAACCTCCCGAGTCGTAGTAGTCGTCATCAACAGTGGCGTCTGGCTCCTGGGCTCCATCGTCTGGTCGCAGCAATCGGGTATAGGAAGGGGGAAAAGGGGGGGGTAAAGCAACCGTGAGTACTCATCCAAAGTACTCGCAAGCAAGGAGCTACACTACATATGCATGCATTGGTATCAAATGGAATAAGGCTATCATATGTGGACTGAATTGCAGAATGCTAGAATAAGAGGGGGATACCTAGTCCTATCGAAGACTACGCTTCTGGTAACCTTCATCTTGCAGCAGGAGAAGAGAGTAGATGGTAAGTTCACCAAGTATCATCGCATAACATAATCCAAACCGATGATCCTCCCCTCATTGCCCTGTGAGAGAGAGATCACCGGTTGTATCTGGCACTTGGAAGGGTGTGTTTTATTAAGTATCCAGTTCTAGTTGTCATAAGGTCAAGGTACAACTCCGGGTCGTCCTTTTACCGAGGTACACGGCTATTCGAATAGAATAACTTCCCTGCAGGGGTGCACCACATTTACCAACACGCTCGATCCCATTTGGCTGGACACACTTTCCTGGGTCATGCCCGGCCTCGGAAGATCAACATGTCGCAGCCCTACCTAGGCACAATAGAGAGGTCAGCACGCCGGTCTAAATCCTATGGCGCAGGGGTCTGGGCCCATCGACCATCGCACACCTGCACGTTGCGTACGTGGCCGGCGAGCAAACCTAGCCTCCCTTATATAAGAGCAGGCGTTCCAGTCCAACCCGGCGCGCGCTGCTCAGTCGCTGACGTCACGAAGGCTTCGACTGATACCACGACGTCGAGTGCCCATAACTGTCCTCGCGTAGATGGTTAGTGCGTATAGGCCAGTAGCCAGACTCTGATCAAATACCCAGATCTCGTTAAGCGTGCTATTTTGAAGTCACTGTGAACGCCGACCAGGGCCAGGCCCACCTCTCTCCTAGGTGGTCTCTACCTGCCCTGTCGCTCCGCCACAAAGTAACAGTCGGGGGCCTTCGGGAACTCAGGCCCACCTCTACCAGGATGGAGCCACCTGCCCCTTCAGCCTCCAACACCGGAATCACTTGCGAGTACTCCTACGAGCCGACCCGACTTTAGTCACCACCTATATAGCATGTATATATGTATAAGTATTACCCGCGATCACCTCCCGAGTGATCACGACCCGATAGTATAGCATGGCAGACGGACAAAAATGTAGGGCCACTGATGATATACTAGCATCCTATACTAAGCATTAGGATTGCAGGTAAAGGTAACAACAGTAGTAGCAAGGACAGGCTATGCATCATGATAGGATTAACAGAAGCAGTAAGATGCTACACTACTCTAATGCAAGCAGTATAGAGAAGAGTAGGCGATGTCTGGTGATC
>NC_041388.1:167868529-167869997 GCF_002162155.2 Triticum dicoccoides
GGTAAAGTATTCCCAGTGTTTTGCATTTTTGAATAGAGGAACCGGAGGGGGAAAGTTGCGTGTTTGTTATGCTAGGGATGTGTGGTGAACGAACGGACTGCGTATCCGGATTCATCTCATCGTTCTGAGCAACTTTCATGTAGAAAGTTTTTCGATCCGAGCTACCGATTATTTGATATGATTTTCTAAAGTTTTAATCATTTCCTAAATTATTTTAATTCAAAAATTAAATGTTAAATTACTATGGGTACACAGAAGTGTACCTAGAGATGGGTTTGTGTGGCTGACCAGTAGGCCCGGTTGACTTGGTCAACTGCCCAGCCAGCAGAGACGGACTGGTGGGGGCCAGTCAAAGTCAACAACCCAGTCAGCATTGACCGTTGACTGGTCAAATTGACCAGTGGGTCCCCAGTGTCATTGAAACATGGACTAATCAATCGTTTAACTAGTTTAAGTAGTTATTAGGTTAGTTAAACTTAATTAGATTAATTAAACATGATTAGTTAAGTTAATTAACCTGGTTAATTAATTAATTAATTACTAATTATATTATTATTATTTTCTAAAAACGTTCTGGGTGGGCCCATGTGTCTGTGCCTCAGAGGGGCTAGCGGGCAACGGGTTTCGGGCGCCGGGGTGGGGCGCATCCAGGCGCCCATCACGCGAGGGGATGAGGCCGACCGACCAGGGCTGCGCCCGGCAGCGGCGAGGCCACGGCGGAGCGGCGTCGGGGTGTGGCGCGGGCGAGCGCAGGGGAGCGAGCCACGGGGCGCTTAGGCACCCGCGGGCAGAGCAGCGCCGGCGGCGACCGCACAAGAAGCAGAAGCAGTGGGTGAGCGGGAGCAGACAGCGGCGGTGATGCGGGCGGCGAGCGCGAGAAAGCGATAGCGGCAGTGGGTGATGCGGCTGGAGCGACATCAGCTAGTAGCAGTGAGAGCGAGCAGCGGCGAGGGCGGAGCGCGACATGGGCGGCAACAACGGGTCCGGTGAGCGGGCCGTGGGCGCGGCTGCGCGGGGGCAGGGGCTGCGTGCAGTGGCGCGCTGGGCGCGGCCCCAAGCAGCACGCAGGGGAGGAGGCGAGCGCAGCGCGGCGGCGATGGCAAGCGCGGGCTGTGGAGCCGCGGCCCTGGGAAGCCAAGACCCAGGCGGGCGCGTAGGCGGACAGGGGAGGCCGGAGGAGGCCCCGGCGGGCGCGACCAGGTGGGCGAAGGCGAGGCACGCACGAGCAGGGAGATGGGATGGATGGATGGGGTGCTCACGTTGCGGTGCAGGGCAATGGCAGCAGGCTCGAGGGAGGCTCAGGGCAGCTGGAGTCGACGGCGGCGTGCGGCGGCCCGAGGAGGAAGCCGAGCACGGGGCGACGTTGTGGGGGCGTCCATTAGTGGAGGGGTCGGCGAGGTGAGGCGGTCGACGGTGACGGGCGCGTGGGAAGGGCGTCGGCGCCCGAGCTAGATCTGGATCGGGAGGA
>NC_041388.1:167870600-167897231 GCF_002162155.2 Triticum dicoccoides
TTTTTGTTTCTTTTAATTTTTGTTTTGTATTTTGCTTTTTTAATCCAAATAAATTTTGTTACACAAGAAACTTGCCTCATAAGTAGTTTGTAATATAGCGGAACTATCCACGGGGTTTTAGATTAATTTTGAAAGGCTTTAATTTTAGTTTGAATTTAAATGGGCCACTAAGTGTTGTTTGCTCAAATAAAAAATAGACAAGAGCAATCTTGGAGTTTCAAAAGATGATGGTTCCAACATGAAAAATCGATCAGGGGAATTTATACTAAAATCCGAACATTTTAGTTTTAATATTTTGAAAACTTTTGTGGTTTACCTTTTAACTCAAATTTGAATTTGAATCGTTTTGAACTAACACAAGATTAACAACAGTAACGGCGATGACATGGCATCATTAATAGGGAATTACTGTAGCTAAATATCCGGGCGTCACAATTCTCCTCCACTACAAGAAATCTCATCCCGAGATTTAAGAGGGGAAGTGATGGGGAAGGGATTTGGTACGAAATTCTAACGAGCGTTCTCGATCTTGGTTGTTCTTCTCAAAGCGGTCGATCCATTATGTTGATGTCTTCATTTCTCTGCTTCAGGTCATCATGATGAAGTCGGCATCCTTTCCTCGGATGAATGGACCTTTACAAGGTTGCTTAACTGGTAGATAGCATGAGGGAAGATGGCGGAAAGTAACTCTCGAATCAAAACTTAAGAAAATATCGAGAGCAAAGTAAGGAGGTAACCTGGGAAGTTTCGAGCGGGCAGACAATCGTTTGATGCCTGTTATAGGGCGTGAAAGGGTCAAAGCGATGGGAATAAGTATTGTGTCCGATATCAGACCTGAAGGTGGCTCGTGAATTACATACGAGGCCACGCGCGAGGAACCTTGGAGACAGGGGGTGTACATGAGAGTCAGGTTTCGATCCTGGGACCTGTGGGTTATGGGCCCACCATGTGGGTTAAAAGTAGGAAGGGCGACGACGTCTTGCCTGATACTATAAGCAAGGCATGTCAGAGCATAGCATGTTAGAGGGTAGCATGTTGATTATGTCAGCAACAATGTCGGTACCAAGGTCGAGGGATGAAGAGAACCATTTTCCTACTCGTTGAACGAGGCGGACCAATAGGCAAAGTTCTTGTCCATCGGCGGTTACCGGAAAGTCATCAACAGTAGAAACAGGGTCTCACTGACAGAGTTGTACACCGAGGTGTTAACATAAGCAGGAGAATTTTACTACTTAGATCATATAGATCACCAGAAAGGTTAAACAAAACAATGGAAAGGAAAATGTGTTTAAACATATACTTCAGGGGTATACCTTCCCACGGACAAATAGGGCATGATATCCATGACAGGATATAAGGTAGAAAACCCTTTAGGTAAGGGGAGATAAACTTCATGACATTACCCATACAACGATGTTTGGATAATTGCTAAAGAAAATTTAGCATCGTGCTTCAAATGTTCTTATTGAAAATCGGAGTACCAGTGACATGCTTCGAGATAGTATTGACATGGTCTTCAAGCAAAGGTCAGACTTTGGATACACAAAGGATCCATCAGGAACAACTTATGGATTAAGTCTTACAACTTCCTCATGGAAGAATGACTAACCTTGCTAAAAAGGAAACTTATAACAATAGGTCCTCCGGCCAGGTGTGTTAGGCATGACATCACCTTACGGGGTCATATATAGACCCATGTTATAACTCTTAGAAATATGTTCCAACCATCATATCTGACCGAGATTCAGATCTGTTTGGTGTCATGATAACTCAGACTCAGGATGCCTGAGAAGAAAGGTGCAACACAAATTGTCAAGATGACATCGAAGATTCTTGGGAGATGAATGATGGAAGCGAGTTTCGAACAAGGGTTCATCATTAAATTAAAGAGAGGTGAGGAGGTGACTGATTGACTCAGCGACAATCCATTGAGATTTCCAAAAGATGGATTTCCACAACTATGTTAACAAGGAGATAAAAATAGCTAGATCAAATGACTTAATGATGTATGCTCGAGGAAAACATACACAGTTAAACATTGGTTGAAATGTGCACCTGAAATATGGGCTAGGTAGCACGATCAATGTTCGAATGATGATTCAATAAGCCATAGACGTAGAATGAAACTATAGACCAATAACTTCAAAGCAATAGGGTTGCTAGAAGTTTAGAATTTACTCGTCATAGACCATTTGTCGGTATTTCGGTTAGAAACAACATGGGGACCAAGAAAGAATGGTGATGGTGAGAAGTATCACTGTACCAAGAATTCTTAAGAGGTGGAGTAATCCTCATGACATTCTTGACATAAAAGATGGTAGTACTCCAAGGTAATTAAGAACAAATGCTGGATAGCAAGGAACTCAAGGTATAACACAGACCACGAACAAGTTTGTGTTGGAGGGAAGGCAATAAAAGGGTTGATGATAGCACCAATCATCAAGGGCAAGGATGTTATTTCTCATCATGAATTCAATTGATATCTTGGAAGACCTCAGAATGTTAATGAGGATCACGACACATTTGTCGAGAGGTTTCAAGAAGATGTAACCGATCGGCGATGACATCAAGTCAACAGAATGATGAAGCGAAGAGCTATTGAAACCATGGGTATGACACAAACTCGAAATCAAGCTTGTTGTTCAACGACAAATGATATGACGAGGAAGATCGACGTAAGATTAGCTCATCGTCGAAAGTTGTGCTTCGGGATTAAGGACCAGGTAACACAGTTAAAATCGGCATGACAAGGATATAGCCAAACAGGCTAGGAATGACGTGATTGAGTTCAAACTCGTAAGTAATGAAAGTTACCAAGAGTTGCTTAATCGCGATGCGGACTCGAGTCAGTTATCGGTGTCTTTGAGTGTTTAATAACTCAAAGCCGTGAAAAATTGGAATCAATGAGAATGTAGCACTTGATGAAAAACTCATAAGAAGTTATGCAGTTCCGTGATAATCTTGAGATACCAGGGGGGTAATACTCGACGACAAATCAAAGTAGAGGTTGGACTGGGGTATTACTCCGCAGAAGACAAGTGCTTAAACTTGCACGAGAAATGGTATTTAAAGGAGAACAAGGTCGGAACCACAATTGCAAAAGGCCAGATCCTAGATATAAGATGAACTTATACCAAAGGAATAATTAATTTAAGAGAAGCTTTAATGATAAGATCTACATCGTGTCCATGGGCATGAACGCAAGGATCAAGGTCGACCCCCACTTCTCCAATCCATACCCTTTCATTCACCTCTCGCTGTTCGAAAATGACATTAGTTGTTGAAAGTTTTACCTGGTGCAATACCAGATAATTATGACCCGTGAAATCTTTCGGGTTCACACGGATTAAGTAAGGCATAGGTTCAACCCATCGGGGCATCGTGGAAAAATATACCACAAACTTCAGGAGTAAATAATACAAGCTTGAAAGTGGAGCATGGTTGACAAGCAAAGGATATAATTTACCAAAGGCATTATTTACCCTAGGAAAGGCTCACATGCTTATTGAATATGAAGGACGTTGTCGGATAAGATCCAACAAAGGATCTGGTGGTCCACAAGGGATCTGATGTGAGCATCGGTACTCAACCAGAAGAAGGAAAAAGGTAAGAAGATCAGACCATAGAAACAACTGACTAATTTAAGCTCAAATGCAATAGAATTATGATTTCAAATCAAGGGATCGGAAGCAACACTCTGATTAGGGTTGGATAAGTTGAATGGCCTTAGGGGGTACAATCGACAACTATTTGAATGGTCAAGAACCAGCTCATGTTCGGGAAGACATCCGAGTCGGAAAGATAATTTATAAGGACCAACTAATGATTGCGTGCATTCGCACACATGCTGAATCAATATGGTCAGAATGTCCATCACAAGGATTTTAATGAATATTGCTTGACATATGGAATTAACCATTATGCAAGTAGGTAAAGAAGATCAAGAGCAATAGGCTACTGAGGATTTCAGAAGATCGAATGGCATTTCGAAGAATTTTGCGAAACACCTGAACAACTGGGGATGAATGAATCCCCAGTAAATGCGAGGAATTATCCATACATGTATTCATGAGGAAAAGGAGCCGCAAGACAGTAGACACAAAGGATCCTCGAAATATCCGAAGTATTTCAGGGTATCTTGTAATAACAACAACAATTGGAAATGAAGTTATGGACGACAAGTGTATGTAGCTTTTCATAGGGATTTATCGGTGGTATGGAACTGCAACGGCGAAGGGCACAAGGGTCTCGGGAAAACATCGGAGAGTGTCTTCAAAATATTCTGGTGCAGCCAACGATCATCTGGACTGAAGGGGCTCTCCGGGAGAAAGTATTTACGAGAACCTAATGTTAGAGTTTTAGTAAATTCATTTAACCCGAATAGAAGATATGTTAGAGTCCCAGAGTAAGGATTGAGGAGTAAAAGATCCTAATACCACCCAGATGGCGACGTGGGCCCATAAGGCACACAACCATGTTAGTAAAAGTTTTTGTAATGTCTAGACTCAACTTCGGCCAAGGAGTGTGGAAGGGGATTCCTACAGGCAGTTGGCTCTGATACCAACTTGTGATGCCCCCGATTCAATCATACACTAATCATACACGCAAACGTGTATGCTAGATCAGGGACTCACGGGAAGTATCACAACACAACTCTACAAATAAAAATAAGTCATACAAGCATCATATTACAAGCCAGGGGCCTCGAGGGCTCGAATACAAGAGCTCGATCATAGACGAGTCAGCGGAAGCAACAATATCTGAGTACAGACATAAGTTAAACAAGTTTGCCTTAAGAAGGCTAGCACGAACTGGGATACAGATCGAAAGAGGCGCAGGCCTCAAGCCTGGGATCCTCCTAAACTACTCCTGGTCGTCGTCAGCGGGCTGCACGTAGTATTAGGCACCTCCCGAGTCGTAGTAGTCGTCATCGACAGTGGCGTTCGGCTCCTGGGCTCCATCGTCTGGTCGCAACAATCGGGTATAGGAAGGGGGAAAAAGGGGGGTAAAGCAACCGTGAGTACTCATCCAAAGTACTCGCAAGCAAGGAGCTACACTACATATGTATGCATTAGTATCAAATGTAATAAGGCTATCATATGTGGACTGAACTGCAGAATGCCGGAATAAGAGGGGGATAGCTAGTCCTATCGAAGACTACGCTTCTGGTAACCTCCATGTTGCAGCAAGAGAAGAGAGTAGATGGTAAGTTCTCCAAGTATCATCGCATAGCATAATCCAAACCGATGATCCTCCCCTCGTCGCCCTGTGAGAGAGCGATCACTAGTTGTATCTGGCACTTGGAAGGGTGTGTTTTATTAAGTATCCGGTTCTAGTTGTCATAAGGTCAAGGTACAACTCCGGGTCGTCCTTTTACCGAGGGACACGACTATTCGAATAGATTAACTTCCCTGCAGGGGTGCACCACATTTCCCAACACGTTCGATCCCATTTGGCCGAACACACTTTCCTAGGTCATGCCCGGGCTCGGAAGATCAACACGTCGCAGCCCTACCTAGGCACAATAGAGAGGTCAGCATGCGGTCTAAATCCTATGGCGTAGGGGTCTGGGCCCATCGCCCATTGCACACCTGCACGTTGCGTACACGGTCGGCGAGCAGACCTAGCCTCCCTTATACAAGAGCAGGCGTTCCAGTCCAACTCGGCGCGCGCCGCTCAGTCGCTGACATCACGAAGGCTTCGGCTGATACCACGACGTCGAGTTCCCATAACTGTCCCCGCACAGATGGTTAGTGCGTATAGGCCAGTAGCCAGACTCAGATCAAATACTCAGATCTCGTTAAGCGTGTTATTTTGAAGTCACCGCGAACGCCGACCAGGGCCAGGCCCACCTCTCTCCTAGGTGGTCTCTACCTGCCCTGTCGCTCCACCACAAAGTAACAGTCAGGGGCCTTTGGGAACTCAGGCCCACCTCTACCGGGATGGAGCCACCTGCCCCTTCAGCCCCCAACATCGGAATCACTCGCGGGTACTCCTATGAGCCGACCCGACTTTAGTCACCACCTATATAACATGTATATATGTATAAGTATATACCCGTGATCACCTCCCAAGTGATCACGGCCCTATAGTATAGCATGGCAGACGGACAAGAATGTAGTGCCACTAATGATAAACTAGCATCCTATACTAAGCATTAGGATTGCAGGTAAAGGTAACAACAGTA
This sequence comes from Triticum dicoccoides, assembly GCF_002162155.2. Lineage (NCBI taxonomy): Eukaryota > Viridiplantae > Streptophyta > Magnoliopsida > Poales > Poaceae > Triticum > Triticum dicoccoides. Next base: position 167,876,788 of record NC_041388.1, read on the forward strand.
GTAGCAAGGACAGGCTATGCATCAGGATAGGATTAACGGAAGCAGTAACATGCTACACTACTCTAATGCAAGTAGTATAGAGAAGAGTAGGCCATATCTGGTGATCAAGGGGGGGGGGGCTTGCCTGGTTGCTCTGGCAAGAAGGAGGGATCGTCAACACCGTAGTCGAACTGGGGGTCGCCGGCAGTCCCGGGGTCTACCAGAAAGAAGTAAGGGACGGGGAACACAATAAATAACAGGGCAACCAAAGCATCACAAAGCGTAACGTGGCAATACACGGTACTAGAGGTGACCTAACGCAGTAGGAGGGAATACCGGTGAAGGGGGGAGAACATCCGGGAAAGTATTCCCGGTGTTCTGTGTTTTCAGACAGAGGAACCGGAGGGGAAAAGTTGCGTGTTTGCTATGCTAGGGATGTGTGGTGAACGAACAGACTCCGTATTCGGACTCGTCTCGTCGTTCTGAGCAACTTTCATGTAGAAAGTTTTTCGATCCGAGCTACGAATTATTTTATATGATTTTCTAAAGTTTTAATCATTTCCTAAATTATTTTAATTCAAAAATTAAATGTTAAATTGCTATGGGTACACAGAAGTGTACCCAGAGATGGGTTTGTGTGGTTGACCAGTAGGCCTGGTTGACTTGGTCAACTGCCCAGTCAGCAGAGACTGAGTGGTGGGGGCCAGTCAAAGTCAACAGCCCAGTCAGCATTGACCGTTGACTGGTTAAATTGACCAGTGGGTCCCCACTGTCATTGAAACATGGACTAATCAACCGTTTAATTAGTTTAAGTAGTTATTAGGTTAGTTAAACTTAATTAGATTAATTAAACATGATTAGTTAAGTTAATTAACTTGGTTAATTAATTACTAATTATATTAATATTATTTTTCTAAAAATGTTCTGGGCGGGGCCCATGTGTCTGTGGCCTAGAGGGGCTAGCGAGCAATGAGTTTCGGGCGTCGGGGCGGGGCGCTTCCAGGCGCCCATCACGCAGGGGATGAGGCCGGCCGACCGGGGCTGCGCCCAGCAGCGGCGAGGCCACGGCGGAGCGGTGCCGGGGTGTGGCACGGGCGAGCGCAGGGGAGCGTGCCGCGGCGCGATTAGGCGCCCGCGGGTGCAGCAGCGCCGGCGGCGACCGCACAAGAAGCAGCAGCAGTGGGTGAGCGGGAGCAGATGGCAGCGGTGATGCGGGCGGCAAGCGCGAGAAAGCGATAGCAGCAGCGGGCGATGCGGCTGGAGCGGCATCAGCCGGTAGCAGCGAGAGCCAGCAGCGGCGAGGGTGGAGCGCGACGTGGGCGGCAACAGCGGGTCCGGTGAGCGGGCCGTGGGCACGGCTGCGCGGGGGCAGGGGCTGCGTGCAGTGGCGTGCTGGGCGTGGCCCCAAGCAGCATGCATGGGAGGAGGCGAGCGCAGCGCGGCGGCGATGGCAAGTGCGGGCTATGGAGCCACGGCCCTAGGAAGCCAAGACCCAGGTGGGTGCGTAGGCGGACAGGGGAGGCCGGAGGAGGCCCCGGCGGGCGCGACCAGGCGGGCGAAGGCGAGGCGCGCACGAGCAGGGAGACGGGATGGATGGATGGATGGGGCGCTCACGTTGCGGTGCAGGGCAATGGCAGCAGGCTCAAGGGAGGCTCGGGGCAGCCGGAGTTGGCGGTGGTGTGCGGCGGCCCGAGGAGGAAGCCGGGCATAGGGCGGCGTCGTGGGGGCGTCCATCGGTGGAGGGGTCGGCGAGGTGAGGTGGTCGACGGCGACGGGCGCGGGGGAAGGGCGTCGGCGCCCGATCCAGATCGGGATCGGGAGGAGACGAGGGAAAGAGGGGAATGTGGGGGGGGGGGTTCGTGGGGGAAGTGGGGACGGACCACTATGGTTCGGTCGCCCCAAGGATGTTGTAGGCGTCGGCCGGGCCCGTCTGGTTGTCCTAGAGGCAAGCTGGGCCGTGGCCCGGTCGGGGAGGGGGTTCTCTCTTTATCCTTTGTTTTTTGTTTCTTTTAATTTTTTTTGTATTTTGTTTTTTTAATCCAAATAAATTTTGTTACACAAGAAACTTGCCTCATAAGTACTTTGTAATATAGCGGAACTATCCACAGGGTTTTAGATTAATTTTGAAAGGCTTTAATTTTAGTTTGAATTTAAATGGGCCACTAAGTGTTGTTTTCTCAAATCAAAAATAGACAAGAGCAATCTTGGAGTTTCAAAAGATGATGGGTTCCAACATGAAAAATCGATCAGGGGAATTTATTCTAAAATCCGAACATTTTAGTTTTAATATTTTGAAAACTTTTGTGGTTTACCTTTTAACTCAAATTTGAATTTGAATCGTTTTGAACTAACACAAGATTAACAACAGAAACGACGGTGACGTGGCATCATTAATAGGGAATTACTATAGCTAAATATCCGGGCGTCACAGCTATCAAACGTTACAACGTAACTGGGTGATTTTAAAGACACTCTACAAGTGTCACCGATGGTGTTTGTTGAGTTGGCATAGATCGAGATTAGGATTTGTCAATCTGATTGTCAGAGAGGTATCACTGGGTCCTATCGGCAATACACATCACTATAAGCCTTGCAAGCAATGTGACTAATGAGTTAGTTGCGGGATGTTACATTACGGAACGAGTAAAGAGACTTGCCGGTAACGAGATTGAACTAGGTATGATGATACCGATGATCGAATCTTGGTGACGTCCGTCGGTAACTTCATCATCACTGGATCTAGAGTTCGAGGGACGTCACGGAGCTGAATGTGTGCAGATCACAGAGGTGCCGTGCATTCGGTACTTGATCGGTTGGATCGCGAAGACGTTCAACTACATCAACCGTGTTACTTAACGCTTCCGCTTTCGGTCTACGAGGGTACATGGACTCACTCTTCCCGCTCGTTGCTATGCTTCTCCTAGATAGACCTTGCGTGATCGTAGGCAAATTTTTTGAATTACTATGTTCCCCAGCAATAATTCCATCATAGGCTTGCTGGACCGTGACGGGTTGGATGAGATTTACCATGTAATCGAGTTAGTTTTTTTAGGGTTTGATCCCTAGTATCCACTATGTTGTAAGATTGATGTTGCTATGACTTTTCTATGCTTAATGCTTGTCACTAGGGCCCGAGTGCCATGATTCCAGATCTGAACTTATTATATTTTCATGAATATATTTGTGTTCTTCATCCGATATTGCAAGTTATAGTTACCTACTACATGTTATGATCCGACAACCCCGGAGTGACAATAGGCGGGACCACTTCGATGATGACCGTAGTTTGAGGAGTTCATGTGTTCACTAAGTGCCAATGCTTTGGTCCGGTACTCTATTTAAAGGAGGACTTAATATCCCTTAGTTTCCAATAGGACCCCGCTGCCATGGGAGGGTAGGACAAAAGATGTCATGCAAGTTCTATTCCATAAGTACGTATGACTATATTCGGAATACATGCCTAAATTATATTGATGAATTGGAGCTAGTTCTGTGTCAACCTATCTTATAAGTCTTGCATGATGAATGCCATCCCACATAATTATCCATCATTGATCCATTGCCTATGAGCCCGTTTCATATTGATCTTTGCTTCGTTACTTTTCCGCTACTACTATTACGCTTGCTACAAAATTGCTACCATTACTTTTGCCACTGTTACCGTTAATTCCATACTACTTTGCTACTAAATACTTTGCTGAAGATATTAAGTCTTTTAGGTGTGGTTTAATAGACAACTCAGTTGCTAATACTTGAGAATATAATTTTCCTCCCCTTGTGTCGAATCAATAAATTTGGGTTGAATACTCTACCCTCGAAAACTGTTGCGATCCCCTATACTTGTGGGTTATCAATAACTTCTTCTGGCACTGTTGCCGGGGAGCATAGCTCTATTCTCTGAGTCACTTGGGATTTATATGTGTTGATCACTATGAGGAATTTGAAAGACAACAAAACCAAGATCTATCCCTCAACTACGAGGGGAGGTAAGGAACTACCATGTAGCTCTACACTTGATTCTCTTTCTGTTTTGAGTAAACTTGCGACACCTACACCTGCTATTGATTCTGATATGTCGCATGTTATTGATGATGCCACTTCTGCTATGCATGATGCTTATGATGAAACTACTTCTCTGCTTGATAATACTGTGCCACTAGGTGAATTTCTTGATGAACAACTTGCTAGGGTTAGAGAGAATGAAATTACTGAAACTGATGATATTATTGAAACTGAAGATTATGATTCTCCCCCAACATATGAATTGCCTGTGGTACCTAAGGGTTATGTTATGGATGAAGAAATTGCTAGAGACTTCTTTGCTTGCAATGATAGAGAGAATTTCAAGAAATTATTAGCTAAGCTGGAAGAAAATCCCTTGAATTCTAGAATGAAATATGATCCTGCTTTTGCTACTTCACCTATCTTTGTTACTGATAAGGATTATGAATTCTCTGTTGATCCTGAGTTAATTACTTTGGTTGAATGTGATCCTTTCTATGGTTATGAATCTGAAACTGTTGTGGCGCATCTTACTAAATTGAATGATATAGCCACCCTATATGCTCATGAGGAAAAAAATCGCTATTACTATATTCTTAAATTGTTTCCTTTCTCATTAAAGGGTGATGCTAAGATATGGTTTAACTCTCTTGCTCCTTGCTGTGTTTGTAGTCCCCAAGATATGATTTATTACTTCTCTCTCCAATATTTCCCTACTCATAAGAAACAAGCTGCTTTAAAGCAAATATGTAACTTTGTGCAAATTGAAGAAGAGAGTCTCCCACAAGCTTGGGGGAGGCTTCTCCGATTACTTAGTGCTTTGCCTGATCATCCTCTCAAGAAAAATGAAATACTTGATATCTTTCATAATGGACTAACCGATGCTTCCAGAGACCACCTGGATAGTTGTGCTGGTTGTGTTTTCGGGGAAAGGACTGTTGAGAAAGTTGAATTCTTATTGAATAATATATTGAGTAATGATATTGATTGGACACTTCCTAGACCAACTCCTAAGACAACTCCGAAGAAGAGGGGTATTCTATTTCTCAGTCCTGAAGATATGCAAGAGGCAAAGAAATCTATGAATGAAAAAGGTATTAAAGCTGAAGATGTTCAAAATTTACCGCCTATTGAATAAATACATGCTCTTGATAACCCGACACAGGTAGTAGAGGTAAACTCTCTCCGAATATTTGATGAAGGTTGTCACAGCCTGATTTTTGGCCCTTTCTTTTTCTTTTGATTTTCTGAGATTTTGCTTGAGTTTTCTTTTTCCATGGCTATGTGGTCTGGAAACGGGAGAAGATGACCTCTTCTTCCTTTCAAGAGTGGCTTGTCATCCTAAAATCCTTCCCTAGACCTTGCCATTTCCATATTGGACCAAACCCTAACATTCTTTCTATTGGGAATATTCCTTTTTCTATTAAAGGAATAATCCTTTTTTGCCCTAGGTTGTGAAGCAACCTACATTTCCATCACTCCTAAAATTCCAAAATAATTCTCATAATTTTTTTGGGTCATATCTCCCACAAATATGGCAAAACTTTTCATTGCCATGTTCAAAAATAATCCTCAAATAATTATTTTCCTATTCTGTCCTAAATGGCAGTTTGTGAAGCAAGTGCCATTTCCCGTTGCCCAATTGACCCCAAACTTTTTGGACACCTTTTCATGTCCAAATATTGCCTCATGCCAAAATTCAACTTAATTTGCCTAGTAAATATTCGTGAGCAATTTTCAAAGTTCCTGTCTGAGGGAATTGTTTGTGAAGGAAGTACTAGCTAGGTTAACCCAATTGAGTTGAAATTTTGCATGGTCCTTGATATCATCAAATCAAATAACCTCAATTCTTTGTTTCTGTCCAAATTTTTAGTTTGTGAAGCAAGTATAATTTATATTGCTCCATTATTGCTGAAAATTTTACAGGACCTTCTCCTACCCATATAACCTATCTCCACAAAATTTGGGCTCAATTAATCTTGCCATTATCCCTCAAGATTTTTCCTAAGTTTCTGTCCAAATGAAGCATTGTGAAGCAAGTACCATTTTGGTGTATCCATTTGGCATGAAACTTTTACAGTGACTTCATATTCTTATATAATCCATCTATTCCAAATTTTAGCTCGATCCAAGCTAGTATGTGAGTGCCACTTCCTCATTTCCAAATCTGGTCAGTAGGGCACTTTCTACAGCAAGTGCTATCTGAACTCCTCTTCTTGAGCTGAAGCCCTGCCATCTTAATCACCTTAGTGAGTGATCAAACCCAGTCAAAGCTCATCCTTCATCTCCAAGTATCTGCTCCGCAGCAAACTCCAAACACCTTCTTGTTCCTTTGTATTATTGCTACATGTGATCACATTAGGGATCACTATGCTTGTTTCTCTCCTCCTTGGCATCACTCTCTACACACCTTGTCTCCCAAACAAGGTTTGAATGACCAGAGCACGGGTAAGCGTCGTGTGCACGGTGACCACCGCCCTGGCATGCCATGGACACGAGCTGGTTGGTTTCTTGCTCGGGCCCATCCTCTGCTCAGCATCCCAGCCAGCACGGGCATGTCTAGCAGCTCTCCCTCGTCGTCCCCTTATTCTCGCACCTCTCCCCCCCTTCAGCAGCCCGCTCGCTGGCGCTCGTCGCCGTGCGCCCATGGGTGATCCGTAGCCGACCATCGTCTTCCTCTGTTGGCTTCTTCCCTCTCGTGATCTTTGGCCTTGTGCTGCTCCGTGAGCCTGCCCTCTGCTCCCCCACGTCACCTACAATCGAGCAAGGTCGCGTGCCCATGCGTCCATGGCTCCCGCACCGTGTCACACGGCCGCGCTCACCCATCCGCCTTGCCCGCCTATATATAGGCCTTCCCCGAGCCCTTCGAGCTCACCAGCAGGCCTCCCACTCTCCCAGCTCCCTCCATGTCCTCTCCCCCAAGCCCTAGGATGCCCCCTGCCCTCCAATGGCTGCCTTGGCCGCCGCTCCCCGCTGGCTAAATTAGCCTAATGTCGAGCCCCTCCCACGGTAGCGCCCAAGTTGCGATTGTATCCCAATCACGTGATGAACTCATGATTGGGGAACAACCGCATTTCGAGCCATAGCAAGGTGGGTATCATTACAACATACCCTGTACTGAATAGATGAGAACACAAGATAAAGGCTTACACTCGCCACAAGTTACAACATTCATACAACAATACATCCATACATGGCAACCATCATACAGAAGAGCATGATCGGACTACGGATGAAATGAAACGAAAAAGAAGATTGACATCCACCCTGCTAATCCCAGGTTCCCGAACCCGGAACCTATCACTTGATCAAAGAAGAAGAAGAACTCCAAAAGCAATCAAGCATTGCTCTCACGTCAGAGCTTCGCATTACCTGTACCTGCAACTGTTGTTGTAGTAATCTGTGAGCCACGAGGACTCAGAAATCCCATTACCATGGGTATCAAGATTAGCAAAGCTTAATGGGTATGGAAAGGATAAGTTGTGAGGTTGCAGCAGCGACTAAGCATGTATGGTGGCTAACTTACGAGTGCAAGAGTAAGATGAGAAACTACACAAATGGTGGCAAACTAGAAATGATCAAGAAGTGATCCTGAACTACTTACATTCAAACATAACCCAATCGTGTGCTCCTCTCAAACTTCCCCGAAAGGACACAATCACGGTTATGCACGCGGTTGGTGTATTTTAATTGAGTTTACTTCAAGTCTTCTACAACCGGATATTAACAAATTCCCATCTTCCACATAACCGTAGGCACGGCTCTCGAAAGTTTAAACCCTGCAGGGGTGTCCCAACTTAGCCCATGACAAGCTCACGATCCGCAGAGACAATCCTCCATCGTGGGACCCTCCATTTAGACTCAGAATCCCGGTGCGCAAGACATTTCGACAATGGTAAAACAAGTCCAGGAAGACCGCCCGAATGTGCCAACAAATTCCGATAGGAGCTGCACATATCTCGTTCTCAGGGCACACCGGATGAGACATCCTACGAGTAAAACCAACCCTCGAGTTTCCTCGAGGTGGCCCCGCAGTCTACTCGGATCAGACCAACACTCAGAGGAGCACTGCCCCGGGGGGTTGAATTAAGAAATCCTCGGGATCCAAAAAGTCCCTAGGCAAGTTTTAGTTGTTATTAGGAAAATGGTAAAACCAATGTTGGGCCTTGCTGGAAGAGTTTTATTCAAAGCGAACTGTCAAGAGGGCCCCATATACCTCACCGTGTTAGGGACGCAAAATCAAGGAACATAACACCGGTATGACAGAAACTAGGGTGGCAAGAGTGGAACAAAACACCAGGCATAAGGCCGAGGCTTCCACCCTTTACCAAGTATATAGATGCATTAATTAAATAAGAGATATTGTGATATCCCATGATATCCATGTCCCAACATGGAACAACCTGCAACTAGCAACGCTATAAGAGGGGCTGAGGAAAGCGGTAACATAGCCAAAAAACGGTTTGCTAGGAAGGGTAAAAGGTTAGAGGCTATCATGGAAATTTGGGAGGCTTGATAAACAAGTGGTAGGTAGCGCGACATAGCAATAGCATCGAGACAACTAGCATAGCAAAGATAGTAGTGAGATCCTAGGTGATGGTCATCTTAACTGAAATCCCGCTAGGAAGAAGAACGGGTCCATGAAGAAGACGATCCAACATCCTCAAACGGATCCTCACAAACACAATGATACCAGACTATCGAGAAGACGCACAACCGGAAAGAAGCAAACAACATAGTAATCAACCATCACATAAGCATGGCATGATGCACAATCAAGTATGATGCATGTCCATGTTAATGAGGCATGGCAAAGTGCAACAAACAATAATACAAATTAAGTGGAGCTCAATATGCAACCAGTTGCACATTGATGAAACACCACATTCATTTATTTAGTTCTCTCCCGTTTATGTACACAACAATATTAAATGTGGTTAAACATGGCAAGAGGTGAAGCATAATTAAATTAACTGTTTAGGCAAGTTTATATGAGGCCGGAAATAACACACAACAATTCCGGAAAATCCCCACATGCATTTAGCAATTTAAAGCAAAAACAATTTTAAACATTTTAAATGTTGTTATCATGATGCAGATGACATGTATAAGTTTTATGCAAATTATGAAAATGTTGACATGAGCATGTTAAGAAGCATTTGTGACCATGGTGGAAAGAAAGGGTGCCACAACAACGAATCAGTTCTGGTAGTTCATGGAGATACCGGTACAAAAGGTAGTGGGCATGAGGGTGTCATGCAAGGATGGTGGGGTGATCCCGGCAACCGGTCTTCTACGTGACGACGGCAAGGCAAGCGAGGGATGTGCACGAAAGAATTCGGACACCATTCGAACATGAGCAACTCATACATCACAATCATTCGTTCACGGACGTCGTCTCGGCGGTTATACCTCCCAAGGGGGCATTCGGCATGGATCGAGTTCTCTCGAAGGAAGCAGTGGTACACGGGTCATAGTGGAAGTAGTCATTCTTGCGACGGTAGTGGAAGTAGTGGTACACGACGACCGTTGAGGTACTCGCGTCCTTGGTGACGGTAGTCGTTCACGGCACTTGTGACCCATGGTACTTCGGGCAATAGTAGTGGTACACGTCCGTAGATGTTCGGGGCCGTCGATAGAGGTACTTGGCGTATCCCTGAAACATCTTCTAGGGGTTCATGTCTCGGCAACAAGTCATGGCGGTCCAAAACTCCAGGAGCGGAGGTGCACCGAGGCAACAAAATGCTGGGGGGGTCTCAGCCATTGCCATGCCAAAACTTCTCGTGGATGGCTGAGGTGGAAGCTTGATGTGGGCAGTCGCGAAAGGTAGCTCATGATGCAACAACAAGCACGGCGTGGTGGTGATGCAGGGGAGTAGTGGCGAGGAGTTGGCACGGCGGTCTCGCGTGGCATGGGGAGGCTCGAGGCGGCAGCGTCGAGGAGGAAGACCGGTGACACAGCTGCGGGCACCAGGAGGCTTGGCTCTGACGGGCACAGTCGTAGATGAGGTGCAGAATGGTGGCGAGGGACTCAGCGACGGGGACGGCCTGAAAATGCTGCTGGTGGAGCTCGTGGCCATGGGACATGGAAGCCAAGGTCGAAGGCGAGGCGCAGGGGAGGTCTGGGCGCGGCGTCGGCGAGAGGGTGCAGCAGTTGTTGCTGCTGCCGGCGGCGAGGTCGAGGCGGGTTGGGGGCGACGAGGAGAAGCAAGAGGAGAGGCAGCGCAGGAGGAGTCTTGGTCATTGCCGGCGGCGAGATCGAAACCGTGCACGGAGCGCCACTCCTTTGCACGTGGGGCGACGCTGAGGCACGAGGGGCGACGCTAAAGCACGGGGCGCGTGGTTTCTGGGGGTGGCGGCGCGAGGGAGTAGGTGAGGGAGAGAGACAAGGGGCTCGAGCAGGGGAGGTCGTCCTAGGGTTAGATAGGGGGCTGCTAGGCTCCTTTCTCCCTCTCTCTCTCATTTCTATTAGCAGAAAACAAATAGAAAGAAAGATAGAGAGAAAGGAAAGATTAGGGAAGGAACTTGGGCATGCGGATAATTTTCCTTGGCTCACAAAATGTGCATGTTCACAGAAAATAGAAGTGGCAAGATTGCAGGATTTAAATTCAAACTCATTTGAATTTAATTCAAATGGGTTTGAACTAAGACTAGGTTTTCGATGTGCCCGAAAATGATGAAACTTTTGGTAGAGCTCGGGAAAGTGAAGAAAGAATTTAGGGCAAAGTTTGAGGTCAAGAAGTGAGATAACAAAGGCATGGGGAATTATTTTGCAAGTGTGTCAAAGGTAATTCCACATCAATGGAAGATTTTATAATAGCTCCCTAATATTGGGAGGATAAGTTATAAAGAGAAGTCACCCTTCCCTCGATTTAAATGGATCGAAGATCCATACAATTTATTTAAAAGAGTTATAAAATTAATGATATGATGGCATGATGACATGATGTGATGCACATGATGCAAAGATGAAAGCAACGAACAAAACAAAACACACAACGAATCTTGGAATCCATGGAAGGCATCTGGAGCACCGGTCTCGGGGCATCACAACTCTCCTCCACTTACAAGAGATCTTGACCCGAGATCTAAGGATGGCATGTAACACCCCCAGTATCATGCTACAGTAATCTCATGCCTGATGATGCCATGTCATCATAATGAAATTGCTAATCCTCACTTTGTTTCAAACCAAACTCAAATTCAAATTCAAAATGCAAGTCAAATATTTATTTCTTCAAGCAGCAAAACAAAAATGTTCACATTATCCTATAAATTCCCCTGACCTTTGTCATGTTGGAACCAACCTCTTTTGGATTCCCAAATGCCCTTGGAAATTTATTTAGTGGTCTGCCAACATTTAAAATTGGCCTTTCCAATTTCTAAAAATGGTTAGACAACTCCTTTTGGCCTCAAACTTTTTTTTGACTCCTAGAAATAATGTGCTTGAGCTTTGTGCCAAGTTTCTTGTTCACCAAAATTCATTTGCTACTTAATCTAAATGCATAAGAGAGGAGAAATAAATAAATAGAAGAGGAAAAGGAAAATGAGTAGTGCTGCGGTGCACTTATGGCCTGTTGACAATAGGTGGCCCAGCCCACACCGGCTCCTTCCTTTTCCTATTCATCAGAGGCGGGGTGAACGCCTACACGCCGTCCAAGGCGCCGCTGGGCACGCGTGGGCCATCCGGCGATCCCTCGCGACGATAAGGCCATCCTGCGGCCTCCCTCAAACCCTAGCCAGCCCCCTCGCTCATTCCCCTCTTCCCCCACTCCCTTATCTCGATCTGGACCAGTGCCCGAGCACCGCCTTGGCTGCGCCGCCACCATTCACGTAGCCGCCGGCCTCCTCACGCCTCGCCGTCGAGTCCACGAGCTCCGTCTGCCCCCGCTACGTCGCCCTCGACCACGAGACCAACTCCGGCCGCCGGCCTCCTCGGCTCCGACGCCGCCGGCCTCCTCACGCCTCGTCTTCTTCTTCCTCGGCTCCGACGCACTTCGGCGATGGATTCGACGACCTCAAGCCTCCCCTGAGCCGCCTTTTTCACACCTACAGGCTCCCGGTGAGCCACGCACCCCCTTCCCTCTTTCTCCTCTGCTCCCCTTGCCGTAGCCGCTGTGTACAGCAGCCGCTCGAGCACGCCTCCGAACACGCCCGTGCTCGCACGTTTGCGTCGCCTTTTCCCGCTTGCTCCCGCTGCTCTACTCTGCTACTGGTGCTGCTGCTACTGCCGCCTGCCGACCACGCACCCACCATCGTGGCCGACCTCGCTCGGGCCGCACCCTGGCCGGCCCTCGGTGCTCCCTCGCCGACCTGTTTGTCGGCCTGCGTGCTCGCACCCTCCTGTTGCAGCCGCACCGCGCTCCTCCTTGCCCCCTTTGTCGCGCGCTGTCGCCTGCGCCGGCGACAGCCCGCTCTGACCTTGCCCGCTCGCCCCGCGACCCACTGCTCACCGCCCGTGGTTGCCTGCAGCTGCTCACCACGCGCGACGCCCCGCCACTGCTCCACAGACCACCTCTCCCGCCGCGCCCAGCGCTGCCTCCCCATCCCGGTGCCACTGCAGCTGTGCCGCTGCGTCGCCCGCTGGTCCCTCGCAGCTGCCCGCGCGCCGCCACTTCTGCATCCCCTGCCGCCTGTCAACGCTACGTGCTGCCACGCGCCGTCGCTGCGCTCGGCCGCGCCCGCCCGCCTGGCCTCCCCGGCCTTGCCCGCCGCGATCAGCTGGCCCCGCTCATCCTCGCGCCGCTGCCCGCCTGTGCCGCTCCTCCCGCGCCACCCGCTTGCTCCGGCCTCGTCCAGGCCATCGCCCCGATGCCCCTATCTCCTGTGGCCCGTGCCCGTTCCTGGCTGCGCCCTGCCACTGGCTGCAGCCGCCGCCCGGGCATCCCCCTGCTCCACGCCTCGTGGTGGCCTTGGGCACGGGCGCCCGCTAACCCGCCCCGCTAGGCCGCTAAGCCTATGACAACGGGGCCCCATGGGCCTCTTCTCTTAAAAAATGTATGTGTAAAAACATTTCTTAAAAAAAGGGTTTAAAAAATATATTTTAATAAAATGAATTAATTAGTAACTAATTAATTAGTCAGTAATTAATTATTTAACTTAATTAACTCCATTTAACTACCCTAATTAACTAGGTTAACTAACTAGATCTGTTAAATTAAGTTGGGACAATGACAGGTGGACCCCAGTCAAACATTTTGACCGGTCAACAGTTGACTGTTGACTGCTGACTCAGCAGTCAACAGAGCCCACTGCCAGCCTCTGGAATGCTCTGCTGTGTACACTTGGTGTGTGCACGTAGCAATCTAGTCTTTTTTCGAATTAATAATATTTCAGGAATTTCAGAATATTGTTTAAAACTTTGAAAATTCCTAGAAAATAAACCGTAACTCCGATGGAAATGTTTTCTATATGAAAGTTGCTCAAAAAAATCCCACAAATCCGTATGTGCGATCCTTTCACCCATCACATGCCCCAAGCATGCTGAACATGGAACCGTCCCCTTTCTTTCATCTGTCCGGAATTCGTCTAACGCTGGGGATTCATCCTTCGGATGTTTTCCCTCTCCGTCTGCAACCTGTAGTACTGCGTTCGAGCACTCCTAGCGTAGCTTACTGCCTTGTTGGGTTTTCTGTTGCATTTGTATGCTTGCTATTTGTTGTTTCTTCCCCCTCTTCTCTCTGGTAGACACGGAGAACGATGTTGATGCCCCTGTAATCGACTATGTTAACGACAACACTTCTTATTTTTCAGCAGAGTTTCTAGGCAAGCAACCCCCCCTTGAGCATTCCGTTATCGCCCATTTCTTTCCCTCTCATGCTTGCATTAGAACTGCTACTTCTTTTTGTATGATCCTACTCTGATGCATAGCCTGATGTTGTTACCTGCTCTCATACCTTACCTGCTTATCCTAAACTGCTTAGTATAGGTTGGTTAGTGATCCATCAGTGACCCCCACCTTGTCCCAGTTGCCTCGCTTTATGTTCGATGATTCGATCAACCTGATCGACGTCCAGGCCCCGACACCGCACATCACCCCCTAGTTGAATGACTCTGCAGAGTTACTATCGAGTGCCGAGGGTGGAACCTTTTACATCACTCCTGATGATATCTCTGTAGTATAGCTATACGATCGAGGTCATCGAGGGTGATTTCCTCCTCAACCACTTCCGTTAAGGCTCAGTCATGCAACTCATCAAATGTGAACCTCGAGGGTGGATCCTCTTACGTTCAACTTGGTGATTACATCGAGTGGAATTCACTGGGGGTGATTCCTCAGGTTTTCCCCTTTGTGTTAGACACATAGTTACTATGGTTACTATGACTTTACACTGAGGAATGTTACTAAAGACGGGTCGGCCCTGAGGGGTACCCGCGCGAGCTTAATAGTGAGTGATGTGGAGTCGGGTTGACCTGGAAGGTGCCCGCAAGATACTTACGATGTGTGGCCGGGCATTCTTAGCCCTTGCCGCAAGTACTTGAGACGGGGCGACGGGGTCACATCTTTCGTGAGTCTCTGCTTGTTACCGCACGTTCCTAATCCGCTACGATTTGGATATTTGATCCGAGGGGCCTCTGGCCTGATAGCACTAACCATCACGTGGGCATAGTATGGGCGTTCTGCGTCGTATGCATCAGCCGAAGCTTAATAGACGTCAGCGACTAGCGGCGCGCGCCGGGTTGGACTGGTAAGCACCTGCCTTTTTGAAGGAGGTAGCTCGGTCTGCTCACCGGCTGCATATGCAATGTGCAGGAGTTCCCGGGGAGATGGCCCATGACCCCTGGGGCATAGGCTTAGTCCGGCGTGCTGACCTCTCCATTAAGCCTAGGTCGGGTTGCGGCGTATTGTTTGGCCGAGGCCGGGCATGACCCAGGAAATTGTATCTTGCCGAAGTTAATCGAGCGTGGTGGGTAAGTTGGTGCACCCCTGCAGGGAAGAAAACATCTATCGATAGCCTGTCCTACAGTAACGGACACTTGGAGTTGTATCCCGATCGATACAACTAGAACTGGATACTTGAGATGAGACATGGAGATAAGACTTGGTTATGAGATGATAACTGGATAGTATGGCTCTGGGATTGCTTTGTCGCAGGGAGTCGAGAAAGGATCTTTGCCCCAGGTTGTTAACACTTCTACTAATTTACTTTATGCTACTCTACCCCCTCCTGTTGCTGCAAGATGGTGGGTTCCAGAAGATGCTAGTCTTCGATAGGCTAGGCTTTCCCCTTCCCTTCTGGCATTCTGCAGTTTAGTCCACAGATACAACCCATTCCTTTGATACATATGCATACTTAGTTTAGTTCTGATGTAAGTCTTGCGAGTACTTTGGATGAGTACTCACGGTTGCTTTGCTACCTCTTTTCTCCCATACCCGATTGTTGCGACCAGATGATGGATCCCAGGAGCCAGACGACACCACTGATGACTACTGCTACCCTGAGGGTGCCTACTACTACGTGAGGGCCGCTGACGACCTGGAGTAGTTAGGAGGCTCCCAGGCAGGAGGCCTTGCCTTTTCGATCATTGTTGATTTTGTGCTAGCCTTCTTAAGGCAGACTTGTTTAACTTATGTCTGTACTCAGATATTCTTGCTTACGCAGACCCTTATGTTTTCGAGCTTATGTATTCGAGCCCTCGAGGCCACTGGCTTGTAATATAAAGCTTGTATTATTTTAATTTGTGTCTAGAGTTGTGTTGTGATATCTTCCCGTGAGTCCTTGATCTTGATCGTACACATTTGTGTGTATGATTAGTGTATGATTGAATCGAGGGCGTCATGAGTTGGTATCAGAGCCGACTTCCTGTAGGATCCCCCCTTTCCTACTCATTGGCTGAAGTTGAGTCTAGAAACCGAAAACCGTTTTACTAACTTGGATGTGTGTCTTACGGGCCCACATCGCCAATTGAGTGGTATTAGGATATTTTATTCCTCGTCTATACTCTGGGACTCTGATCTCTCTTCTATTCGGGTTAAATGGTTTTACTAACTCAAACATTAGGATCTCGTGATCACATCCGCCCGGAGAGCCCCTTATTTCAGATGATTGCCTGCTGCATCAGAAGATTCCGAAGATACTCTACGATATTCTCTCGAGACTTTGTGCTTGTTGCCTTTGCAATTCCCTACCACCGAAATATCCTTATGGATAACTACACACACTTGCCAATCTTACATTCTATCCCATTGATCTTGTTATTACAAGATGCCCTGAGTTTCTCTCCTCTTTCCGAGAATCCTTTGAGCTTACTGCCTTGCAGTTCCTTATCATCTGAATACCCCTACGGATTACTTTGTGCACCTATCGAGTATCCGCTCATCCTTAGTTGATTCTTGTACTTCACAAAAGTCTTCGTAATACCATTTGTTCTTGTGAAAATCCTCAACAACCTATTGTTCTTGAATTTCTTGCTTGCTTGCATTATGGTTAATACCATAAGTCTAGTAATCTTATTGTTAGCCTTTGTCATTATCATTTTGAGTCCGTTGATACAATATGTTGCGAATGCTCGCAATCCTCAATTAGATCCTAGAATTCATCCTTCCGGCTCAGACGTCATTTTAACATGTGCTGACTCTCGATCAATCAAATCGCCATCGATTGTACCCCTAAGGCTATTCTACCTATCCATCCCTAATCATAGCATTGCTTCTGATCCCTTGTCTTGGGATTCATAATTTCTTTGCAATTGAGCTTTGAGTTAGTCAGTTGTTTCTATAATCTGATCTCCTTGCATTCTTTCTTCCTCTGGTTGAGTACTGATGCTCACATCAGATCTCTTGTGGACCACCAAACCCCTTTTTTTGGATTTTATCCGACAAAGTCCTTCATATTAAATAAGCTTGTGAGCCTTTCCTCGGATACATAATGCTTTTGGTCAATTGTATCCTCCGCTTTCTCAAGCATGCTCTACTACCGAGCTAGTGTTATGTATTCTTGGAATTTATGATATATGTTCCTAAGATGCCCCGATGGGTTGAACCTATGCCTTCCCTAATCTGTGTGAACTCGAAAATTATGCGGGTTGTACTCTACTGGCTTTTCGTCAGATAAAATTTCAATACTACAACTTCATCAAGAGCGAGAATTAAAATGAAAGGTTATGAATTATAGAAGTGGGAGTCGACCTTGAACCTTTGTGTTGATGCCCACGGAAACGGTGTGGAACTTATCATGAAAGCTGCTTGCAAGGATATTTAATCTTTTGGATAATTCTTCCGGTATCGTAAATTGGATCCCTTGCAGTTATGGTCCCGGCCATATTTCCTCCTTGATCCCATTTACTGGGTAAGTTAAAATTACTTATCCTCTACAATTCATTTCCCCCGTCCAACCTCTACTCCGATTTACCTTCTGGCATTACACCTAGTACTTGATACTGAGAAGCTTTATACCCCATCACATCATTCCTAACCTCATCGGCTATATTTTTATCATGTCAACTTTTAACTGTGCTACCTGGTCCTTATGCTCGGAGCAACTTCCGACGATGAGCTAAGCTTACGTCGATCTTCCTCATCTTATCATTTCACCTTGAACAACAAGCTTAATTTCGAGTTTGTGTCATACCCATGGTTCCAATAACCTTTCGCTTCATCATTCCTTTGACTGGATGTCATCGCCGATCAATTACATCTTCATGAATTCTCTCGACAAATGTGTCGTGATCATCATCAACATTCTGAGCCTTTCCAGGATATCAATCGAATTCATGATGAGAAATACAATCCTTCCCCTCGATGATTTATGCTATCATTGACAACATTCTTGCCTTCCCCAACACAAACTTGTTCATAAAATTTTGGAATTACATCCTTTTTGGCTTGTCGATGGATTGTGGCTGAGCCCGTCGGCCACACCCTCATCTTTCCCTGCTAAAAATGCAAGACTTATTCTACAAGTTGTTCCAGATGAATCCTTGTGTATCCAAAGTCTGACCTTTGCTTGAAACCATATCAATGCTATCTCGAAGCATGTCTGTGGTAATCCGATCTGCAATAAGAACATTTGAAGCATGATACTAAATATTCCTTATCAATTATCCAAACACTGTTGTATGGCTAATGTCATGAATTTTCTTCCCCCTTACCTAAATGGTTTTATACTTCTATCCTGTCATGGATATCATGCTCTGCTTGTCCTTGGGAAGGATATACCCCTGAAATATGTGTTTAAACACATTTTCCTTTCCATTGTTCTGTTTAATCTGACAATTACATTTTCCTTTCCATTGGTTTGTTTAAACCTTATTGTGAACTATATTATATAAGCAGTAATACTTCCCTGCTTATGTAAAGACCTTGTTGTATCTCTCTATCAGTAAGACCCTGTTACTATTGTTGATGACATTCCAGTAGCCACTGATGGATGAGAACTTTGCCTAATGGCCCGCCTCGTTCAACGAGCAGGAAAATGGTTCTCTTCGTCCCTCGCCCTTGATACCGATGTTGTTGCCAACATAACTGACAGGCTACCCTCTGACATGCCTTGCTATCATAATCATGCAAGATGCCAGCACCCTTCCTACCTTTAACCCACATGGTGGGCCCATAACCGACAGTTCCACAGGATCGAAACCTGACTCTCCTGTACCCCCGGTTTCTAAGGTTATTCCTCCCGCTTGGCTTTGTATCATGTCACGAGCCACCTTCCGAGAGGTGATCTACTCTGGTATTAGACGTAATACTTATTCCCATTCCTCTAAACCCCATTTCACCCCTGGTTTCAGGCAACAACCGATTGTCTACCCAGTTGAAGCTTCTTATTGCACCTCACCTTGCTCTTGATGACTTTCTTGAATTTCAACTCGAGAGATGTCTCTATGCTACGTTCACTGAGATAGTCCCCACGTACCTATCTTGTGTTGAGCTCCATCCTTTCCGAGTCTTCCCCCCTTACTCCACCATCTTAAATCTCGGGACGAGATTTCTTGTAGTGGAGGAGATTTGTAACACCCCCAGTATCATGCTACATTAATCTCATGCCTGATGATTCCATGTCATCATAATGAAGTTGCTAATCCTCACTTTGTTTCAAACCAAACTAAATTCAAAATGCAAGTCAAATATTTATTTCTTCAAGCAGCAAAACAAAAATATTCACATTGTCCTATAAATTCCCCTGACCTTTGTCATGTTGGAACCAACCTCTTTTGGATTCCCAAATGCCCATGGAAATTTATTTAGTGGTCTGCCAACAATTAAAATTGGCCTTTTCAATTTCTAAAAATGGTTAGACAACTCCTTTTGGCCTCAAACTTTTTTTGACTCCTAGAAATAATGTGCTTCAGATTTGTGCCAAGTTTCTTGTTCACCAAAATTCATTTGCTACTTAATCTAAATGCATAAGAGAGGAGAAATAAATAAATAGAAGAGGAAAAGGTAAATGAGTAGTGCTGCGGTGCACTTATGGCCTGTTGAAAATAGGCGGCCCAGCCCACACCGGCTCCTTCCTTTTCCTGTTCATCAGAGGCAGGGTGAACGCCTACACGCCGTCCATGGCGCCGCTGGGCACGCGTCGGCCATCCGACGATCCCTCGCGGCGATAAGGCCACCCCGCGGCCTCCCTCAAACCCTAGCCAGCCCCCTCGCTCATTCCCCTCTTCCCCCGCTCCCTTATCTCGATCTGGACCAGTGCCCGAGCACTGACTTGGCTGCGCCGCCGCCATTCGCGTAGCCGCCGGCGTCCTCCCGCCTTGCGGTCGAGTCCACGAGCTCTGTCCGCCCCCGCTACGTCATCCTCGACCACGAGACCAAGTCCGGTATCAATGCATCACTGCTACGCCTCGTCTTCTTCTTCCTCGGCTCCGACACACTTCGGCGATGGATTCAACGACCTCAAGCCTCCCCCGAGCCGCCTTTTTCACACCTACAGGCTCCCGGTGAGCCGCGCGTCCCCTTCCCTCTTTCTCGTCTGCTCCCCTTGCCGTAGCCGCCGTGTACAACAGCCGCCCAAGCACGCCTCCGAACACGCGCGCGCTCGCACATTTGCTTCGCCTTTTCCCGCTTGCTCCCGCTGCTCTATTCTGCTACTGGTGCTGCTGCTACTGCCGCCTGCCGACCGCGCGCCCACCATTGTGGCCGACCTCGCTCGGGCCGCACCCTGGGCGACCCCCGCTGCTCCCTTGCCGACCTGGTTGTCGGCCCGCGCGCGCGCGCCCTCCTGCTGCAGCCCCACTGCGCTCTTCCTTGCCCCCTTCGTCGCGCGCCGTCGCCCGCGCCGGTGACAGCCCGCGCCGGCCTTGCCTGCTCGCCCCGCGACCCACTGCTCACCGCCCGTGGTTGCGTGCAGCTGCTCACCACGTGCGACGCCCCACCACTGCTCCACAGACCTCCTCTCCCACCGTGCCCAGCGCTGCCTCCCCACCCCGGCACCGTTGCGGCCATGCCATTGCATCGCCCGCTGCTCGCTCGCAGCTGCCCGCGCGCCGCCGCTTATGCATCCCATACCGCCCGTCAACGCT
>NC_041388.1:167897469-167917297 GCF_002162155.2 Triticum dicoccoides
CTCCCCCTCGCGCCGCCGCCCGCCTGCGCCGCTCCTCCTGCGCCACCCGCTCGCTCCGGCCTCGTCCAGGCCATCGCCCCGGCGCCCCTGGCTCCGGTGGCCCGTGCCCGTTCCCGGCTGCGCCCTGCCACTGGCTGCAGCCGCCGCCCGGGCATCCTCCTACTCCACGCCCCGTGGTGGCCTTGTGCACGGGCGCCCGCTAACCCGCCCCGCTAGGTCGCCAAGCCTGTGACAACGGGGCGTCAAGGGCCTCTTCTCCTAAAAAAATGTATATGTAAAAACTTTTCTTAAAAAGGGTTTAAAAATATATTTTAATAAAATGAATTAATTACTAACTAATTAATTAGTCAGTAATTAATTATTTAACTTAATTAACTCCATTTAACTACCCTAATTAACTAGGTTAACTAATTAGATCTGTTTAATTAAGTTGGGGCAATGACAGGTGGAACCGAGTCAAACATTTTGACCGGTCAACAGTTGACAGTTGACTGCTGACTCAGCAGTCAACAGAGCCCACTGCCAGCCTCTGGACTGCTCTGCTATGTACACTTTGTGTGTGCACGTAGCAATTTAGTATTTTTTTCGAATTAATAATATTTCAGGAATTTCAAAATATTGTTTAAAACTTTGAAAATACATAGAAAATAAACCGTAACTCCGATGGAAATGTTTTCTATATGGAAGTTGCTCAGAAAAATCCCATGAATCCGAATGCATGGTCCTTTCACCTGTCACATGCCCCTAGCATGCTGAACATGGAACCGTCCCCTCTCTTTCATCTGTCCGGAATTCGTCTAACGCCGGGGATTCATCCTCCGGATGTTTTCCCTCTCCGTTTGAAACGTGTAGTACTGTGTTAGAGCACTCCTAGCATAGCTTACTGCCTTGTCGGGTTTTCTGTTGCATTTGTACGCTTTCTATTTATCGTTTCTCCCCCTCTTCTCTCCGGTAGACCCCGAGAACGATGCTGATGCCCCTGTAATCGACTACATCGACGACGACACTTCTTCTTTTTCAGCAGAGTTTCCAAGCAAGCAAACCCCCCCTTGAGCATTCCGTTATCGCCCATTTCTTTCCCTCTCACGCTTGCATTAGAACTGCTACCGCTTTCTGTATGATCCTACTCTGATGCATAGCCTGTTGTTGTTACCTTCTTTCATACCTTACCTGCTTATCCTAAACTACTTAGTATAGGTTGCTTAGTGATCCATCAGTGACCCCCACCTTGTCCCAGTTGCCTCGCTTTATGTTCGATGACTCGATCAACCTGATCGACGTCCAGGCCCCGACACCGCACATCACCCCCCTAGTTGAACGACTCTGCGGAGTTACTATCGAGTGCCGAGGGTGGAACCTCTTACATCACTCCTGATGAGATCTATGTAGTGTAGCTATACGGTCGAGGTCATCGAGGGTGATTTCCTCCTCAACCACTTCCGTTAAGGCTCAGTCATGCAACTCATCAAATGTGAACCTCGAGGGTGGATCCTCTTACGTTCAACTTGGTGATTACATCGAGTGGAATTCACCGAGGGTGATTCCTCAGGTTTTCCCCTTGGTGTTAGACACACAGTTACTATGGTTACTATGACATTACACTGAGCCATGTTACTAAAGACAGGTCGGCCCTGAGGGGTACCCGCGCGAGCTTAATAGCGAGTGATGTGGAGTCGGGTTGACCTGGAAGGTGCCTGCGAGATACTTACGAGGCGTGGCCAGGCATTCTTAGCCCTTGCCGCAAGTACTCGAGATGGGGCGACGGGGTCACATCTTTCATGAGTCTCTGCTTGTTACTGCGCGTTCCTAATCCGCTATGATTTGGATATTTGATCCGAGGGGCCTCTGGCCTGATAGCACTAACCATCACGTGTGCATAGTGTGGGTGTTCTGCGTCGTATGCATCAGCCGAAGCTTAATAGACGTCAGCGACTGAGCGGCGCGCGCCGGGTTGGACTGGTAAGCACCTGCCTTTTTGAAGGAGGTACCTAGGTCTGCTCACCGGCCGCGTACGCAACGTGGAGGAGTTCCCGGGAAGATGGCCCATGACCCCTGGGGCATAGGCTTAGTCCGGCGTGCTGACCTCTCTATTAAGACTAGGACGGGTTGCGGCGTATTGTTTGGCCGAGGCCGGGCATGACCCAGGAAAGTGTATCCAGCCGGAGTTAATCGAGTGTGGTGGGCAAGTTGGTGCACCCCTGCAGGGAAGAAAACATCTATCGATAGCCTGTCCTACGGTAACGGACACTTGGAGTTGTATCCCGATCGATACAACTAGAACTCGATACTTGAGATGAGACATGGAGATGAGACTTGGTTATGAGATGATAACTGGATAGTATGGCTCTGGGATTGCTTTCTCGCAGGGAGTCGAGAAAGGGTCTCTGCCCGAGGTTGTTAACACTTCTACTAATTTACTTTATGCTACTCTACCCCCTCCTGTTGCTGCAAGATGGTGGGTTCCAGAAGATGCTAGTCTTCGATAGGCCAGGCTTTCCCCTTCCCTTCTGGCATTCTGCAGTTTAGTCCACAGATACAACCCATTCCTTTGATACAGATGCATACTTAGTTTAGTTCTGATGTAAGTCTTGCGAGTACTTTGGATGAGTACTCACTTTTGCTTTGCTACCTCTTTTCTCCCATACCCGATTATTGTGACTAGATGACGGATCCCAAGAGCCAGACGACACCACTGATGACTACTGCTACCCCGAGGGTGCCTACTACGTGACGGCCGTTGACGACCTGGAGTAGTTAGGAGGCTCCCAGGCAGGAGGCCTTGCCTTTTCGATCGTTGTTGCTTTTGTGCTAGCCTTCTTTAGGCAGACTTGTTTAACTTATGTCTGTACTCAGATATTGTTGCTTTCGCTGACCCTTGTGTTTTCGAGCTTATGTATTCGAGCCCTCGAGGCCCCTGGCTTATTTTAATTTGTGTCTAGAGTTGTGTTGTGATATCTTCCCATGAGTCCTTGATCTTGATCGTACACATTTGCGTGTATGATTAGTGTATGATTGAATCGAGGGCGTCACAAGGCACCGGGAGAAACAGAAGAGGAAGAGGTAAAACAAGTTGCTTCTTTGACAAACGAGTGAAACCAATGAACCTAGAGAGGTTGAAAACTTGAAAGAAAGAACACAACATAGTTGAATGAAATTGAGAGCACTCCGGTGGAAAATAGAAACAAGGAACCCAATGTGAACCTTGGAAGTTGCTAAGCTATGAATGACGAGAACAATGGACAAGAGGGAACTGAAACCACTCTGGTTGAAACAAGATAAACAAGGAACAAGGAAGAACAAATTCGAAACAACACTCCGGTTGAAAGGAGATGCAAGACTTGATAAGATGAAAAGAACTTGAGCAGAGGACACAACACTCCTGCTAAATGGATAAGCAAGGAAAAGAACATGATATTTACAAAATGAGACGATGGGTCAAACAGGTTAACATCACAATGCCTCCAGAACAAATGTAAGAATGGAATCAAAAGAACGGAGAAGAAAACAACATGTTCTACCTAAAATGAATTTAAGAGAGCATTCTTAAAAGGAAGGATTGAACGGAGTTGTTGGAAGATCAATACGAAAGGATATGATCCTCATGGGCTTATGGAGACATCTCAAAATTATGAGGTGACAACCAGCCACTACCAAAAGAGTGATTAGCTGAGATGAATGAAGAGATGGAAAAACTTCTTTCACCATGAGAATGTGAGGAAACTTGGATCATTGATAAACACCATAATAGTAACATTCCTTAGGGAAGACTTTAGGTGAATATAACCCAAGATAACTCCAATGAGGAGATTGATGGATTGCAAAGGATCTCCTGAACGAAGAGAAAATGATGGGTTTAAATATCCCATTCCTAACAACTTGTGAATCATGAAACATGAAGGAAATTGTCAAGAGTGACATAACACCACCTCAAAGATAAGGTAGAAAGATTTGCACTTTGTAATGCAAGATGAAGAATGCTTGAGTTCCTCCAACAAGAATCTTGATGAACACTTTGAGAGTGAAAGAAATCCGCGATGAATCACCATGTTGAGCCTCCATGAAGAACCTCGGATATGAAATGATAACATAAAAGAATTGAAGGTTGAAGCGAACAATATTGAAGCCTTGCAATGATTGGATGGATCTTCGCAATGATATAACTGAGAAACTTGGAACTCCAGAAAAAAGAAAGATGAAACAATTGAAACCGAGAATTTTGATGAACCTTCGAAATAAGGAATTGAATTTACTCGATGAAACAATAATAAGAATTACATTATACTTATCCTTCATCAATTAAATTGATGACCCACAATCGATTTGGCATACTACTCATTCTCATTGAAAAGGATTAAGGAGAGATATAGCCCAAACTTGGTAAGGTCTTCAACGAACCACCGGTAGCACTGAAACAACGAATAAATTAATATGAGAACATAGGAAGAGGAATCTTGAACAAACCGCCCTAAGAATTAAAATGATTGAAGAGAAGAGAACAAATCGCCGGGAAGAATTGAAAATGAACGTAGCAAAGGCAAAATTCACCGGGAAGAATTATAAAACAAATAAATATACTTGACGGAATTTAGATACATGGGAACGAATAGATCATGAGCTGACTAGAGAATACTTGAATGATGCAGCAGAACAATTGGGGAATGAGAGCTGAACGTTGAGAACAAATATATCCAAAATGATGGCCTTCATAGGAATAAAATGGAAAGAACTCATGAAATGCTTCAGATGGGTCTGAAAAGAATTCTTGGTGATCGGAACAATTTGAGAGGATGGCATCAAGCTTGAGCTATGAATCTTCAAGAGAACGGACAAGGATTTAAGAAAAACTCTTCTTCGGTCTTCAAAAATGAGAATGAGGAGGAGTAAAACCACCATGAATTGTTGAGGCACTCCAGAATGAAGAATAGAAAGGTTGAACCAACGATGAAAAGAATTTGAAAGATCTAAGAGAAAGGCATATGGCTGATGATAATTCATTCTTACGTCAAACTTCAAAAGAATTTGGGAATAACTCCGAAAAATTAGAAGAGTTCGGTAAGATCCTAGAAAAGACCTGTGGGTTAGGGCCCACTCAAAAGGAACACCGTTGACGTGATTTCTTGAAAGAGAGATTGCACCGGTTAAATTAAGTGGTTTGAATGAGATAACAACCTCGAAATAGTTTGAACAGATTGAGAATGGAAACACAAGTCTTCTGAGATATCTTCAGCACTCCGGATACAAGTATCGCAATGTTAATGATCAAGAGATGCTTGGATAAGAACTTCCAACACGAGAAATCATTTGGAAAAGGAGGAAATTGTATGATCAACACCGAAAGCTTGAATTGAATCCACCAGAGAAGAAAAGAGAACGAAGACTGATAAACTTGAAGCTTCCTTAGTATCTTCATCATAAATCACCAGCTAAGAACATTCAAGGAAAGAATGAAAAAAACTTCACATCAGTAAAATGGATACTTCATTACGATATCTAAGTCCTTGAGGAAACAAGGGGTGGGAGGGCAGGAAAAACAAAGACAACTTGGGATGGATGAAACAAACACCATTGAGAAAACTTAGAATTGATCTCGCGAATGGAAAAAATGATAGGATTAGCCTGAAGAGAAGCACACCGGTTGGAAAAGAATTGACATGACAATCTCGATGATCGAAAGGATTAACACTCCCATAGAAATATGATAACACCGTTCAAAAAAGGTATGGAACCCACATTTGACTTGAAGCAACTCGAATACCACAACTCAAAACAAAACAAAGGATTGGCTTAGGAAATAAGCCAGAAACAAACATATGATAGAGATTTCGTCCGAAATTTTCATGGTGGGGCCCACACAGGCTCGATCGTACATCACCATCATATACAAGGAAGTGCACATGACATATGAAGCGTTCCCGAGTCAGCATATCCAAGGACTCTTTAAGACACAACGAGACCACTGTAAAACCAACCGTGGACAGGCGGACCACTAGACGTCGAACCCCAATCTCATATCATGCACCTATCGGAAAGATGTCCTAGGTAACTACTTGCATTCCCACCTATTAACTCCCGAAACTTTCTGGTTATGCAATCTGGTGTTGGGGATACAGGGAGGCACAAATATATCACACAATTAACAAGCCCTATGCTCCAACTGTATCCATCCGTCAACACATAACCAAGAAAACTCCGGAAATTGTGTACCTCGACCTTCCAAAAGCATCCGATATATGAGATGTGGCAATACTCTCGAACTCCCTCCCCGGTATTGGGTGGCGTCGAGGCTATCTCACCACTAACTGCATATAAGAGATTTTCGATGCCAGCGAGCTCAGGTATATCGGAACTGCAACGATAAAACTGTGATGACAACACCTCAGAGCTCAACTCCCCGGGACACTGCCACAACCCCTAAATGTTAGGAGGCACCAAGAACAATGTTCTCGTCACAACAATATCAGAACGATTCCAAGATACCCGCATGATCCTAATTTTTTTAGTGAAAGTGAGGAGAGGGAAGTCAAAACATCTATGTCAGGAGTCCTCACCAGAGTGACGAAGGGGCTGAGGAGTAAAAAGAATTCCTACTCTCTGATATAACTACGACTCAAAATAGTTTTTTTCAAGACTCAACAACGGCAGCGGTTCGATCAATCAAGAGGGCTCCTAAGGTCGGTAAGGCTCTGATACCAACTTGTAGCGCCCTAGATGCGATTCAATCCCAATCACGTGATGAACTCATGATTGGGTCACAACCGCATTTCGAGCGCATAGCAAGGTGGATATCATTACAACATACCACATACTGAATATATGAGAATACAAGATAAAGGTTTACACTCGCCACAAGTTACAACATTCATATAGCAATACATCCATACATGGCAACCATCATACAAAAGAGCAAGATCCGACTACGGATGAAATCAAACAAAAAAGAAGAACGACATCCACCATGCTAATCCCAGGTTCCCTGACCCGGAACCTATCCCTTGATTGAAGAAGAAGAAGAACTCCAAAAGCAATCAAGCATCACTCTCACGTCAGAGCTTCACATTACCTATACCCGCAACTGTTGTTGTAGTAATCTATGAGCCACGAGGACTCAGCAATCCCATTACCATGGGTATCAAGACTAGCAAAGCTTAATGGGTATGGAAAGGATAAGTGGTCAGGTTGCAGCAGCGACAAAGCAATGTATGATGGCTAACTTACGATTACAAGAGTAAGATGAGAAACTACGCAAACGGTCACAAACTAGAAATGATCAAGAAGTGATCCTGAACTACTTACATTCAAACATAACCCAACCGTGTTCTCGTCTTGAACTTCCCTGAAAGGAGACAATCACAGTTACGCATGCGGTTGGTGTATTTTAATTGAGTTTACTTCAAGTTTTCTACAACCGGATATTAACAAATTCCCATCTGCCACATAACCGCGGGCACGGCTCTTGAAAGTTTAAACCCTGCAGGGGTGTCCCAACTTAGCCCATGACAAGCTCAGGATCCGCGGAGACAATCCTCCATCGCGGGACCCTCCAACCAGACTCGGAATCCCGGTGCATAAGACATTTCAACAATGCTAAAATAAGCCCAGCAAGACTGCCCGAATGTGCCGACAAATCCTGATAGGAGCTGCACATATCTCTTTCTCAGGGCACACCGTATGGGACATCCTACGAGTAAAACCAACCCTCGAGTTTCCCCGAGGTGGCCCCGCAGTCTACTTGGTTCGTACCAACACTCACAGGAGTACTGGCCCGGGGGTTGAATTAAGAAATCCTCGGGGTCCGGAAAGTCCCTAGGCAAGTTTTAGTTGTTATTAGGCAAATGGTAAGACCAATGTGATGGAAGAGTTTTATTCAAAGCGAACTGTCAAGAGGGCCCCATACCCCTCACCGTGTTAGGGACACAAAATCAAGGAACATAACACCGGTATGACGGAAACTAGGGTGGCAAGAGTGGAACAAAACACCAGGCATAAGGCCGAGCCTTCCACCCTTTATCAAGTATATACATGCATTAATTAAATAAGAGATATTGTGATATCCCATGATATCCATGATATCCATGTCCCAACATGCAACAACTTGCATCTGCACCTGCAACTAGAAACGCTATAAGAGTGTAACGCCCTCGATGCGGCTATATCTCCCACGTGTCGAAGCACGACTTAGAGGCATAACTGCATTGAAAGCAATGTAACAAGTGAGGTAATCTTCACAACAACCCATGTAAAACATAAGGGAAAGAGATACATAGTTGGCTTACAATCGCCACGTCACACAATGCATAAATAAGTCATTACATTCATCCAGATACACTCAAGGTCCGACTACGAAACCAAAATAAAGATAAACCCCAAATGCAACATAGTCCCCGATCGTCCCAACTGGGCACCACTACTGATCATCTGGAAAAGACATGTAGTATCGTCCTGAGTCCTCATCGAACTCCCACTTGAGCTCAGTTGAATCACTTGGAATGGTATCGTCGGTCCCTCCATCTGGTTTTGGAAGGAATCTGTGAGTCACGGGGACTCAGCAATCTCACACCCTCGCGATCAAGACTATTTAAGCTAATAGGAAGGGTAAAAGGGATGATGTGGAGCTGCAGCAAGCGACTAGCATATTTGGTGGCTAACATACTCAAAAGAGAGCGAGAAGAGAAGGCAAAGGCACGGTCGAGCAACTATGATCAAGAAGTGATCCTAGAACAACCTACGATCAAGCATAACTCAAGACCGTGTTCTCTTCCCGGACTCCGCCGGAAAGAGACCATCACGACCACACACTCAGTTGATTCATTTTAATTAAGTTAAGGTTAAGGTTTTCTACAACTGGACATTAACAAATTCCCATCTGCCCATAACCGCGGGCACGGCTTTCGAAAGTTCAAATCCCTACAGGAGTGTCCCAACTTAGCCCATCACAAGCTCTCACGGTCAACAAAGGATATTCCTTCTCCCAAGACAATCAGATCAGACTCGGAATCCCAGTTACAAGACATCTCGACAATGGTAAAACTAAACCAACAAAGCCACCTAGATGTGTCGACAAATCCCGATAGGAGCTGCACATATCTTGTTCTCAGGGCACACCGGATGAGAAAATCGTTGGGTAAGCCAGCCCAGAGTTGCCCCTGGTAGCCCCGGACATCGCTCAGTTGGACCAACACTTAGAGAAGCACTGGCCGGGGGGGGTTAAAATAAAGATGATCCTTGAGTCCACGAAACCCAAGGGAACTGGCTAGGTGGCGAATGGTAAAACCAATGTTGGTCCATGCTGGAGGAGTTTTATTCAAGGCGAACTGTCAAGGGGTTCCCATTATAACCCAACCGTGTAAGGAACGCAAAATCAAGGAACATAACACCGGTATGACGGAAACTAGGGCGGCAAGAGTGGAACAAAACACCAGGCATAAGGCCGAGCCTTCCACCCTTTACCAAGTGTATAGGTGCATTCAAAATAGACAAGATATAATAATGATATCACAACAATAAACATGTTCCAACAAGGAACAAACTCCAATCTTCACCTGCAACTAGCAACGCTATAAGAGGGGCTGAGCAAAGCAGTAACATAGCCAAACAACAGTTTGCTAGGACAAGGTGGGTTAGAGGTTTGACATGGCAATAAGGGAGGCATGATTAGCAAGTGGTAGGTATCGTATCATAGGCATAGCAATAGAGCGAGCATCTAGCAAGCAAAGATAGAAGTGATTTCGAGGGTATGGTCATCTTGCCTGCAAAGTTCTCCGAGTTGACTTGATCCTCGTAAACGTACTCAACGGGCTCCTCGATCACATACTCATCTCCCAGAACTACCCAAAGCAAGAAACACAAGCAAAGGGAGAACAATCAACCACGTGCAATGCACAAGCAACATGATGCAAGACATGACTTGACATGCGGGATGCGGTATGCGATGCATATGTATGATTTGGAACGGAATGATTGACCTGGCTTCAACATGGAAATCCAAGAGTGCCACTGGAAAGAGGAGTTGATTTCGGTCGAAATCGATATAAAGATCACCGGAAACGGATGCACGGTTTGGAAATGACAAGCAAAACAAATATGGCACCGGTCTGCGATTAACAGCACGAGACCATCTAAATGCATCAAGAACAACATGCTACAGCACTCCAACATGACAACAAAATACATGGTAGGGATCCACTCAAGATGCTTGACAAAAGATGAACACTGAGCTATGGCTACTTCACTCATTAACAGGTTCAAACAAGTATGGCAAAAGTGCAAAAGATAACAGGTTTCAGACTTAGTGAAATAAATAGCAAGTCAGGAATTTCACATCAGGAAGCAATGTGAAATAAACAGCAAGTCAGGAATTTCACATCAGGAAGCAATGTTTAGAGCATGATAACAACATGCTATAGGCACATATCATGGCAAAGCAAGGCATGGCATGAAGCTACTCAAAGCATACAACAAAAGTCCCTTACTGACCATAAGCCAAAAGGGATTAGAAAATACAATGGCAACCATGTGAACATAGCAATTATCGTTAACAGATTCAGACTTAGCAGAAAAATGGAACATGGCAAAGCAGATAAAAAGTAGGCATGTTTACGAGCTCGATGCACTCACCATAAGGCATGACATGACAAACTAAGCATACACCGAGCAAGTAGACATGGTGTGGGGACCCCGACTCGCAAGTCGTGATCACTGAATGCACGTGTACAGTGATCCCAGAGATCAATGCTCACTGAACACACAGAAGCTGAATAACAAGAGTCTTACATCCATACATACCGTCTTACACAAATAGTGACCAACATGGTCAAGTCTTACATCGATAAAGCCTTAAGGGCTGAACATCAAATGAAACATAGCAGCGGAAATCGTCGTCGATAAGTAGAACCCATGCCATCTGCCTTAACCCTACAGGCAATCTGACTGGGAACGTCCTAGTTCGCATGATCGTCTCCAAAGAACTCTTCTTCGAACTCCGGTTCTCCCATGCCTGGTCAATTAAATAACCAGTGGCAAGCCAATGAGTACTTTGAATGTACTCGCAAGCAACCCATGATTTGGTTCAAGGTACAGTAATGCATGACATAGGTAAAGTTTTGCATAAAGCTAGTTTTGAGTGCAGGACATGTTCAACATCCTATAAAGCATGCATCAAGAGAATTCAAGTAACCATAAGATCTGGTCACAGATATCAACATAAATAGAAAGGGGCACCAACCCATTTATCATAAACGGAGGGGGCACCAACCCATCTCAATCGTGTCAAGTCCTCTGACTTGATCCAAGACAACACCATCATCTCACACACACACCGGGTTTGAAAACAAGTGGACGTAGCCCAAGAGCGGTTACCCAACTGTCCTTGACCGTGGACACGGCTATTCGAATAGTTTTACACTCTGCAGAGGTTGCACACTTTACCCACTAGATCCGGGGAACTTCCGTGTCATCCACGACCCGCGGTACCTCAAGTACCCGGGGTAAGCACCCGATCACTACCTTTCCCTAGACGACACTAACATGGAGTCCACTCGATTGGTAGTAACCCCCGTGCCGAACATTTCACATCATAAAGTTGTGGAGCCTCGCTCCCATTTTCATCACATACCACAAGCATGGGGTACCAACGGTGTGTCCGGTGCCCTGTGAAAACAGTCATGGCCGCCCTACCTGGCACGACCCCGTCCCAAGAGAGAGCACCAACTCTCCCCCGTCACTAGTAATGCGGGCTCCAAGCTAGTATCGGTCTAGGTACTCAATAATGCCCTTTCCCATATAAGGGTAGAGTGGTCGCGCATGTAAGGTTGGAATAACGGTCGCAACTCCGACCAATCCGTTTTGAAAACAACACACACCTTCCTTGGCACACCACTTCGTCATCAAGTGGTCACCCATCTCATCATCTCCCTCGGGCATAGGTGGCACCCGACGGGGTTTTTGAAAAGACTTTTGAAATCACATTGCCTCCTTCACCATGCACAAACCCACCCCATTTGCGTAGCATCTACATTTGCATCCTATCTACTCCCACCGGCATAACCCTCATAAGAAGGTAGGGCCAGGCACACTGCAAGTATCAACGAGGAAGTAATCGTGGTAACCAACCCACGTGGTTCACCATCTCATCATGATTCCGATGCATCGATAATAAAGAGCTAAAAATGACATGCATATAAAAGGGGTATCATAGTCATGGTCAAAGGGCTGCTTGCCTTGGTTGGCTTGATCTTCAAAGTCTTCAGGCTCTGCTCCTCCTTCTTCCTCAGCTACCTCGTCAAACACGGGATCTAACGTCGCAAGAAAACAACGGGAAAAATAAGACAATAATAAAAACAGAAAAGTCAAAGTGCTCACAAAAATGTCAACTTATTTTTGTAAAATACTAAGAGGAAAGCTAGGAAGGGGACAACTTTTGGTTTTGGTTTTGGAGCAGCAAAATAGGAGTTATGGATTTTCAAAGGCCTATTTAAATGCTAAAAACCACATTTAAATATTTACAGAGAATAAAAGGTGGTTGGATTTGAATGAAAGTTGCACCATTAAATAGGTTGCAATATTCTAGGAATTTAGAAATTGGAATCAATGCATTTGGATTAATATTCTATCCTGTGGAATTTTTGGAAATAATACAGAAAAGGAAAAAGAGAAACGGCGCTGTGCCACTGGGCCAGAGAGGCCACAGCAGCAGCAGGCCCAGGGGGGGGAAACCCAGCCCACGCGGCCGCCACATCGAAGGCGTAAAGGCTGAATACGCCTTCAGCCGACGGCGGATCGGTGCGCGCGTGCGCGCACGTTTTAAACCTGACGGGTGGATCCCACCCGTCAGGGCGTGTGGCTGACGGGCCGGCCCCACGGCGGCCGTCGTCTACCTCCGGCCAGAGGCGACGGCGAGCTCGCCGGCGGCGATACAGGGCACGGGAAGGGGCGCGGAGGCTACCGTTGGACTCAGGAGCGAGTCGCGGTTCTGGTGGTGGTGGAGACGGTCGCCGGGGTGGCCTGCTTCGCCGGCGACGAGGTCCCGCGGCAGAGGTGCTTCGGGCGCCGGTGGTTCCGGCCGCTTCCGGCTGCAAAACGAGGGGGAAAGAGAGGGGAAAGCATCAGTGAGGCGAGGGGAGTCCAGTTCGAGAGAGAAAAGGAGCGGAGGAGGCCTGTACCCGCAGATCGACGGCGACCCGAGGCGGCGGAGCTCGAGCTCGATCTCGAGCTCGGGCGGCTCTGGAGAGAAGTGGGTGGTTCCGGGGGTGGATTGGGTGTGTGGAGGGGCGACAGGAGGAAGAGGAGGGCTCGGGAGCGCCTTATATAGGCTGGCCGCGGTTCACCGTGGGCGTGGCCTACGGGCGCCCGCGGGATCGGCTCTGGAAGCCGTTGGAGAGAGGTTGGAGCTGTCCACGGCGCTCGTGGGGATGGAGTAGGGCGCCAGGGAGGAGGAGAGAGAGCGGGGGAGTGTTCTGGCGCCCGCGCGTGTGAGGCCGGCCATTGGCCGAGCCGGACGGCGTCGGGCACGCGCTGCAGGAGGGGAGAGAGAGGGAGAGACAATGGGGACGGCACGGCGGCGTGTCGCAGACGTCAAGACACATCAACTGGCGCGATGGGAAGGCACGAGGCGGTCGGGAGGCGCGGTGTCAACGGTCGGCGCTCTGGCAGGCGCTCCAGAGCGCGACTTTGGCCGGCATCCGCGGGTTTTCCGCGTCGCGCGCGCGTCCTTTTCTGTCTGGAGGCTACAGTGGAAGGGGGCAAAACCTGGAAAGAGCCTGGGATGCTCTGGGGTGCAGAGGGGAGAGAGAGAGGCTGGGAGAGAGAAGGGAAGCTGTTGTCCAGAGAGGACAAACGTGATTCCCTCCTTCCTCCACATTGCTTCCTCGGGTAGAAAAGTGTCTAAGTGACAGAGGGGAGTGAGGAGGGGTTGTGTCAAAAAGATGAACTCAAGGAGATTAGTGAAAGTGGCAAAAATAGGCTTTTTAGTATTTTGCCAGAAGGTGTTTGATGGAGTTTTGGGTAAGCTAATGACTCCCACTGGCCAAGATACTCCAAGGGGTGAAATGTCACATATATTTAGGGCCTTCCACCCATTTTGAGCTTATTTGGACAAAGTTGCCAATGCAACTTTTGCAAACCCTAGAAATGGGCAGAAATGGATTTGTGTAGATCCAGTGGAGTAAATCATTTCTCCTTGATGTGCCACTTGGTGTGGTAGCCTTATTTGGTCACATGATCAGGCTCACCAAAGTTGGGGTCCTGGAGAAAAAGTTGGTAGTGCAAAGTAGTTCAAACTTGATTCTGGTCAGAGAGGGTTTTGAGGCACTTTGACCAAGACTTCCTATTCTCCAACCTGTCCCATTTGGTCCAGATGCATCATTAGACCAATGAAGCATGTCCACCAAGTTTGAGCACATTTGGACATACTTGGCAATGTAAAGTTGATCAAACTTCAGAATGGACAGAGATAGTTTTGAGGGGTTTTGATGGTGTTATCTTGTTCTCCAAGTCATGAGACTTGGCAAGATCATCTAATATGTCATATGTGACATGATGGAATTTTCCTGGAATTTCTGGAGAATATTTCCTTTGTAAATATTTCAAAAGCTTGAAATATCCAGAAAGGGTTTTAGAGGGATTTGACCAATATTTTGAGCATGACCAGGTGTTGAAACTCTTATATATGGACAATATATGTCCTATGAGTTTCCCTAAATTTTGTCAAATATTTTTGAAACAGTAAAGTAATTTTTTCCTATTAAAGACCATTTCTGGCCTTAAGAAAAAGCCTTTAAATAAAATAGAACAGTAACTTTTAAAATTATATTTTTGTGGTTCCTGGGCATCCTATATCTAATAGGAGTCTAATATATTTTTGGAAAGATTTTTACTGCCCTTAATCAAGTACTTGTAGTGCAAACCTCAATTCAGGGGTTTTTGGAAAACTAATTTTAGAAAATACTTTCTGGCCAAATTATTTTTGTAAGAAAACTCCATATAGCACTATTCACATGGCATGGTCATTGGTCAGGAGCTTGGGGTAAGGAGGTGGAATATAGAGGGCAGAGTAGTTGACTTCAAGAAGCACTTGAAAGAAACACAGAGAGAAAACCAACTCCAAATAAAAGCCAAAAAAAATGCAAAAAGTTTTTGTTGGTCCAAATTTTCATGCTTTAATAATGAAAATTAAATGTTACAAAATGCACGGTGTGACAGACCTACCCCCCTTACAAGAATCTCGTCCCCGAGATTCCTAAACTAGGCTTAAAAGAGATACGGAAATTCGGATCTAAGGTAGTCTTCACGCTCCCAAGTTGATTCTGCTTCAGTGTGGTTGCTCCATTGGACCTTGAAGTACTTGATGGTGCGGCTTCGAGTGCGTCGTTCAGCCTCATCCAGAATGCAGATGGGCCGCTCACGATAAGTCAAATCAGGTTGAAGATCAATGGCTTGATGATTGACGTCCTTGTAGAGGTCGGGCTTGTCTGGAACTTGGAGACACTTCCGGAGTTGTGACACGTGGAACACGTTGTGCACATCAGAAAGTTCAGGTGGAAGTTCCAACTGGTAAGCCACCTCCCCTCGTCGCTCAGTGATCTTGAAGGGCCCAATGTATCTCGGAGCGAGCTTTCCCCTGACATGAAAGCGCTGGGCTCCTTTGAGAGGGGTGACCCGGAGATAGACATGGTCTCCAACTCGGAAGTTTATGTCTCTGCGACGTGAGTCCGCATAGCTCTTCTGCCTTGACTTGGCAGACTTCAGACGCTCTCGGACAAGCTGGACTTGCTCTTCTGCTTCACGAAGGATATCAGGCCCAAAGACGAGTCCTCCTCCGGTCTCCGACCAGTCGAGAGGTGTACGGCACTTCCGCCCGTATAACACTTCAAATGGTGCCATCTGAAGGCTGGCCTGATAACTGTTGTTGTAAGAGAACTCAGCGAAAGGGAGGCAATCTTCCCACTTAGCTCCATAAGCTAAGACACAGGCTCGGAGCATGTCTTCGAGTATTTGATTCACTCGCTCGGTCTGACCTCCGGTCTGTGGGTGGAAAGCAGTGCTGAAGGACAACTTGGTCCCCATAGCCTCCTGGAATTTCTTCCAAAACCTTGAGGTGAACTGGGTTCCTCGATCTGACACAATCTCCTTGGGAACACCATGAAGGCTCACGATTCGGTTGATGTAGAGACTGGCTAACTGGTTCCCCTTGTAGGTCGTCTTGACAGGAATGAAGTGGGCCACCTTGGTCAAATGGTCAACGATGACCCATATTGAGTCATGTCCCTTGCTTGACCTGGGTAAACCGGTGATGAAGTCCATCCCGACTCTGTCCCACTTCCATTCAGGCACCTTAAGGGGTTGCAACAATCCAGCGGGTCGCTGATGCTCAGCTTTGACTCTCTGGCATACGTCACATTTTGCAACATAGGTGGCAATCTCCCTTTTCATCCCGTGCCACCAAAATCTTTCCTTCAGGTCTTGATACATCTTGGTGCCTCCAGGGTGGATGGAATATGGGCTGTCATGAGCTTCTTGCAAGATCAGGTTCTTGAGCTCAACCTTGTTGGGCACGCAGATGCGATTCCCAAACCACACAATTCCTTCCTCATCTTCTGAGAATCCTGAGGCTTTGCCTGCCTTGATCTTCCTCTTGATGCCTTCAATACTCTCATGCCCCTTCTGAGCTTTCTTGATATCATCCATCAAGGTAGGCTTAACTTCGAGGCTGGCCAAGAATCCTGGTGCAACCAGTTCCAACCCGAAGCTTTCAAGTTCTTCATACAAGGCGGGTAGCTTGTGCTTTAGCATAGCATTCAAGGAGCAAGCCTTCCTGCTCAACGCGTCTGCTACCACATTAGCCTTTCCAGGGTGGTATTGAACACTGAGGTCATAATCCTTTATCAACTCTAGCCATCTTCTCTGCCTCATGTTCAATTCCCTCTGAGTGAAAATATACTTCAGACTTTTGTGATCCGTGTATACCTCACATCGCTT
The DNA here is from genome assembly GCF_002162155.2 of Triticum dicoccoides. Lineage (NCBI taxonomy): Eukaryota > Viridiplantae > Streptophyta > Magnoliopsida > Poales > Poaceae > Triticum > Triticum dicoccoides. The sequence continues at coordinate 167,914,441 of NC_041388.1, forward strand.
CCCCAAGAGGTAATGTCGCCAAGTCTTCAGGGCATGAACCACTGCTGCTAGCTCAAGGTCATGAGTAGCGTAGTTCTCTTCGTGAGGTCGTAGCTGCCTTGAAAGGTAGGCCACGACTCTGCCTTCTTGCATCAGAACACCCCCCAGTCCGATTCTTGACGCATCAATATATCACAAACTCCTTGTGTATATCTGGTGTGGCCAGAACTGGAGCGGTGGTTAGCCTCTTCTTCAGCTCCTGGAAGCTTTCTTCGCACTTCGGCGTCCATTCGAACTTCTTGTCCTTCTTCAAGAGCTGAGTCATGGGTCGGGCAATGCTTGAGAATCCTTCAACGAACTTGCGGTAATATCCCGCGAGTCCGAGGAAGCTTCTGACTTCCTTCACATTGCTCGGGGATTGCCATCCAGTCACGGCTTCTATCTTGGCAGGGTCGACTGACAATCCCTCTTCTGTTAGAACATGTCCCAGAAATCCAACTTCACGCAGCCAGAATTCACACTTGCTGAACTTGGCATACAGTTGGTGCTCTCGAAGCTTGTCTAGGACCATCCTCAAGTGTTGCTCGTGCTCTTCTTCCGACTTCGAGAAGACAAGAATGTCATCAATGAAGACGACGACGAACTTGTCCAAATATTCCATGAAGACCTTATTCATGAGATACATGAAGTAAGCTGGGGCATTGGTCAACCCAAAGGACATGACCGTGCATTCATACAGGCCATATCTGGTTACGAATGCCGTCTTCGGAATATCTTGGGGTCTGATCTTCAGTTGGTAGTACCCAGATCTGAGGTCGATCTTGGAGAACACCTTGGCCCCATTGAGTTGATCAAACAGATCTTCAATCTTGGGAAGTGGTTACTTGTTCTTGATTGTAACCTCGTTGAGGGAGCGGTAGTCAATGCATAAGCGGATGGTACCGTCCTTCTTTGCCACAAACAGAACAGGTGATCCCCAAGGGGAGGCACTAGGGCGGATAAATCCCTTCCTCAACTGCTCTTCCAACTGCTTCTTCAATTCTGCTAACTCCTCCGATCCCATCCTATAAGGCTTCTTATAGATGGGTCCTGCTCCGGGTATGAGCTCGATGATGAACTCAATGTCTCGGTCAGGAGGCATTCCTGGTAGCTCATCAGGAAAAACATCGGGATACTCGCATACTACCGGCACTTGTTCCAATCCAACTTCAGTCAGACAGTTGGCTTGGTTGGCTTGAGCAGAAGAGGGGTTGGAGGCAAATTTGACTTTGACTCCTCGGTCATTGGTCATAGTGACCGTCCGGTTGGCGCAATCAATCAAGCCTTGGTGCTTGCTGAGCCAATCCATTCCCAAGATCACATCCAAGCCTTGTGATTTTAGGATGATAAGGTCTGCTAGGAAGTCTACCCCGTTAATGGTAATCCCGACTCCTTTACATCCTATCTTGGCTCTCATCTCTGCTCCAGGGGTTTGTACCACCATAGGGTTATTCAGGGGTGTAGGGGTCATGCCACTTTTTAATGCAAAACTTTGGGTGACAAAAGAATGCGTGGCTCCAGAATCAAACAAAACAGTTGCGGGTGCTGAATTGACAAGGAACGTACCCAGCACGACGTCCGGGTCTTCCTGGGCTTCTTCTGTGGTGACATGATTCACACGACCCCTGCCATTGTTGGGCAAGTTGCGGGGAGCTTGGTTCCTTGGTGGCATTCCACGGCCTTGTCCCGGGTTCTGTGCATTGGGGCGCGGGGCGTCAGGTTTCTTGTTGGGGCAATTCTTGGAGTAATGCCCTGGCTGTCCACATCCGAAACAAGTGACTTGATTGGGGACGACGCCCTTGCCAGCATTGTTATTGGGGTTGTTGTAAGCTGGCCTGGGGTTGGCATACTGCTGAGGTGGATAGTTGGTGCGAGGTGCAGGAGCTCTTGGCTGCTGATAGGTTGGCTTGACCGGGGCTGGCTGCCACGGGCGAGGCTTCTGGTTGCTGGAGCTACCCTTGCTGATCATCTTGCGCTTACGAGTGTCATCCAAGGCACGTCGCTTGTCCTCAAGCATGAGTGCCTTGTTCACCAGATCAGGAAAGGTTGGGCAGTCACACACAACAAGCGAGTACTGCAGAGTCTGGTTAAGGCCTTCCATGAAGCGCTCCCTTTTGGTAGCATCAGTGCTGACATCCTCAGGGGCATACCTTGAGAGAACACTGAACTTCTGCATGTACTCCTTGACAGTGCTACTACCTTGCTTCAGGGCTCGGAACTCACGCTTCTTGATGGCCATGATTCCAGAAGGGATGTGGGCCTTGCGGAATTCCATCTTGAAGGTGTCCCAAGTGATGTCTTGCTCAACATGCATAGCCTTGAATCCATCCCACCAAGCTCTGGCAGTCCCCCCGAGACAGTGGGCAGCATACGCCACTTTATCACGGTCCTCAGTGCATCCGACTAGTGCCAGCAGATCCTCAATGGTGCGGACCCAGTCGTCTGCATCCAGGGGTTCAGCAGTCTCGATGAAAGTGGGTGGTGCATGCTTCTTGAATTCCACCAGTGTGGAACGTCCATGGCCGTGCCCCGCCGGCTGGCGGTTGACAGCCTGAGCAATCATCTGGAGGGCTGCAGTGTTGGCTTGGCGCTCCTCTCGAAAGGCTTGGAGAAGCTGAGCCATATCCATGCTTGGAGGAGGTGGTGGTGGTGGAGTCTGTCCTTGGGCTTGGTCCTGGCTGGCTCCAGCCTCAGCAGAACCTCCGGCTTCTTGCGGCTGGGTAGAGGTACCAGTACGTGTTACAACAGGCATCCTGTTGGAGCGGTCAAGGTCTCATGATTGGGAACAACAATGAGGGAAAGCAGTATAGATGGAATGCCTAGTAAGGGGGTGGTGTGA
>NC_041388.1:167918024-167927604 GCF_002162155.2 Triticum dicoccoides
ATGAAAGCAAGCTGAACGCAAACGCAACATAACATGGTTTCACAAGAACCATTACAAGGACTCGACTTCGCAAAAGGGGTACACGACCTATCCTACCATAGGCTACGAGCTAGCCTATCCTAGTCCTGAACGGAGTCTAAGTGGTGGAATGCTCGGTCGGGTATTCTGGCTCCTCTGGATCTTCCTCCTCATCTTCATCTGTCTTGGTCTCCTCATCGCTCGAGGAAGCGGGGGAGTGAAGGAGCAGAACACGGCGCTGCTTTGCTGGTGGCGTCTTGAAGAGGTTGCGGTACTCCTTTGCCGTCATACGGCGTGGCTGAGGTGGTCCCTCGGCATGTGCGACCTGTGGGGGTCGTCCGCCTCGATACGCTACTGCGGGCTGTCCAGGGGGCGCTCCATCCTTCTTGATCCTGTCTGCCTTCATCTGAACTATGCAGAGGAGCTCCTTGGTCTCGCGGAGTTCCTTCCGAAGCTCCGTCGACTCCGAGGCCAGGTGTTGTGCCAGACTGTCGGCACACAAGCTGAAGTAGGTCTGGAAGCGGAGAGAAAGTCCCACGTCCAAGGGTGGTGCTGGTGCGCTGCTCTCGTCATCACCTTCCTTACGATAAGGCAGGTAACGAGTGGCTGGCTCTCTCGCCATCTCTGGCAGGAGATCCCGGAGGCGAGTCAGCGCCTTGAGGGCAGCAGTCTCCACGGCGAGAAGCAGTGTCGCCATCTGGGGTCCCTCAAAGAACCAGCTCGTCGGGGCGTCATTCGCCCTCACGACTACCTCCACGTGATACTCCCTCTTGGTGCTGTCGACCCAGTGCTCGTGGTAGGAGAAGGTGGGGACTCGAGTGAACTGGCACTTCCTGAGGCTATCCTCAAGAAGCACAGGAAACCCAGTGGTCAGGAAGTCCTCGGGTACGGCGGCCATCTACAAAAAGTGGAAGGGAAAGGGTCAATAAAGGAATGTGACCTATGTTTGGGATACTAACATAAACATAGGTATATGGGTAACCTGGTGGATAGTCTCGCTCTAACTAACGTCCATGCTAACTAAGGCTTCCTACAGTCAGGATGGCTCTGGTACCAGCTCTGTGGGGACCCCGACTCGCAAGTCGTGATCACCGAATGCACGTGTACAGTGATCCCAGAGATCAATGCTCACTGAACACACAGAAGCTGAATAACAAGAGTCTTACATCCATACATACCGTCTTACACAAATAGTGACCAACATGGTCAAGTCTTACATCGATAAAGCCTTAAGGGCTGAACATCAAATGAAACATAGCAGCGGAAATCGTCGTCGATAAGTAGAACCCATGCCATCTGCCTTAACCCTACAGGCAATCTGACTGGGAACGTCCTAGTTCGCATGATCGTCTCCAAAGAACTCTTCTTCGAACTCCGGTTCTCCCATGCCTGGTCAATTAAATAACCAGTGGCAAGCCAACGAGTACTTTGAATGTACTCGCAAGCAACCCATGATTTGGTTCAAGGTACAGTAATGCATGACATAGGTAAAGTTTTGCATAAAGCTAGTTTTGAGTGCAGGACATGTTCAACATCCTATAAAGCATGCATCAAGAGAATTCAAGTAACCATAAGATCTGGTCACAGATATCAACATAAATAGAAAGGGGCACCAACCCATTTATCATAAACGGAGGGGGCACCAACCCATCTCAATCGTGTCAAGTCCTCTGACTTGATCCAAGACAACACCATCATCTCACACACACACCGGGTTTGAAAACAAGTGGACGTAGCCCAAGAGCGGTTACCCAACTGTCCTTGACCGTGGACACGGCTATTCGAATAGTTTTACACTCTGCAGAGGTTGCACACTTTACCCACTAGATCCGGGGAACTTCCGTGTCATCCACGACCCGCGGTACCTCAAGTACCCGGGGTAAGCACCCGATCACTACCTTTCCCTAGACGACACTAACATGGAGTCCACTCGATTGGTAGTAACCCCCGTGCCGAACATTTCACATCATAAAGTTGTGGAGCCTCGCTCCCATTTTCATCACATACCACAAGCATGGGGTACCAACGGTGTGTCCGGTGCCCTGTGAAAACAGTCATGGCCGCCCTACCTGGCACGACCCCGTCCCAAGAGAGAGCACCAACTCTCCCCCGTCACTAGTAATGCGGGCTCCAAGCTAGTATCGGTCTAGGTACTCAATAATGCCCTTTCCCATATAAGGGTAGAGTGGTCGCGCATGTAAGGTTGGAATAACGGTCGCAACTCCGACCAATCCGTTTTGAAAACAACACACACCTTCCTTGGCACACCACTTCGTCATCAAGTGGTCACCCATCTCATCATCTCCCTCGGGCATAGGTGGCACCCGACGGGGTTTTTGAAAAGACTTTTGAAATCACATTGCCTCCTTCACCATGCACAAACCCACCCCATTTGCGTAGCATCTACATTTGCATCCTATCTACTCCCACCGGCATAACCCTCATAAGAAGGTAGGGCCAGGCACACTGCAAGTATCAACGAGGAAGTAATCGTGGTAACCAACCCACGTGGTTCACCATCTCATCATGATTCCGATGCATCGATAATAAAGAGCTAAAAATGACATGCATATAAAAGGGGTATCATAGTCATGGTCAAAGGGCTGCTTGCCTTGGTTGGCTTGATCTTCAAAGTCTTCAGGCTCTGCTCCTCCTTCTTCCTCAGCTACCTCGTCAAACACGGGATCTAACGTCGCAAGAAAACAACGGGAAAAATAAGACAATAATAAAAACAGAAAAGTCAAAGTGCTCACAAAAATGTCAACTTATTTTTGTAAAATACTAAGAGGAAAGCTAGGAAGGGGACAACTTTTGGTTTTGGTTTTGGAGCAGCAAAATAGGAGTTATGGATTTTCAAAGGCCTATTTAAATGCTAAAAACCACATTTAAATATTTATAGAGAATAAAAGGTGGTTGGATTTGAATGAAAGTTGCACCATTAAATAGGTTGCAATATTCTAGGAATTTAGAAATTGGAATCAATGCATTTGGATTAATATTCTGTCCTGTGGAATTTTTGGAAATAATACAGAAAAGGAAAAAGAGAAACGGCGCTGTGCCACTGGGCCAGAGAGGCCACAGCAGCAGCAGGCCCAGGGGGGGGAAACCCAGCCCACGCGGCCGCCACATCGAAGGCGTAAAGGCTGAATACGCCTTCAGCCGACGGCGGATCGGTGCGCGCGTGCGCGCACGTTTTAAACCTGACGGGTGGATCCCACCCGTCAGGGCGTGTGGCTGACGGGCCGGCCCCACGGCGGCCGTCGTCTACCTCCAGCCAGAGGCGACGGCGAGCTCGCCGGCGGCGATACAGGGCACGGGAAGGGGCGCGGAGGCTACCGTTGGACTCAGGAGCGAGTCGCGGTTCTGGTGGTGGTGGAGACGGTCGCCGGGGTGGCCTGCTTCGCCGGCGACGAGGTCCCGCGGCGGAGGTGCTTCGGGCGCCGGTGGTTCCGGCCGTTTCCGGCTGCAAAACGAGGGGGAAAGAGAGGGGAAAGCATCAGTGAGGCGAGGGGAGTCCAGTTCGAGAGAGAAAAGGAGCGGAGGAGGCCTGTACCCGCAGATCGACGGCGACCCGAGGCGGCGGAGCTCGAGCTCGATCTCGAGCTCGGGCGGCTCTGGAGAGAAGTGGGTGGTTCCAGGGGTGGATTGGGTGTGTGGAGGGGCGACAGGGAGGAAGAGGAGGGCTCGGGAGCGCCTTATATAGGCTGGCCGCGGTTCACCGTGGGCGTGGCCTACGGGCGCCCGCGGGATCGGCTCTGGAAGCCGTTGGAGAGAGGTTGGAGCTGTCCACGGCGCTCGTGGGGATGGAGTAGGGCGCCAGGGAGGAGGAGAGAGAGCGGGGGAGTGTTCTGGCGCCCGCGCGTGTGAGGCCGGCCATTGGCCGAGCCGGACGGCGTCGGGCACGCGCTGCAGGAGGGGAGAGAGAGGGAGAGACAATGGGGACGGCACGGCGGCGTGTCGCAGACGTCAAGACACATCAACTGGCGCGATGGGAAGGCACGAGGCGGTCGGGAGGCGCGGTGTCAACGGTCGGCGCTCTGGCAGGCGCTCCAGAGCGCGACTTTGGCCGGCATCCGCGGGTTTTCCGCGTCGCGCGCGTGTCCTTTTCTGTCTGGAGGCTACAGTGGAAGGGGGCAAAACCTGGAAAGAGCCTGGGATGCTCTGGGGTGCAGAGGGGAGAGAGAGAGGCTGGGAGAGAGAAGGGAAGCTGTTGTCCAGAGAGGACAAACGTGATTCCCTCCTTCCTCCACATTGCTTCCTCGGGTAGAAAAGTGTCTAAGTGACAGAGGGGAGTGAGGAGGGGTTGTGGAAAAAAGATGAACTCAAGGAGATTAGTGAAAGTGGCAAAAATAGGCTTTTTAGTATTTTGCCAGAAGGTGTTTGATGGAGTTTTGGGTAAGCTAATGACTCCCACTGGCCAAGATACTCCAAGGGGTGAAATGTCACATATATTTAGGGCCTTCCACCCATTTTGAGCTTATTTGGACAAAGTTGCCAATGCAACTTTTGCAAACCCTAGAAATGGGCAGAAATGGATTTGTGTAGATCCAGTGGAGTAAATCATTTCTCCTTGATGTGCCACTTGGTGTGGTAGCCTTATTTGGTCACATGATCAGGCTCACCAAAGTTGGGGTCCTAGAGAAAAAGTTGGTAGTGCAAAGTAGTTCAAACTTGATTCTGGTCAGAGAGGGTTTTGAGGCACTTTGACCAAGACTTCCTATTCTCCAACCTGTGCCATTTGGTCCAGATGCATCATTAGACCAATGAAGCATGTCCACCAAGTTTGAGCACATTTGGACATACTTGGCAATGTAAAGTTGATCAAACTTCAGAATGGACAGAGATAGTTTTGAGGGGTTTTGATGGTGTTATCTTGTTCTCCAAGTCATGAGACTTGGCAAGATCATCTAATATGTCATATGTGACATGATGGAATTTTCCTGGAATTTCTGGAGAATATTTCCTTTGTAAATATTTCAAAAGCTTGAAATATCCAGAAAGGGTTTTAGAGGGATTTGACCAATATTTTGAGCATGACCAGGTGTGGAAACTCTTATATATGGACAATATATGTCCTATGAGTTTCCCTAAATTTTGTCAAATATTTTTGAAACAGTAAAGTAATTTTTTCCTATTAAAGACCATTTCTGGCCTTAAGAAAAAGCCTTTAAATAAAATAGAACAGTAACTTTTAAAATTATATTTTTGTGGTTCCTGGGCATCCTATATCTAATAGGAGTCTAATATATTTTTGGAAAGATTTTTACTGCCCTTAATCAAGTACTTGTAGTGCAAACCTCAATTCAGGGGTTTTTGGAAAACTAATTTTAGAAAATACTTTCTGGCCAAATTATTTTTGTAAGAAAACTCCATATAGCACTATTCACATGGCATGGTCATTGGTCAGGAGCTTGGGGTAAGGAGGTGGAATATAGAGGGCAGAGTAGTTGACTTCAAGAAGCACTTGAAAGAAACACAGAGAGAAAACCAACTCCAAATAAAAGCCAAAAAAAATGCAAAAAGTTTTTGTTGGTCCAAATTTTCATGCTTTAATAATGAAAATTAAATGTTACAAAATGCACGGTGTGACAGATGGCAGAGAAGCTAGACATGGCAAGAACAACAACATAGCATGCATGGATCAACTACAACAAGCTCGGCAAAATTGCTAAACAGGTTAACAATCTGCGAGGAACATTCTATAGCAAAAGTAGAGCTCGATTGACTCAAGCTAGGGTGCTCCATAAATGCAAACAATGACATGGATGGATAGAGCACCACAATATCTACAAAACATCCTTACTGATCATGCTCACAAGAGGCATGGATAACTAGGTAGCAACATGAACACATGGCATAAAAATAATGACAGGATAAAGACTTAGAATAATTCTAAGTCCCTGAAATCAGCAACATTAAGAGGGCTACTTGGCATGCTTGTGCTAGTCACCACAGATATCACAAAAATACATGGCATACACCCCTGTAAAGATGGCATGGCATTATCCAAAACTCATTTAGGGCTCAAGTTCATAGCATGCACACATTAAATGGCAAAAATGAAAAAAGTGCAAATGCTGATACGGATCTGAAACTAACATCACATAGCCCTCTTCCAACAGCATTTAGGGCATCAAGATGAGCTCAAATGAACATGATGGAATGAGATGAAATGAAGTACTCGTCGAGACGAACATTACGATATGCTACACGCACGAATCGGAGCCTCGGAGACGAAGATATGATGCGTCAAAGTATGCAAAAAATATCCGGGATAGGGCAAATTAGGTCAACTGATTCAAATTTCAGATCCAGATCCGGTTTGCACGGATGCCAAGGTGCTTGCCGGAGCTCGCCGGAACAGTAGACGACGGCGGCCGGAGTCGGACTTGGGGATCCGGAGCTTGCCGGGGTGGCGAGGGCGACGAGGGGCGGCGCACGGCGGACTTGGCGGTGCGGAAGCCGGAGCGGGGCGGCGCTGGTCGCCAGAGTTGCAAGGGTGGCGGTCGCCGGCGTCGAAGATGCCTGGCGACGAGACGGCAGGCGGAGCGGGCGGCGGGAGTAGAGGTAGGTGGCGGCGGGGCGACGTGGGCCGCGGGGGCCTGTCTCGGGCTTCCCGGGCCGGCGGCGGCGGTGGATCTAGCGGGGACAGGTGGCGCTCGTCTATTGGTCCGGGGCGGCGGCGGCGGGACGTCCGGCCGGAACGGACAGGTCTGGCGCGGTAGAAGGAGGAGGAGCTAGGTCTAGGGGTGATTTGATCCGGAATTTCAGGGTGGGGTGCTCTTTTATAGGAAGGAGGAGCTAGGAGAGTCCAAATGAGGTGCGGTTTTCGGCCACACGATCGTGCTCGAACGGCCTAGAAGATGGAGGAGGTTTAGGTGGGTTTTAGGCCACTTTGGAAGGGTGTTGGGCTGCAACACACACGAGGCCTTTTCGGTCCCTCAGTTAACCGTTGGAGTATCAAACGAAGTCCAAATGGCACAAAACTTGACAGGCGGTCTACCGGTAGTAAACCAAAGCCTCATGGCAAGTCTCGTTCCAATCCGAAATCGTTTAACACCCGCACACGAAAAGAGGTAGAACGGGACACCGGAGGACATAGGAGCGCCAGAATGCAAAATGGACAACGGGGAAAAAGCTCGGATGCATGAGACGAACACGTATGCAAATGCGATGCACATGATGACATGATATGATATGCATGACAAAGACAAAACCACACGAAGACAAAACCCGACAACGAGGAAATAACATAACTTAGTGCCGGAAACGGCAAGAGTTGGAATACAAATATGGCAAGTTTCATACAAGGTGTTACAACACTCCACCACTACGAAAGGATCTCGTCTCGAGATCTAGGACTGGAAAAACTCCGGGTACTCAGAACGGAGGTGGTCCTCGCGTTCCCAGGTGGCTTCACGGTCGGAATGATGTGACCACTTGACTTTCTAGAATTTGATAGAATTGTTGCGAGTCTTGCGCTCAGTTTCTTCAAGAATAGCAACTGGGTGCTCATGATAAGACAGGTCTTCTTGGAGATCAATGTCTTCGAAGTTGACGGTGCGGTCAGGAGTCTTGAAACACTTGCAGAGCTGAGAGACATGGAACACGTCGTGCACATTTGCAAAGTTGGATGGAAGCTCAAGTTGATAGGCGAGGTCGCCTCTTTTGCCAATGATCTTGAAAGGACCCACGTATCTCGGGGCAAGCTTCCCTTTGATACCGAAGCGACGAGTACCTTTCATTGGAGAGACGCGGAGGTAGACATGGCCTCCGATCTCGAAAGCCAATCATGATGCTTGCCATCATAGTAACTCTTCTGGCGCGATTGCGCGGCTTTGAGATTATCACGAATGACTTTGCACATTTCTTCAGCCTCTGTGATCAAGTCATTTCCAAGAAGTTGACGTTCACCAGTCTCTGACCAGTTAAGAGGAGTACGCCACTTCTTGCCATAGAGAATCTCGAATGGGGCCTTGCCCGAACTCGCTTGGAAGCTGTTGTTGTAGGAGAACTCGGCATATGGAAGACAATCTTCCCACTTCATACCGAAAGAAATGACGCAAGCCCTGAGCCTATCTTCAAGAATCTGATTGACTCGCTCGACTTGGCCACTGGTTTGAGGATGAAAAGCTGTGCTGAAGCGAATGTTGGTTCCCATGGCCTTCTGAAAAGAATCCCAGAACTTAGAGGTGAAGATGCTGCCACGATCTGAAGATATCAACTGCGGAATGCCGTGCAGAGAGACAATCTTGGAGGTATATAGCTCTGCCAACTGAGCTGTTGTGATAGATTCTTTGATAGGAAGAAAATGAGCCACTTTAGTGAGCTTGTCGATGACAACAAAGATAGCATCATTGCCACGCTTGGACTTTGGAAATCCAGTCACGAAGTCCATCTCAATGTGTTCAAACTTCCATTCTGGAATGGCAAGAGGTTGGAGGATACCAGCTGGTCGTTGGTGTTCTGCTTTCACTCTTCTGCATACATCACATTCATTCACGAACTGAGCAATCTCGCTCTTCATTCGAGTCCACCAATACGACTGCTTGAGGTCCTGGTACATCTTTTTACTTCCAGGGTGGATAGACAGGAGTGAATTGTGAGCCTCGTTCATAATAACTTTACGAAGGTCACCTTTAGGCACAACAATGCAATCCTCGAAGAATAGAGTATCCTTGTCATCAAGGCGATAGCAGTTGTACTTGGGTTGACTCTTGGCAATCCCAATCTTCACCTTCTTCACCATAGCATCAAGAAGTTGAGCCTCGCGAATCTGATCTTCCAAAGTAGGAGAGACTTGGAGGTTGGCAAGGAATCCTTGAGGGACAACTTGGAGATTAAGTTTGTGGAAAGCTTCACAAAGCTCTGCTTGGTAAGGCTTGAGAATCAAACTGTTGCAGTAAGCCTTCCTGCTCAGTGCGTCAGCAATTACATTGGCCTTGCCTGGAGTATATTCGATACTCGGATTATACTCTTTAATCATTTCGACCCAATGAGTCTGCCTGGGGTTGAGATTAGGCTGAGTGAAGATGTACTTGAGACTCTTATGATCCATGAAAATGTCCACTTTTGTGCCCAATTGTAACGCCCTGATAATCGTGCTATAGTAATCCAACGCTAATCATGCCACGTCACCACGGTTACTGTTGATAATCTACCGTTAGTCCAAAACCGAGTCAAATTCAAAAATTAAAATAAAGTTAAATTATAAAGTTTTCAAAAGTTAAAACAAAAATGTTCGGGCAGTGCCATAATTTGCATATTTAATTATGGTATAATAAACATATTTATATAAAGTGCCTAAGTGCTTTAAACTAAATAAAACATAAAAGAGAAATAAATAAAAGAAAAAGTGAAAAGACAAAACAACAAAAGAAAAAAAGAAGAGAAACCCCCTGCCCCCTGGGCTTCGGCTCGGCAGGCCGGAAGCCCCCCCTCCTTGGGCCTCAGCCCACCAGGCCCAACCGGCCACCCCTCCCCTTATCCACTCCTCCCCCACTCCCCCCACAACCACCGACACTCCCCCCACTCCCGAAAATATCTCCTCCCCCTCTCCCCC
>NC_041388.1:167928188-167990747 GCF_002162155.2 Triticum dicoccoides
TGCTGCGCTCGCCGGCGCTGTTCCGCCCCACACCGCCTCTGCCTCACCCCCATGGCCGTCGTGCCCTGCCCCGTGCGACCCACTGCTGCCCGGCTCCCTCCGTGCCCGCCTGCTCGTGCGCCCGCGTCGCCATGACCACCATGCTCGCGGCCGCACCTCGCTACCGTCGCCCCCACCATCCTGCTCATCAGCCCGCGCCCACTGGCCGCGCCCTGGCTCCGCTTGCTGCCGGCCTCGCTCATCCCTTCGCCGCTGCTACGGTTGCCCGCGCCGGCCCCGTCCGCTCACTGCCGCGCCGCCCACCCCCCTTCTTGCCGCTGCTGGGGCCGCTTCTGCTGGCCCCGCGCTCCGCTAGTGGTGCTCTGCTGCCCTCCGGCCGATGTCCCCCTCCGGCGACCGCCCGGCCTCGCCGGCCTCGTTCGCCGTGGCGCCCCTGGACGTGCGCTCGATCGGTCGCGCCCGAAACCCGTCGCCCGAACCCAATAAGGCCATGGGCCTAGACAAACGGGCCCCAGCGCCCAGAACGTATTTTGAAAATAAAAATGAAAATAAAAATAAAAATAATTAATTAATTAATTAACTTAATTAATTTTGATTAATTAAACTAAAACAGCTAATTAGCCTAAAGCCTATAATTATCTAAAATAGTCAATGACAGGGGTCCCACCCTTGTTGACCAGTCAAAGGTTGACTGGTCAACTGGGTCCCCCTGGCCCACATGTCAGCCTCTGCGTACATTTTGTGTACACAGGGCTGGATACCCATAGCATTTTATCTATTAATTTTGAATTAGTAATAATTTCAGAAAATGAATAAAACTTTGAAAAATCATATAAAATAATCCGTAACTCGGATGGAAAAACTTTGTACATGAAAGTTGCTCAGAACAACGAGACGAATCCGGATGCGCAGCCCGTTCATCCGCCACGCATCCCTAGCATAGCGAACACGCAACTTTCCTCCTCCGGTTCGTCTGTCCGAAAACACAAAACACTGGGGATAATTTCCCGGATGTTTCCCCCCTTCACCGGTACCACCTCGTACCGCGTTAGGGCACACCTAGCATCACGCTTTGTCATGTCATGCATCGTCATGCATTTGTTTGTATTATATTTATTGTTTCTTCCCCCTCTTCTCTCGCTAGACACCGAGACCGACGCCGCTGCTACCCAGTACGACTACGGTGTTGATGACCCCTCTCTCTTGCCAGAGCAACCAGGCAAGCCCCCCCTGATCACCAGATATCGCCTACTCTCGTCTATACTGCTTGCATTAGAGTAGTGTAGCATGTTACTACTTTTCGTTAATCCTATCCTGATGCATAGCCTGTCCTTGCTACTACTGTTGTTACCTTTACCTGCAATCCTAATGCTTAGTATAGGATGCTAGTTTATCATCAGTGGCCATACATTCTTGTCCGTCTGCCATGCTATACTATCGGGCCGTGATCACTCGGGAGGTGATCACGGGTATATACTTATACATAATATATGATACTTGTGATGACTAAAGACGGGTCGGCTCATAGGAGTACCCGCGAGTGATTCACGGATTGGGTCCAAAAGGACGTTCGTCCCGATGGCCTTCTGAGTGGATCTTTGTGGCGAAGCGACAGGGCAGGTTGAGACCACCTAGGAGAGAGGTGGGCCTGGCCCTGGTTGGCGTTCGTAGTTATTTCAAGATAACACGTTTAACGAGATCTTTGTATTTGATTTGAGTCTGGCTACTGGGCTATACGCACTAACCATCTACGCGGGGACAGTTATGGGCACTCGACGTCGTGGTATCAGTCGAAGCCTTCGTGACATCAGCGACTAAGCGGCGCGCGGCGGATTGGACTAGAATGCCTGCTAGGCTAGGTCTGCTTCCGGCCGCGTTTGCAACGTGCAGGTGTGCAAAGGGCGATGGGCCCAGACCCCTGCGCCATAGGATTTAGGCCGGCATGCTGACCTCTCTGTTGTGCCTAGGTAGGGCTGCGATGTGTTGATCTTCCGAGGCTGGGCATGACCCATGAAAGTGTGTCTAGCCAAATGGGATCGAGTGTGTTGGGAAATGTGGTGCACCCCTGTAGGGAAGTTAATCTATTCGAATAGTCGTGTACCATGGTAAAAGGACGACCCGGAGTTGTACCTTGACCTTATGACAACTAGAACTAGATACTTAATAAAACACACCCTTCCAAGTGCTAGATACAACCGGTGATCACTCTCTCACAGGGCGACGAGGGGAGGATCATCGGTTAGGATCATGCTACACGATGCTACTTGGTGGACTTACCTTCTTCTCTCTTCTACATGCTGCAAGATGGAGGTGGCCTGAAGCGTAGTCTTCGATAGGACTAGCTATCCCCCTCTTATTCCGGCATTCTGCAGTTCAGTCCACATATGATACCCTTATTCCATTTGATACCAATGCATACATATGTAGTGTAGCTCCTTGCTTGCGAGTACTTTGGATGAGTACTCACGGTTGCTTTGCTCCCTCTTTTCCCTCTTTCTATACCCGATTGCTGCGACCAAACGATGGAGTCCAGGAGCCAGACGCCATAGTTGATGATGACTACTACTACTCGGGAGGTGCCTACTACTACGTGCAGCCCGCTGACGGCGACCAGGAGTAGTTTAGGAGGATCCCAGGCAGGAGGCCTGCGCCTCTTTCGATCTGTATCCCAATTTGTGCTAGCCTTCTTAAGGCAAACTTGTTTAACTTATGTCTGTACTCAGATATTGTTGCTTCCGCTGACTCGTCTATGATCAAGCTCTTGTATTCGAGCCCTCGAGGCCCCTGGCTTGTAATATGATGCTTGTATGACTTATTTTATTTGTAGAGTTGTGTTGTGATATCTTCCCGTGAGTCCCTGATCTTGATCGTACACGTTTGCGTGTATAATTAGTGTACGATTGAATCGGGGGCGTCACACCAATAAGAGATGTCTCCAAGTTAAAAGAGCATGGACAACTGCCGCCAACTCGAGGTCATGAGTGGGGTAGTTCTTTTCGTTGGGATTCAACTGGCGAGAGGTATAGGCCACAACTTTCTTCTCTTGCATCAACACTGCACCAAGACCTTGAAGGGAAGCATGACAGAATACCTGAAACGGTTTAGATTCATCAGGAGGAGTCAGAACTGGAGCAGTGACTAACTTCTCTTTCAGGGTGTTGAAAGTGAAGTCACATTCAGGAGACCAGACGTACTTCACATGCTTTTGGAGAAGGTTGGAAAGAGGCTTCGCGATCTTAGAGACATTTTCAACGAACCTTCGACAATAGCTTGCGAGCCCAAGGAAGCTACGGAGTTGCTTCACGTTCTAAGGTGGTTCCCAATTCACAATTGCAGACACCTTCTCAGGATTAACAGCTATGCCCTTGGCGGAAATGATATGTCCAAGGTAGAGAACTAAAGGAAATATGCCCTAGAGGCAATAATAAAGTTATTATTTATTTCCTTATATCATGATAATTGTTTAGTATTCATGCTAGAATTGTATTAACTGGAAACATAATACATGTGTGAATACATAGACAAACAGAGTGTCACTAGTATGCCTCTACTTGACTAGCTCGTTGATCAAAGATGGTTATGTTTCCTAACCATAGACATGAGTTGTCATTTGATTAACGGGATCACATCATTAGGAGAATGATGTGATTGACTTGACCCATTCCATTAGCTTAGCACTTGATCGTTTAGTTTGTTGCTATTGCTTTCTTCATAACTTATACATGTTCCTATGACTATGAGATTATGCAACTCCCGTTTATCGGAGGAACACTTCGTGTGCTACCAAACGTCACAACGTAACTGGGTGATTATAAAGGTGCTCTACAGGTGTCTTCGAAGGTACTTGTTGGGTTGGCATATTTTGAGATCAGTATGTGTCACTCCGATTGTCGGAGAAGTATCTCTGGGCCCTCTCGGTAATGCACATCACTCAAGCCTTGCAAGCATTGCAACTAATAAGTTAGTTGCGGGATGATGTATTACGGAACGAGTAAAGAGACTTGCCAGTAATGAGATTGAACTAGGTATTAAGATACCGACGATCGAATCTCGGGCAAGTAACATACCGATGACAAAGGGAACAACGTATGTTGTTATGCGGTCTGACCGATAAAGATCTTCGTAGAGTATGTAGGAGCCAATATGAGCATCTAGGTTCCGCTATTGGTTATTGACCGGAGACATGTCTCGGTCATGTCTACATAGTTCTCGAACCCATAGGGTCCGCATGCTTAAAGTTCGATGAAGATCGTAATTAGGGTTTTTGTGTTTTGATGTACTGAAGGTTGTTCGGAGTCCCGGATGTGATCACGGACATGACGAGGATTCTTGAAATGGTCGAGACATAAAGATTGATATATTGGAAGCCTATATTTGGATATCGGAAACGTTCCGGGTGAAATTGGGATTTTACCGGAGTACCGGGGGGTTACCGGAACCCCCCCGGGGGTTATTAGGCCTACATGGGCCATAAGGGAGAAGAGGAGGGCCGGCCAGGGTAGGCCGTGTGCCCCCTCCCCCTAGTCCGAATAGGACAAGGAAGGGGGGCGGCGCCCCCCTTTCCTCTTTCTCCCTTCCCCTTCCTTTTCCAACAAGGCAAGAGGGGGGAGTCCTACTCCCGGTGGGAGTAGGACTCCTCCAGGCGCACCCCTAGGGCCAGCCGCACCTCCCCCTCTCCCTCCTTTATATACGGGGGCAAGGGGGCACCCCATGACACACACGTTGATCTTCGTGATCGTTCCTTAGCCGTGTGCGGTGCCCCCTTCCACCATATTCCACCTCGGTCATATTGTAGCGGTGCTTAGGCGAAGCCCTGCGTCCGTAGGACATCATCACCGTCATCACACCGTCGTGCTGACGAAACTCTCCCTCAACGTTCTGCTGGATCGGAGCTCGAGGGATGTCACCGAGTTGAACGTGTGCAGAACTCGGAGGTACCATACATTCGGTACTTGGATTGGTCGGATCGGGAAGACGTACGACTACTTCCTCTATGTTGTGTCAACGCTTCCGTTGCCGGTCTACGAGGGTACATAGACAACACTCTCCCCTCTCGTTGCTATGCATCACCATGATCTTGCGTGTGCGTAGGAAATTTTTGAAATCACTACGTTCCCCAACAGTAGCATTCGAGCCTAGGTTTTATGCGTTGATGTTGTGCACGAGTAGAACACAAGTGAGTTGTGGGCGATATAAGTCATACTGCTTACCAGCATGTCATACTTTGGTTCGGCGGTATTGTTGGGTGAAGTGGCCCGGTCCGACATTACGCGTACGCTTACGCGAGACTGGTTCTACCGACGTGCTTTGCACACAGGTGGCTGGCGGGTGTCAGTTTCTCCAACTTTAGTTGAACCAAGTGTGGCTACGCCCGGTCCTTGCGAAGGCTAAAACAGCACCAACTTGACAAACTATCGTTGTGGTTTTGATGCGTAGGTAAGAACGGTTCTTGCTAAGCCCGTAGTAGCCACGTAAAACTTGCAACAACAAAGTAGAGGACGTCTAACTTGTTTTTGCAGGGCATGTTGTGATGTGATATGGTCAAGACATGATGCTAAATTTTATTGTATGAGATGATCATGTTTTGTAACCGAGTTATCAGCAACTAGCAGGAGCCATATGGTTGTCGCTTTATTGTATGCAATGCAATTGCGCTGTAATTCTTTACTTTATCACTAAGCAGTAGCGATAGTCGTGGAAGCATAAGATCGGCGAGACGACAACGATGCTACGATGGTGATCAAGGTGTCGTGCCGGTGACGATGGTGATCATGACGGTGCTTCGGAGATGGAGATCACAAGCACAAGATGATGATGGCCATATCATATCACTTATATTGATTGCATGTGATGTTTATCTTTTATGCATCTTATCTTGCTTTGATTGACGGTAGCATTATAATATGATCTCTCATTAAATTTCAAGATAAAAGTGTTCTCCCTGAGTACGCACCGTTGCCAAAGTTCGTCGTGCCCGGACACCACGTGATGATCGAGTGTGATAAGCTCTACATCCATCTACAACGGGTGCAAGCTAGTTTTGCACACGCAGAATACTCAGGTTAAACTTGACGAGCCTAGCATATGCAGTTATGGCCTCGGAACACTGAGACCGAAAGGCCGAGCGTGAATCATATAGTAGATATGATCAACATATTGATGTTCACCATTGAAAGCTACTCCATTTCACGTGATGATCGGTTATGGTTTAGTTGATTTGGATCACGTGATCACTTAGAAGATTTTAGGGATGTCTTTCTAAGTGGGAGTTCTTAAGTAATATGATTAATTGAACTTAAATTTATCATGAACTTGGTACCTGATAGTATCTTGCTTGTCTATGTTTGATTGTAGATAGATGGCACGTGCTGTTGTTCCATTGAATTTTAATGCATTCCTTGAGAAAGCAAAGTTGAAAGATGATGGTAGCAATTACACGGACTGGGTCCGTAACTTGAGGATTATCCTCATTGCTGCACAGAAGAATTACGTCCTGGAAGCACCGCTAGGTGCCAGGCCTGCTGCTAGAGCAACACCAGATGTTATGAACATCTGGCAGAGCAAAGCTGATGACTACTCAATAGTTTAGTGCGCCATGCTTTACGACTTAGAATCGGGACTTCAACGACGTTTTGAACAACGTGGAGCATATGAGATGTTCCAGGAGTTGAAGTTAATATTTTAAGCAAATGCCCGGATTGAGAGATATGAAGTCTCCAATAAATTCTATAGCTGCAAGATGAAGGAGAATAGTTCTGTCAGTGAACATATACTCAAAATGTCTGGGTATCATAATCACTTGACTCAACTGGGAGTTAATCTTCCTGTTGATAGTGTCATTGATAGAGTTCTTCAATCACTGCCACCAAGCTACAAGAGCTTCGTGATGAACTATAACATGCAAGGGATGGATAAGACAATTCCCGAGCTCTTCGCAATGCTAAAGGCTGCGGAAGTAGAAATCAAGAAGGAGCATCAAGTGCTGATGGTCAACAAGACCGCCAATTTCAAGAAAAAGGGCAAAGGGAAGAAGAAGGGGAACTTCAAGAAGAATAGTAAGCAAGTTACCGCTCAGGAGAAGAAACCCAAATCTGGACCTAATCCTGAAACTGAGTGCTTCTACTGCAAGCAGACTGGACACTGGAAGCGGAACTGCCCCAAGTATTTGGCGGATAAGAAGGATGGCAAGGTGAACAAAGGTATATGTGATATACATGTTATTGATGTGTACCTTACTAGAGCTCGTAGTAGCACCTGGGTATTTGATACTAGTTCTGTTGCTAACATTTGCAACTCGAAACAGGGACTACGGATTAAGCGAACACTGACAAAGGACGAGGTGACGATGCGCGTGGGAAATGGTTTCAAAGTCGATGTGACCGCGGTCGGCACACTACCTCTACATCTACCTTCGGGATTAGTTTTAGACCTAAATAATTGTTATTTGGTGCTAGCGTTGAGCATGAACATCATATCTGGATCTTGTTTGATGCGAGACAGTTATTCATTTAAATCAGAGAATAATGGTTGTTCTATTTATATGAGTAATATCTTTTATGGTCATGCACCCTTGAAGAGTGGTCTATTTTTGATGAATCTCGATATTCATAATGTTGAAACCAAAAGATGCAGAGTTGATAATGATAGTGCAACTTATTTGTGGCACTGCCGTTTAGGTCATATCAGTGTAAAGCGCATGAAGAAATTCCATGCTGATGGACTTTTGGAATCACTTGATTATGAATCACTTGGTACTTGCGAACCGTGCCTCATGGGCAAGATGACCAAAACGTCGTTCTCCGGTACTATGGAGAGAGCAACGGATTTGTTGGAAATCATACATATAGATGTATGTGGTCCGATGAATATTGAGGCTCATGGCGGATATCGTTATTTTCTCACCTTCACAGATGATTTAAGCAGATATGGGTATATCTACTTAATGAAACATAAGTCTGAAACATTTGAAAACTTCAAAGAATTTCAGAGTGAAGTTGAAAATCATCATAACAAGAAAATAAAGTTTCTACGATCTGATCGTGGAGGAGAATATTTGAGTTACGAGTTTGGTCTACATTTGAAACAATGCAGAATAGTTTCGCAACTCACGCCACCTGGAACACCATAGCGTAATGGTGTGTCCGAACGTCGTAATCGTACTTTACTAGATATGGTGCGATCTATGATGTCTCTTACAAATTTACCGCTATCGTTTTTGGGTTATGCTTTAGAGACGGCTGCATTCACGTTAAATAGGGCACCATCGAAATCCATTGAGACGACGCCTTATGAACTGTGGTTTGGCAAGAAACCAAAGTTGTCGTTTCTGAAAGTTTGGGGCTGTGATGCTTATGTGAAAAAGCTTCATCCTGATAAGCTCGAACCCAAATCAGAGAAATGTGTCTTCATAGGATACCCAAAGGAAACTGTTGGGTACACCTTCTATCACATATCCGAAGGCAAGACTTTCGTTGCTAAGAATGGATCCTTTCTAGAGAAGGAGTTTCTCTCGAAAGAAGTGAGTGGGAGAAAAGTAGAACTTAATGAGGTAACTGTACCTGCTCCCTTATTGGAAAGTAGTACATCATAAAACCGGTTTCTGTGACACCTACACCAATTAGTGAGGAAGCTAATGATAATGATCATGAAACTTCAGATCAAGTTACTACCGAACCTCGTAGATCAACAAGAGTAAGATCCGCACCAGAGTGGTACGGTAATCCTGTTCTGGAAGTCATGCTACTAGATCATGATGAACCTACGAACTATGAAGAAGCGATGGTGAGCCCAGATTCTGCAAAATGGCTAGAAGCCATGAAATCTGAGATGGGATCCATGTATGAGAACAAAGTGTGGACATTGGTTGACTTGCCCGTTGATCAACAAGCAATTGAGAATAAATGGATCTTCAAGAAGAAGACTGATGCTGAAGGTAATGTTACTGTCTACAAAGCTCGACTTGTTGCGAAAGGTTTTCGACAAGTTCAAGGGATTGACTACGATGAGACCTTCTCACCCATAGCGATGCTTAAGTCTGTTTGAATCATGTTAGCAATTGCCGCATTTTATGATTATGAAATTTGGCAAATGGATGTCAAAACTGCATTCCTGAATGGATTTCTGGAAGAAGAGTTGTATATGATGCAACCAGAAGGTTTGTCGATCCAAAGGGAGCTAACAAAGTGTGCAAGCTCCAGCGATCCATTTATGGACTGGTGCAAGCCTCTCGGAGTTGGAATAAACGCTTTGATAGTGTGATCAAAGCATTTGGTTTTGTACAGACTTTTGGAGAAGCCTGTATTTACAAGAAAGTGATTGGGAGCTCTTTAGCATTTCTGATATTATATGTTGATGACATATTATTGATTGGAAATGATATAGAATTTCTGGATAGCATAAAGGGATACTTGAATACGAGTTTTTCAATGAAAGACCTCGATGAAGCTGCTTACATATTGGGAATTAAGATCTATAGAGATAGATCAAGACGCTTAATTGGACTTTCACAAAGCACATACCTTGACAAAGTTTTGAAGAAGTTCAAAATGGAAAAAGCAAAGAAAGGGTTCTTGCCTGTGTTACAAGGTGTGAAGTTGAGTAAGACTCAATGTCCGACCACCGCAGAAGATAGAGAGAAAATAAAAGATGTTCCCTATGCTTCAGCCATAGGCTCTGTCATGTATGCAATGCTGTGTACCAGACCTGATGTGTGCCTTGCTATAAGTCTAGCAGGGAGGTACCAAAGTAATCCAGGAGTGGATCACTGGACAGCGATGAAGAACATCCTGAAATACCTGAAAAGGACTAAGGATATGTTTCTCGTATATGGAGGTGACAAAGAGCTCATCGTAAATGGTTACGTTGATGCAAGCTTTGACACTGATCCGGACGATTCTAAATCGCAAACCGGATACATTATTATACTGAATGGTGGAGCTGTCAGTTGGTGCAGTTCTAAAAAAAGTGTCGTGGCGGGATCTACATGTGAAGCGGATTACATAGCTACTTCAGAAGCAGCAAATGAAGGAGTCTGGATGAAGGAGTTCATATCCAATCTAGGTGTCATACCTAGTGCATCGGGTCCAATGAAAATCTTTTGTGACAATACTGGTGCAATTGCCTTGGCGAAGGAATCCAGATTTCACAAGAGAACCAAGCACATCAAGAGACACTTCAATTCCATTTGGGATTTAGTCCAAGTGGGAGACATAGAAATTTGCAAGATACATACAGATCTGAATGTTGCAGACCCGCTGACTAAGCCTCTTCCACGAGCAAAACATGATCAGCACCAAGGCTCCATGGGTGTTAGAATCATTACTCTGTAATCTAGATTATTGACTCTAGTGTAAGTGGGAGACTGAAGGAAATATGCCCTGGAGGCAATAATAAAGTTATTATTTATTTCCTTATATCATGATAAATGTTTATTATTCATGCTAGAATTGTATTAACCGGAAACATAATACATGTGTGAATACATAGACAAACAAAGTGTCACTAGTATGCCTCAACTTGACTAGCTCGTTGATCAAAGATGGTTATGTTTCCTAACCATAGACATGAGTTGTGATTTGATTAACGGGATCACATCATTAGGAGAATGATGTGATTGACTTGACCCATTCTGTTAGCTTAGCACTTGATCGTTTAGTTTGTTGCTATTGCTTTCTTCATAACTTATGCATGTTCCTATGACTATGAGATTATGCAACTCCCGTTTACCGGAGGAACACTTTGTGTGCTACCAAACGTCACAACGTAACTGGGTGATTATAAAGGTGCTCTACAGGTGTCTCCAAAGGTACTTGTTGGGTTGGCATATTTTGAGATTTGGATTTGTCACTTCGATTGTCGGAGAGGTATCTCTGGGCCCTCTCGGTAATGCACATCACTCAAGCCTTGCAAGCATTGCAACTAATAAGTTAGTTGTGGGATAATGTATTACAGAACGAGTAAATAGACTTGCCAGTAACGAGATTGAACTAGGTATTAAGATACCGACGATCGAATCTCGGGCAAGTAACATACCGATGACAAAGGGAACAACGTATGTTGTTACGCGGTCTGATCGATAAAGATCTTCGTAGAATATGTAGGAGCCAATATGAGCATCCAGGTTCCACTATTGGTTATAGACCGGAGACGTGTCTCGGTCATGTATACATAGTTCTCGAACCCGTAGGGTCCGCACGCTTAAAGTTCGGTGACGGTCGTAATTAGGGTTTTTGTGTTTTGATGTACCGAAGGTTGTTCGGAGTCCCGGATGTGATCACGGACATGAAGAGGAGTCTCGAAATGGTCGAGACATAAAGATTGATATATTGGAAGCCTATATTTGGTTATCAGAAATGTTCTGGGTGAAATCGGGATTTTACCGGAGTACCGGGGGGTTACCGGAACCCCCCCGGGGGTTATTGGGCCTACGTGGGCCATAAGGGAGAAGAGGAGGGCCGGCCAGGGCAGGCCGCGCGCCCCCTCCCCCCCTAGTTCGAATAGGACAAGGAAGGGGGGCGGCGCCCCCCTTTCCTCTTTCTCCCTTCCCCCTTCCTTTTCCAACAAGGCAAGAGGGGGGAGTCCTACTCCCCGTGGGAGTAGGACTCCTCCAGGCACACCCCTAGGGCCGGCCGCACCTCCCCCTCTCCCTCCTTTATATACGGGGGCAAGGGGGTACCCCATGACACACAAGTTGATCTTCGTGATCGTTCCTTAGCCGTGTGTGGTGCCCCCTTCCACCATATTCCACCTCGGTCATATCGTAGCGGTGCTTAGGCGAAGCCCTGCATCGATAGAACATCATCACCATCATCACACCGTCGTGCTGACGAAACTCACCCTCAACGTTCTGCTGGATCGGAGCTCGAGGGACGTCACTGAGTTGAACGTGTGCAGAACTCGGAGGTACCGTACGTTCGGTACTTGGATCGGTCGGATCGGGAAGACGTACGACTACTTCCTCTACGTTGTGTCAACGCTTCCGTTGCCGATCTACGAGGGTACGTAGACAACACTCTCTCCTCTCGTTGCTATGCATCACCATGATCTTGTGTGTGCGTAGGAAAATTTTGAAATCACTATGTTCCCCAACAAGAACCTCATCGAGCCAAAACTCGCACTTTGAAAACTTCGCATAGAACTCATGTTCTATGAGTTTATCCAGCACCAATCTCAAATGCTTGGCATGATCCTCCTTGTTCTTGGAAAAGACAAAAATGTCATCTAGGTAGACCAAGACGGAGTCATTTGTGTAGGCATTGAAGATGAAGTTCATCATGCGAGAGAAAGTTGGCGGAGCGTTGACAAGGCCGAAAGACATGACAGTGTATTCATATGAACCATAGCTTGTTCTGAATGCTATCTTGGGGATATATTCTTCACGAATGCGAATCTGATGATAGACCATATGGAGATCAAGCTTGGAGAATACTTGAGCACCTTTGAGTTGTTCGAAAAGCTCATTGGTGTTGGGAAGTGCGTACTTGTTCTTTATGGTCTTCTTGTTCAATGGACGGTAGTCGACACAAAGTCGGTCTGTTCCATCCTTCTTCTTGATGAAAAGAACACCACAACCCCATGGAGAAGAACTAGGTCGGATGAGACCCATACGCTCTTGAATATTGAGTTGTTTCTTCAGCTCCTTCAACTCTTCAGGTCCTAGCTTGTAGGGACATTTGCAAACAGGTTCCGTGCCAGGCTCAAGATCGATGACAAATTCAACTGGCCGGTGCACTTGTTGGCATAGTGACCCTTCTGCTGACACTTGTTGCACGTGACCTCCGAGAGCGGACGGTGATATGGAGCACTTGATCTTGGAGCATGAGACGAAGTCTTGTTCTAAAAGCTTGGGTTGGGTGGGTGGGAAGATCCATTACCACCTTTGCTCTTCTGCTGATAAGGTTGACGAAACGGAGGAGGAGGAGGCAACCAATACTTTAGCTGCTTAGAAGCCAATTGAGTTGAGGAAGAAGAAGTCGCATCTCTGACTCGCTTCTTGGAAGCATCGCACTTCAGTTGGGCAACCTCTTGCTTCAGTGCCATGTTGTAAAACTCATCATACTTCTTCGGCTCAAAAAGGACGAGAGCTAGTAGTTGGAGATCTTCTCTGAGGCCACCTCTGAACTGATATATCATGCTCTTCTCGTCAGGGACGTCTTGCTTAGCGAAACGGGCTAGCTTCTGGAACATGATGTTGTACTGATAAACAGACAAGGTGCCTTGCTTTAGGTTGCGAAATTCCTCATGCTTGCTCTCAACAACACTCTGAGGAATGTGGTGAGCTTTGAAGTCTTGACAGAATTCATCCCAGGTAATCTACTGCTAAAACCATTTTGCAGCTTGGTCTTTGAGTTGGAACGAAGCAAACTTGACAAAGTCCTCAGGCCTGACGTTGCTGCACTCGAAATGCTTGCAGATATCCATGAGCCAATCATCAGCGTCTTTTGCTTCGACACAGTTACTGAAGGTCTTAGGCTGGTTTGCGAGGAACTGGTTGAGTGTAGCAAACTGATTCTGATTGTTGCCATGGCCTTGATTTACTTGGTTGCGCTCTTGCAAGAGTTGCATGAGCATCTACGTGTTTGCATTGGTAGCGGCCATCACAGCTTGCGATGCCTCCGGAGGTGGAGGTGGTGGTGGCGGATCAGGATTTAGAGTCGTACGCGTTGGAGGAGCCATCCTGAAGAGGGTGACATCCGTTAGCATCTTGGCAGACATATATTCAAGCTGAATCAAATGGATCAAAATTGCAACATATAGTCTTAACATCCAAACAAAATGAACAAATGAATTCCAATTGAAATGGTCACACTTCCATAAATTGAGAAGCCACTTAGATATAGGTAGAAGAATAAAACAACAAGGTACAAACTTGAACAAATACTTGGTGAGGATTACCCAATCAAAAACCAAATATCCGCGGAAGAAATACTAGAGTTACATGAATTCCCACCTATGAAACTCCCGAAATTCTCCCAGTTATGCAATCAGGTGTTGGGGATACAGGGGAAGCATAATATCTCACCCAAAGCTAGCAAATCCTACATCCAGCTGTGTCCATCCTTCAACACATAACCAAGAAACCTCCGGAAATCATTTACCTCAACCTTCGAAAAGCATCTGTTATATGAGTTATGGCAATACTACCGAACTCCCGCCCCAGTACTTGGTGGCGTCGAGGTTATCTCACCAACAACTGCATAAAAGAGATTTTCGATGTCGGCGAAACTCAAGTATTCCAGAATTGCAACGATAAAATTGTGACAACAACACCTCGGAGCTCAACTCCTCGGGACACTGCCACAACCCCTAAATGTCAGGAGGCACCAAGAACAATGTTCTCGTCACAAAACCATCGAAACGATTCCAAGATACCCGCGTGATCCTAAATTTTTTTAGTGAAATTTGAGAAGAGACGAGTCAAAACTCTACGTCAGGATGCCTCACCAGAGCGACGAAGGGACTGAGGAGCAAAAAGAATCCTACTCTCCGATATATATATAATCCTAAATGACTCAAAACATTTTTCTAGACTCAACAACGCCAGCGATTCGATCAAGCAGGGGGCTCCTAAAGTCGGGGAAGGCTCTGATTACCAACTTGTAACGCCCTCGATGGGGCAATATCTCCCACGTGTCGAAGCACGACTTAGAGGCATAACCGCATTGAAAGCAATGTTGCAAGTGAGGTAATCTTCACAACAACCCATGTAAAACATAAGGGAAAGAGATACATAGTTGGCTTACAATCGCCACATCACACAATGCATAAATAAGTCATTACATTCATCCAGATACACTCAAGGTCCGACTATGAAACCAAAATAAAGATAAACCCCAAATGCAACATAGTCCCCGATCACCCCAACTGGGCACCACTACTGATCATCTGGAAAAGACACATAGTATCGTCCTGAGTCCTCATCGAACTCCCACTTGAGCTCAGTTGAATCTCCTGGAATGGTAGTGTCGGTCCCTGCATCTGGTTTTGGAAGGAATCTGTGAGTCACGGGGACTCAGCAAT
Organism: Triticum dicoccoides; assembly: GCF_002162155.2. Taxonomy (NCBI): domain Eukaryota; kingdom Viridiplantae; phylum Streptophyta; class Magnoliopsida; order Poales; family Poaceae; genus Triticum; species Triticum dicoccoides. The sequence continues at coordinate 167,943,207 of NC_041388.1, forward strand.
CTCACACCCTCGCGATCAAGACTATTTAAGCTAATAGGAAGGGTAAAAGGGATGATGTGGAGCTGCAGCAAGCGACTAGCATATTTGGTGGCTAACATACGCAAAAGAGAGCGATAAGAGAAGGCAAAGGCACGGTTGAGCAACTATGATCAAGAAGTGATCCTAGAACAACCTACGATCAAGCATAACTCAAGGGCGTGTTCTCTTCCCGGACTCCGCCGAAAAGAGACCATCACGGCCACACACTCAGTTGATTCATTTTAATTAAGTTGAGGTTAATGTTTTCTACAACCAGACATTAACAAATTCCCATCTACCCATAACCGCGGGTACGGCTTTTGAAAGTTCAAATCCCTGCAGGGGTGTCCCAACTTAGCCCATCACAAGCTCTCATGGTCAACGAAGGATATTCCTTCTCCCAAGACAATCCGATCAGACTCGGAATCCTAGTTACAAGACATCTCGACAATGGTAAAACTAAACCAGCAAAGCCACCCAGATGTGCTAACAAATCCCGATAGGATCTGCACATATCTCATTCTCAGGGAACACCGGATGAGGAAGACGTCGGGTAGGCCAGCCCAGAGTTGCCCCTGGTATCCCCGGACATCGCTCAGTTGGACCAACACTTAGAGAAGCACTGGCCCGGGGTGGTTAAAATAAAGATGACCCTTGAGTCTGCGAAACCCAAGGGAAAAGGCTAGGTGGCAAATGGTAAAACCAATTTTGGGCCATGTTGGAGGAGTTTTATTCAAGGCGAACTATCAAGGGGTTCCCATTATAACCCAACCGTGTAAGGAATGCAAAATCAAGGAACATAACACCGGTATGATGGAAACTAGGGCGGCAAGAGTGGAAAAAAACACCAGGCATAAGGCCGAGCCTTCCACCCTTTACCAAGTGTATAGGTGCATTAAAAATATACAAGATATAATAATGATATCCCAACAATAAACATGTTCCAACAAGGAACAAACTCCAATCTTCACCTGCAACTAGCAACACTATAAGAGGGGCTGAGCAAAGCAGTAACATAGCCAAACAACGGTTTGCTAGGACAAGGCGGGTTAGAGGTTTGAAATGGTAATAAGGGAGGCATGATTAGCAAGTGGTAGGTATCGTAGCATAGGCATAGCAATAGAGCGAGCATCTAGCAAGCAAAGATAGAAGTGATTTCAAGGGTATGGTCATCTTGCCTGCAAAGTTCTCTGAGTTGACTTGATCCTCGTAAACGTACTCAACGGGCTCCTCGATCACGTACTCGTCTCCCGGATCTACCCAAAGCAAGAAACACAAGCAAAGGGAGAACAATCAACCACGTGCAATGCACAAGAAACATGATGCAAAACATGACATGACATGCGGGATGCGGTATGTGATGCATATGCATGAATTGAAAAGGAATGATTGAACCTGGCCTCAACTTGGAAATCCAAGAGTGCCACTGGAAAGAGGAGTTTATTTCGGTCGAAATCGATATAAAGATCACCAGAAACAGATGCACGGTTTGGAAATGACAAGCAAAACAAATATGGCACCGGTCTGCGATTAACAGCACGAGACCATCTAAATGCATCAATAACAACATGCTACAACACTCCAACATGACAACAAAATACATGGCAGGGATCCACTCAAGATTCTTGACAAAAGAAGAACATTGAGCTATGGCTAATTTAATCATTAACAGGTTCAAACAAGCATGGCAAAAGTGCAAAAGATAACAGGTTTCAGACTTAGTGAAATAAACAGCAAGTCAGGAATTTAACACCAGGAAGCAATGTTTAGAGCATGATAACAACATGCTACAGGCACATATCATGGAAAATCAAGGCATGACATGAAGCTACTCAAAGCATACAACAAAAGTCCCTTACTGACCATAAGCCAAAAGGGATCAGAAAATACAATGGCAACCACGTGAACGTAGCAATTATCGTTAACAGATTCAGACTTAGCAGAAAACTGGAACATGGCAAAACAGATTACAAGTAGGCATGTTTACAAGCTCGATGCACTCACCACAAGGCATGACATGACAAACGAAGCATACACCCAGCAAGTAAACATGGCATAGAAGCTAGACATGGCAAGAACAACAACATAACATGCATGGATCAACTACAACAAGCTCGGCAAAATTGCTAGACATGTTAACAATCTGCCAGGAACATTCTATAGCAAAATTAGATCTCGATTGACTCAAGCTAGGGTGCTCCATAAATGCAAACAAAGACATGGATGGATAGAGCACCACAATATCTACAAAACATCCTTACTGATCATGCTCACAAGAGGCACGGATCACTAGGTAGCAACATGAACACATGGCATAAAAATAATGACAGGACAAAGACTTAGAATAATTCTAAGTCCCTGAAATCAGCAACATTAAGAGGGCCACTTGGCATGCTTGTGCTAGTCACCACAGATATCACAAAAATACATGGCATACACCCGTGTAAAGATGGCATGGCATACTTCAAAACTCATGTAGGGCTCAAGTTCATAGCATGCACACATTAATCATGGCAAAAATGACACAAGTGAAAATGCTAATACGGATCTGAAACTAACATTACTTAGCCCTCTTCCAACAGCATTTAGGGCAACAAGATGAGCTCAAATGAACATGATGCAATGAGATGAAATGAAGTACTCGTCGAGACGGACATTTCGATATGTTACACGCACGAATTGGAGCCACAGAGACGAAGATATGATGCGTCAAAGTATGCAAAAAATATCTGGGTAGGGCAAATTAGGTCAACCGATTCGAATTTGAGATCCAGATCCAGTTTGCACGGATGCCAAGGCGCTCGACGGAACAGTAGACGATGGCGTCCGGAGTCGGACTTGGGGATCTGGAGCTTGCCGGGGCGGCGAGGGCGACGAGGGGCGGCGCACGATGGACTTGGCGACACGGAAGCCGGAGCAGGGCGGCGCCGGTCGCCGAAGTTGCAAGGGCAGCAGTCGCCGGCGTCGGAGATGCCCGGCGACGAGATGGCGGGCGGAGCGGGCGGCGGGAGGAGAGGTAGGTGGCGGCGGGGCGACGGGGGCCGCACGGGCCTGGCTCGGGCTTCCTGGGCCGGCGGTGGCGGTGGATCTGGCAGGGACAGGTGGCGCTCGTCTATTGGTCCGGGGCAGCGGCGGCGGGACGTCCGGCCGGAACGGACATGTCTGGCGCGGGAGAAGGAGGAGCTAGGTCTAGGGGTGATTTGATCCGGAATTTCAGGGTGGGGTGCTCTTTTATAGGAAGGAGGAGCTAGGAGAGTCCAAATGAGGTGCGGTTTTCGGCCACGCGATCATGATCGAATGGCCTAGATGACGGAGGAGGTTTAGGTGGGTTTTGGGCCACTTTGGAAGGGTGTTGGGCTGCAACACACATGAGGCCTTTTCGGTCCCTCGGTTAACCGTTGGAGTATCAAACGAAGTCCAAATGGCACGAAACTTGACAGGCGGTCTATCGGTAGTAAACCAAGGCTGCATGGCAAGTCTCGGTCCAATCCGAAAACGTTTAACACCCGCACATGAAAAGCGGTAGAAAGGGACACCAGAGGACATAGGAGCGCCGGAATGCAAAACGGACAACGGGGAAAAAGCTCGGATGCATGAGACGAACACATATGCAAATGTGATGCACATGATGACATGATATGAGATGCATGACAAAGACAAAACAACACGAAGACAAAAACCCGACAACGAGGAAATAACATAACTTAGTGCCGGAAACGGTAAGAGTTGGAATACGAATATGGCAAGTTACATACGGGGTGTTACAAAGAGGGGCTGAGGAAAGTGGTACATAGCCAAACAATGGTTTGCTAGGAAGGGTAAAAGGTTAGAGTCTATCATGGCAATTTGGGAGGCTTGATAAAAAAGTGGTAGGAAGCGTGACATAGCAATAGCATCGAGACAACTAGCTTAGCAAAGATAGTAGTGAGATCCAAGGTGACGGTCATCTTGCCTGAAATCCCGCTAGGAAGAAGAACGAGTCCATGAAGATGACGAGCCAACGTCGTCGAACGGATCCTCACAAATGCAACGATACCAGACTATCGAGAAGACACACAACTGGAAAGAAGCAAACAACATAGTAAACAACCATTACATAAGCATGGCATGATGCACAATCAAGTATGATGCATGTCCATTTTAATGAGGCATGGAATGGCAAAGTGCAACAAACAATACTACAAATTAAGTGCAACTCAATATGCAACGAGTTGCACATTAATGAAACACCACATTCATTTATTTAGTTCTCTCCCGTTTATGTACCCAACAATATTAAATGTGGTTAAACACGGCAATAAGTGAAACATAATTAAATTAACTGTTTAGGCAAGTTTAAATGAGGCTGGAAATAACAAACAACAATTCCGAAAAATCCCCACATGCATTTAGCAATTTAAAGCAGCAACAATTTTAAACATTATAAATGTTGTTATCATGATGCGGATGACATGTACAAGTTTTGTGCAAATTATGAAAATGTTGACATGAGCATGTTAAGAAGCATTTGTCACCGTGGTGGAAAGAAAGGGTGTCACGGCAACATATCGGTTCCGGTAGCTCATGGAGATACCGGTGCAAAAGGTAGTGGGCATGAGAGTGTCATGCAAGGATGGTGGGGTGACCCCGGCAACCGGGCTTTCACGTGACGACGGCAAGGCAAGCGAGGGATGTGCATGAAACAATTCAGTCACCAATCGAACATGAGAAACTCATACACCACAATCATTCGTTCATGGACGTCGTCTCGGCGGTTATACCTCCCAAGGGTGCATTCGGGATGGATCGAGTTCGTCGAAGGAAGTAGTGGTACACGGGTCATAGTGGAACTAGTCGTTCTCGTGGCGGTAGTGGAAGTAATGGTACACGACGACCGTTGAGGTACTCACGACCTTGGCGACGGTAGTCGTTCACGGTGCTTGTGACCCACGGTACTTCGGGCAACGGTAGTCGTACACGTCCATAGATGTTCGGGGCCGTCGGTAGAGGTACTTGGCGTATCCCTAAAACATCTTGTGGGGTTTCCTGTCTCAGCAACAAGTCTTGGCGGTCCAAAACTCCAAGAGCGGAGGTGCACCGAGGCAACAAAGTGTTGGGGGGGTCTCGGCCATTGCCATGCCAAAATTTCTCGCGGATGGCCGAGGTGGAAGCTTGATGCGGGCAATAGCGAAGGCGGCTCATGATGAAACAACGAGCATGGCGTGGTGGTGATGCAGGGGAGCAGTGGCGGGAACATGGCACGGTGGTCTCGTGCGACATGGGGAGGCTCGAGGCGGCAGCATCGAGGAGGAAGACCAGCGATGCAACTGCGGGCAACGGGAGGCGTGGCTCCGACGGGCAGGGCCGGAGACGAGGTGCAGAAGGGCGGCGAGGGAGTCGGCGACGGGGACGGCCTGAAACTGCAGCTGGTGGCACCCGTGGCCATGGGACATGGAAGCCGAGGTCGAAGGCAAGGCGCGGGGGAGGTCCGGGCGTGGCGTCAGCGAGAGTGTGCAGTAGCAGCTAGTGCTGCCGGCGGTGAGGTCGAGGCGGGTTCGGGCGACGAGGAGAAGCAGGAGGAGAGGCGGCGCGGGAGGAGTCTTGGTCGTCGTTGATAACCCACAAGTATAGGGGATCAATTGTAGCCTCTTTCGATAAGTAAGAGTGTCGAACCCAATGAGGAGCTAAAGGTAGAACAAATATTCCCTCAAGTTCTATCGACCACCGATACAACTCTACGCACGCTTAATGTTCGCTTTACCTAGAACAAGTATGAAACTATAAGTGCTTTGTAGGTGTTGTTGGATAGGTTTGCAAGATAATAAAGAGCACGTAAATAAAAAGTTGGGGCTGTTTAGATGAAGACACAACTAAGTTAGTTTTAGTAGAGAGCTTTTTGTCACGAGAAAGTTATTTGTCCCTAGGCAATCGATAACTAGACCGGTAATCATTATTGCAATTTTATTTGCGGGAGAGGCATAATCTAACATACCTTCTCTTCTTGGATCATATGCACTTATGATTGGAACTCTAGCAAGCATCCGCAACTACTAAAGCTCACTAAGGTAAAACCCAACCGTAGCATTAAAGTATCAAGTCCTCTTTATTCCCATACGCAAACAACCTACTTACTCGGGTTTGTGCTTCTGTCACTCACTCCACCCACCACAAGCAAATCATGAACATATTGCAAACCCTACAACGGGGATCCCTCATGCTTGCGCGACATGGAGAGCACCATAGGACAACACCAATAATAAAACATGCAACTCAAACCAATCATGATCATCAATTAACCCATAGGACAAAACAGATGTACTCAAACATCATAGGATAGCCATACATCATTGGGAAATAATATATAACATTGAGCACCATGTTTAAGTAGAGATTAAAGCAGGTAAAAGAGTGGTTACACCGCTGTATAGAGGGGGGAAGGGTTGCTGATGACGGTAGTGAAGTTGTTGGTGTAGATCGTTGTCGCGATGATGGCCCCGGCGGCGTTCCGGCGCCACCAGGAGAGAGGGGGAGAGAGACCCCATTCTTCTTCTTCCTTGACCTTCTCCCTAGATGGGATAAGGGTTTCCCCTCTGGTCCTTGGTCTCCATGGCATGGGAGGTGCGAGATCCCCTCCGAGATTGGATCTGTCTCTCTGTCTCTCTCTGTTTCTGTGTCCCTAGATTCTGCCCTTTCATCGTTTCTTATATTCCCGGAGATCCGTAACTCCGATTGGGCTGAAATTTGAACACGTTTTCTATCCGGATATTGGCTTTCTTGCGGTGAAAGAAGAGCACCAACTGCCTTACGAGGTGGCCATGAGGGCCCAGGGCGCGCCCCCTGCATAGTGGCCCCCTGGGGCATCGTCTCGCGTTGATTCTTCTTCCCAAAATCACATATATTCCAAAAAAAATCTCTGTCAGTTTTTATGCCGCTTGGACTCCGTTTGATATGGATTTTCTACGAAACAAAAAACATGCAACAAACAGGAACTTCCACTGGGCACTGGATCAATATGTTAGTCTCAAAAATAGTATAGAAAGTTGCCAAGAGTATATGAAAGTTGTATAATATTGGCATGGAACAATCAAAAATTATAGATACAACGGAGACGTAACAACATCCCCAAGCTTAATTCCTGCTCGTCCTCGAGTAGGTAAATGATAAAAAAGATATTTTTTGATGTGGAATGCTACCTAGCATAATCTTGATCATGTAGTCTAATAATGGCATGAATATTAAGACACGAGTGATTAAATCAATTGTCTATCATTTGACATTAAGACAATAATACTTCAAGCATACTAATAAAGCAATCATGCCTTTTCAAAATAACATGGACGAAGAAATTTATCCGTACAAAATCATATAGTCTGGCTATGCTCCATCTTCACCACACAAAATATTCAAATCATGCACAACCCCGATGACAAGCCAAGCAATTGTTTCATACTTTTGACGTTCTCAAACCTTTTCAAATTTCACGCAATACATGAGCATGAGCCATGGACATAGCACTATGGGTGGAATAGAATATGATGATGGAGGTTGTGTGGAGAAGACAAAAAGGAAGAAAGTCTCACATCGACGCGGCTAATCAATGGGCTATGGAGATGCCCATCAATTGATGTCAATGCGAGGAGTAGGGATTGCCATGCAACAGATGCACTAGAGCTATAAGTGTATGAAAGCTCAAACTGAAACTAAGTGGGTGTGCATCCAACTTGCTTGCTCATGAAGACCTCGGGCATTTGAGGAAGCCCATCATCGGAATATACAAGCCAAGTTCTATAATTAAAAATTCCCACTAGTATGTGAAAGTGATAACTCAAGAGACTCTCTATGTGAAGAACAAGGTGCTACTCTAAAGTACAAGTGTGGTAAAAGGATAGTAACATTGCCCCTTCTCTCTTTTTCTCTCATCATTTTTTTTGTTTTTTTTGGTGTGCTTCTTTGGCCTCTTTTTTTATTTGGACTTCTTTGGCCTCTTTTATTTTGATAACCTCACATGGGACAATGTTCTAATAAAGATGATCATCACACTTTTATTTACTTACAACTCAATATTACAACTCAATACTAGAACAAAGATATGACTCTATATGAATGCCTCTGGCAGTGTACCAGGATGTGTGATGATCTAGCATAGCAAAGATATCAACAAATGGACAAGCCATGAAAATATCATGCTAGCTATCTTACGATCATGCAAACCAATATGACAATGAATGATCAAGTCATGTATATGATGATGATGGAAGTTGCATGGGAATATATCTCGGAATGGCTATGGAAATGCCATAATAGGTAGGTATGGTGGCTGTTTTGAGGAAGATATAAGGAGGCTTATCTGTGATAGAGCATATCATATCGCGGGGTTTGGATGCACCGGTGGAGTTTGCACCGACTCTCAAGGTGAGAAAGGGCAATGCACAGTACCGAAGAGGCTAGCAATGATGGAAGGGTGAAAGTGCGTATAATCCATGGAATCAACATTAGTCATAAAGAACTCACATACTTATTGCAAAAATCTATTAGCTATTGAAACAAAGTACTACGCGCATGCTCCTAGGGGGATAGATTGGTAGGAAAAGACCATCGCTCATCCTCGACCGCCACTCATAAGGAAGACAATCAATAAATAAATCATGCTCCGACTTCATCACATAACGGTTCACCATACGTGCATGCTATGGGAATCACAATCTTCAACACAAATATTTATACAATCCACAACTACCCACTAGCATGACTCTAATATCACCATCTTTATATCGCAAAACTATTGCAAGGAATAAAACATATGATATTCAGTGATCTACAAGTTTTATGTAGGATTTTATGACTAACCATGTGAATGACCAATTCCTGTCATCTCTCTAAATAGATATAAGTGAAGCAAGAGAGTTTTAGTTCTTTCTACAAAAGATATGCCCACGCTCTAACAAATATTATAAGTGAAGCAAAAGAGCATTCTACAGATGGCGGTTTTCTATGTGAAGAGAAATAGGCAATCCAAGCTTCAAATGATATAAGTGATGCACATGAAGCATTCTATAAAGCCATACTCAAAAGATATAAGTGAAGTGCAAAGAGCATTCTATAAATCAACCATGTATTATCTCATACCAGCATGGTGCGTCAAATAAAAGTGAAAACTAAATGCAAAAGATGCTCCAAGATTTGCACATATCGCATGAATGAAACGAATCCGAAAACATACCGATACTTGTTGAAGAAAGATGGGATGCCTTCCGGAGCATCCCCAAGCTTAGACGCTTGAGTCTCCTTGAATATTTACTTGGGGTGCCTTGGGCATCCCCAAGCTTGAGCTCTTGCCTCTCCTCCTTCTACTCACGTCGAGACCTCCTCGATCTTCGAACACTTCATCCAAACAAAACTCAACAGAAAACTTGGTAAGATCCGTTAGTATAATAAAGCAAATCACTACTCTAAGTATTGTTGCAAACCAATTCATATTTTGTTTTTGCATTGTAGCTACTGTAATATAACTTTTTCATGGCTTAATCCACTGATAGAAATATATAGTTTCATCAAAACAAGCAAACTATGCATCAAAAACAAAATCTTTCTTAAACAGGACAGTCTGTAGTAATCTGAACATTCACCATACTTCTGGTAGTCCAAAAATTCTGAAACAATTAGGAACAATAAAAAATTATAGAAAGACAGTTCAAGAAGTTTCAGAACCATTTGACGTTCCAGTAAAAAAAATGTAAAATCGCGCACTACGGCCAAAGTTTTTGTCTTGCATCGCACAAACCAACAAGCAATGTAAACATCCTGAAGGCAAACCTTGGCACATTATTTTTATTTTTAAACTTTATAAAAGCACACAACAGAAATAAATGACTCGCTAAAACTTCTGGGTTGTCTCCCTGGCAGCGCTTTCTTTAAAGCCATTAAGCTAGGCATATAGTGCTCAAGTAATGGATCCACCCGGATCCCAAGGTATATCAAAGCCAGTTTTAATTAACAATGATTTGTTATTTAGTAGTGAGCACAAAGCAACATATATCAAGCAATGACGAAGTCTAACTCTCTTCCTATGCATCGGTATGTCATAAAAGAACAATTCATGCACACATAATAAAGGCCAATACATAGCATAAGAAGTTTCTTGCAATTTTATCATGTTGGAAACATAGAGAGGCGGAGATGTAGTTCCTCTCTCATAATAATTGCAAGTAGGAGCAGCAAGCACATGCATATTATATTCATAAAAATTATCATGTGCAAAGTTAAAACGCAACCCATCAATATAATCCTTAATAAGGGCAAACTTCTCTGATATAGTGTAGTCGGGAGAATTCAAAAAGATAATAGGACTATAATGCGTGGGTGCAATAGCAACAATTTCATGTTTAACATAAGGAATTATAGCAAGTTCATCTCCATAAGCATAATTCATATTGGCATCTTGGCCACAAGCATAGCAAGCATCATCAAAAAGGGATATTTCAAAAGAATCAATGGGATCATAACAATCATCATAGCAATCATCCTTCGGCAAGAACGAAGGGAAATTAAGAAATGTATGATTTGAAGAGTTACTCTCATTAGAAGGTGGGAACGGGTGATCAATCCGCTCTTCCTCCTTTTGTTCTTCGCTCTCCTCCTCATCTTTTTCATCCAATGAGCTCATAATGTCATTAATTTCTTATTCCATAGACTCATGCAAAATATTAGTCTCTTCTTGGACAGCGGAGGAGTCCTCAATATATGGTTTAATATAAGGATTAGAAGCGTAATTATCATAGAAATATTTAAGTATGGCCAAATTTTAAGATTTGTAGAGAGCAGTATCACACTCTTCGATAAAATAAGCAATTTTACAAGTGCCCCTAAAAGCAACAAATTCTTCAATTTGTTGAATATCATAGTAATTATAAACACCCTTAGTATACGAAGATACAATTCCATTATCACTAAACACACATTGGTAAGGAAGGTGTTTCTTAGAGTCTTTAGAACAACAAGTACAATCATATATTTCACATAAATTCCAAGCATATCACTGCCAACGATGAATTTGATCCAGTAAAAGTTTCCCTTTTTCAGATATGCGGTGTCGCACATAACAAGCATGCTCATCTAAAGATTTTCCCTCAACTAAGCTAGTTGGGGTTTCAGCCCGAGCACATAGGGATCGAAGATGATCCAAGTAAAAAAGCTTCAGTAGTTTGATAGATTTTGAGTGGTTCTTCAACCATTGGTTCAATAGGTACCACGAATTCTTTTGGTATTTTGCATTTACTACCGATAACTAAAGATAGAAAACAAGAGCAAAAAATAAAAACTACTTAGTGATAAAGCAAACAAGCACACACGAGAATATTCACCCCACGCTATAACTCCCCGGCAATGGTGCCAGAAAAAGGTATTGATAACCCAAAAGTATAGGGGATCAATTGTAGCCTCTTTCGATAAGTAAAAGTGTCGAACCCAACGAGGAGCTAAAGGTATAACAAATATTCCCTCAAGTTCTATCGACCACCGATACAACTCTACGCATGCTAAACGTTCGCTTTACCTAAAAGAAGTATGAAACTAGAAGTGCTTTGTATGTGTTGTTGGATAGGTTTGCAAGATAATAAGGAGCTCGTAAATAAAAAGTAGGGGCTGTTTAGATGAAGACACAACTAAGTTAGTTTTAGTAGAGAGCTTTTTGTCACAAGAAAATTATTTGTCCCTAGGCAATCGATAACTAGACCGGTAATCATTATTGCAATTTTATTTGAGGGAGTTGCATAAGCTAACATACTTTCTATTCTTGGATCATATGCACTTATGATTGGAACTCTAGCAAGCATCCGCAACTACTAAAGATCATTAAGGTAAAACCTAACCATAGCATTAAAGTATCAAGTCCTCTTTATTCCCATACGCAAACAACCTACTTACTCGGGTCTGTGCTTCTGTCACTCACGCCACCCACCACAAGAAAATCATGAACCTATTGCAAAACCTGCAGAGGGGATCCCTCACGCTTGCGCGACACGGAGAGCACCATAGGACAGCACCAATAATATAACATGCAACTCAAACCAATCACGATCATCAATTAACCGATAGGACAAAACGGATCTACTCAAACATCATAGGATAGCCATACATCATTGGGAAATAATATATAGCGTTGAGCACCATGTTTAAGTAGAGATTACAGAGGGTAAAAGAGGGGTTACACCGCTGCATAGAGGGGGGGGGAAGGGTTGGTGATGACGGCATTGAAGTTGTTGGTGTAGATCGTTGTCGCGATGATGGCCCCGACGGTGTTCCGGCGCCACCGGGAGAGAGGGGGAGAGAGCCCCCCATACTTCTTATTCTTCCTTGACCTTCTCCCTAGATGGGAGAAGGGTTTCCCTCTTGTCCTTGGTCTCCATGGCATGGGAGGGGTGAGAGCCCCTCCGAGATTGGATTTGTCTCTCTGTCTCCCTCTATTTCTGCATTCCCAGATTCTGCCCTTTCACCGTTACTTATATTACCGAAGATCCGTAACTCCAATTGGGACGAAATTTGAACACGATTTCTATCCAGATATTGGCTTTCTTGTGGCGAAAGAAGAGCACCAACCGCCTTACAGGGTGGCCACGAGGGACCAGGGCGCGCCTGACCCCCTGGGCACGCCCCCTGCCCCGTGGCCCCCTCGGGAATCGTCTCGCATTGATTCTTCTTCCCAAAAATCACATATAATCCAAAAAAAATCTCCATCAGTTTTTATCCCGTTTGGACTCCGTTTGATATGGATTTTCTATGAAACAAAAAACATGCAACAAACAGGAACTGGCATTGGGCACTAGATCAATATGTTAGTCCCAAAAATAGTATAAAAAGTTGCCAAAAGTATATGAAAGTTGTATAATGTTGGCATGGAACAATCAAAAATTATAGATACGATGGAGACGTATCAGTCGCCGGCAACGAGATAGAAGCCATGCGGGGGGCGCCACTCCTTTGCGCTTGGGGTAACGCTGAGGCACAGGGGGGGTGAGGAGATCGGGCGCGGGCACGTGGTTTCTGGGGGTGGCGGCGCGAGGGAGAAGGTGAGGGAGAGAGATGAGGGGGTCGAGCAAGGGAGGTCGGCCTAGGGTTAGATAGGGGACTGTTGGGCTGCTGGGCTCCTTTCTCCCTCTCTCTCCCTCATTTCTATTAGAAGAAATCAAATAGAAAGAAAGATGGAGATAAAGGAAAGATTAGGGAAGGAACTTGGGCATGCAGATAATTTTCCTGGGCTCACAAAATATGCATGTTCACAGAAAAATAGAAGTGGCGAGATAACAGGTATTAAATTCAAACTCATTTGAATTTAATTCAAATGGTTTTGAACTAGGACTACGTTTTCCAAGTTCCCAAAAATGTCGAGACTTTTGGTCGAGCTTGGGAAAGTGAAGAACGAATTTAGGGCAAAGTTTGAGGTCAAGAAGTGAGATAACAATGGCATGGGGAATTACTTTGCAAGTGTGTCAAAGGTAATTCCACATCAATGGAATATTTTATAATAGCTCCCTAATATTGGGAGGATAAGTTATAAAGAGAAGTCACTCTTCCCTCGATTTAAATGGATTGAAGATCCATACAATTTATTTAAAAGAGTTATAAAATTAATGATATGATGGCATGATGACATGATGCGATGCACATGATGCAAAGATGAAAGCAACGAACAAAACAAAACACATGACGAATCTCGGAATCCATAGAAAGCATCTGGAGCGCCGGTCTCGGGGCGTCACACCCTCCTTCCCATCGCCACCAGAGACCTCCCCTGAACCCCTGGAGCATCCCCGTCATTTCCCTCTTTCCCGTACGACCCATGGCGTCATGCCCTGTTCTTCACGGGGCCGTCGTCCGCCCTGGCCAGAGATGCACCCGCTCCGGTCATCCTCGAGGCCTGTGCACCACCAGGATGGATGCGCCGCTTCACCCTTAGCACATATGTGTGTCAAACGCCACGGGAGGTGGCCGGAGCCGTCGGCAACCGCCGTCGGGCTCCTCTGCTCCTCGTCCGAGCACGGGCAGGAGGAAGAACATGAAGGCAGCCCCCTCAAACTTGCCAGTGGTCATGCGGCCCCACCTGTAAGCCTCTCAGCGCCTGGCTCCGCCTCTGCCATGTGGGTAAGTGGAAACGTATTTCCACGTTTACGTTTTTGTTAAGAGAAAGCGTAAAGTCTCGCGGCCTTTGTACAGAGTACATTTCCCCGTTCAAAAGCGTATTATGTTTCCACTGCATCTGAAAGTGCACTTTCCCTATGCAAAAGACGTATTCCCTCAAAGATGTTTTCTGTTTTCTCATTCAAGGGCCTGTTTGTAGATTTTTTTACAGATTGGTCCCTAGACTTCGTCGGGCTATAACTTTTTGCTCGAGACTCCGATTGAGGTGAATCCAAAGCCTACTTCTTCGCCTCGTCGATCCCATTCTGTTGGTGTCACTTTCATTATGGTTTTACATACTAGAAATGACCTTATTTCCCTTGTCCCTAATCAGCCCCTCCGAGAGAACCTTTTCCGGTGATTCGTTCCACGATCTTTCTGCACTTCTTCCCGGTGGTTCTTTCATCCCCAGGCAAGCCACAACACCCACTTGCATGATGGACATGCAGTAGCCATGGTTTTCAACTTGAATATTTAATAAATGTCTTCTTGTTTTGATACGGTTATCATTGTTTCGGTGATGCTTATGGATTTTTGTTCACTGTCACGCTATTCTTTCTTGCACCTTGTTATCATGAACTACTTGCTAGTATTAGTATCATATTGCCATGCTTGATAGTAGTACATGTTGGGTTGGTCATGTTCTTCGGTGCATGACTAATGTCGGTTACCGAGTACCGTTGTTATGCATGTTTCCTTTGCATCTAGTTGTTTACATGCTTACTTGGTAGTATTATTGCTATGTTCTTGCTTGGTATTTATCGTTAGTGCTAGTGATCATGTTATGCTATGAGTAGTGTTATGCTTGTGATATTCATGCTCGTTAGTATGCCCTGCTCGTTCGGATATATGATTTAATGTTGTCGATATGCTCAATGATTATGTTGCACCTCCATGCTTATGTTGATATCATGCTCATGCATTATAGTTGCATCATGTTATTTTTAATATGACTCCGCTTATTGCATTCAAGTTTAACCGGACTTAAATGAACTTGAACAACTGTTGGCTAAGTCATGGTGCCACCATATCGAGCTGACAAGTGCAACCACATTTGCCTTTATGGGAAGGTCCTAACTGGGTCTATTGTCATGCCTCTCACCGGTGCCTCCAACGAGGGAAGGTTATGCGTGGGATCTACCCTGATCAGGTAGGACGGCATAAGCCTTATGTGCCCGTTGTTGTGATTGGTATACCATTGTCCCCGTTTGGGACCGTTGTTAGTTTTGCCACGACGATGGCCCTTTATGCCTTTGGTACGCACGGGGCCACCCATGACTTAGCCCCGAGGGGAGTTTGTCGGAGTGGCCGGGAGAGTGTCATGGCAGTAGAGTGGTTTTGTCGGAATGCCATTGGTCCACCCGTATGGGAGCGTGAGGCCATGGGTTTCGTGGTGTGGGTAAAGTGAGCTACCTCTGCAGAGTGTGTGTGTTTAATCTAGCTATAGCCGCGCACGCGGATAAGGGCCCAGTTCGTAGTTGGTCACACTATGGGTCAACAGTAATAATAATGTGCTTAATAACAACCCTGGTTTGATGATGAGAAGAGGTTGATTGTGATCGTGAGATGATCATCGTGGTATGGAGGATACCGATTTGATGGATATTTGTGGTATTATGTGAGAGTCAAGGGTTAAGGTCCAGCTCCTTGTGGGAATTAGTGATTACTATGGTATGGTAATACCAAGCTTGATTGGATCCTGAGATGATCGTATGATGTCAGTGGTGGTAAGCTTATGCATGTGATGGTTACGAGGAGTAAGTTGGTGCATGATAGTTTCATCATGTTGCATGCTAGTATCATCATGTTCATATGTTCATGTCATGCTCGTATTGTTCTAGCGGTATCATGTTGTACATGCCATGTTGTTCTGATAGTATGATGCTCATTATTGCTAAGAAACTTGTAAATGCCATGCTATTGTTTGTCTTGATTGCTTCTGGTTGCTGTGAGCTTGCAAGTACATTCAATCTACTGACCTGGCGTGTCATGCCAGTTTGCAGCTCATGCCGGATTTGATTGTTTGTTTTCCATGGATCCCTTGTTTGTGAGCTAGGATAAGCATTCCAGCCAGAGTCCCTGCGGAGTCGAGTTCATCACCATTGTCGTTGTTCCGCTACTAGAGTTATTCCGCTGCTTCGTGTTGTCCTGCTGCTTACATGGAGCAACCGTGGCAGGCGTAGTGTCGCCGTGCCGATGTAATCCCTTTGTACCCATATAGCTTGTAATAAAGAGCTGATTTGTTCTATGCTAAGTAGTGACGTATTCCAGAAGACTTCTCCTCGCTCTCTGGGCTGAAATACGGGGCATTCCGATTTCTCTGAGCCAGGGTGCCACAAAGGTGATATTCCTCATAATAAGTCTGTTGGTCAATCCTTGGATGGGTTTGATAATTTTATTGTTAAACAAGAAAATTTCAATGCTTATGCTAGTAGACAGTTGAAATGCAATGCTTACATGCTTGACCACTTGGGTGATTATATGAGTAGAACTGTGAATGATCTTAAGCTTATTAGTAAACATGCTTCCATGGTTAAAACTCAAGTAGAACAAGTACTTAAGGCTCGGGACGATTTTCTTAATGATTTGAATAGTAAGAATAATGATAATGTCGTTAGGGTTATGACTAGAGGTGGTAAAATGACCCAGGAACCTTTGTATCCCGAGGCCATCCTAAGAGAGTTGAGCAGGATTCTCAGAGAATTAATACTGATGCATCTAGTCCTTCTAATAAAAAGAAAAAGAAAACTGATGGGACTTTGCATGCTAGTGAACCTGTTGTAGACACACCTGAGAATCCCAATGATATTTCTATTTCTGATGCTGAGACATAGTATGATAATGAACATGAACCTAGTGCTAATGTTAATGATGATATTCATGTTGATGCTCAACCTAGTAATGATAATGATGTAGAGATTGAACCTGATGTTGATCTTAATAACCCACAATCAAAGAATCAACATTATGATAAAAGAGACTTCATTGCTAGGAAACATGGTAAAGAAAGAGAACCATGGGTTCAAAAACCCATGCCCTTTCCTCCTAAACTATCCAAGAAAAAGGATGATGAGGATTTTGAGCACTTTTCTGAAATGATTAGACCTATTTTTCTACGTATGTGTTTGACTGATATGCTTAAAATGCCTCCTTATGCTAAGTATATGAAAGAAATTGTTAATAATAAAAGAAAAATACCTGAAGCTGAAATTTCCACCATCCTTGCTAATTATACTTTTAAGGGTGGGATACCAAAGAAACATGGACATCCCGGAGTACCAACTGTACCCTGCTCCATTAAAAGTAACTATGTTAAAACTTCTTTATGTGAACTTGGAGCCGGTGTTAGTGTTATGCCTTTCTCTTTGTATCGTAGACTTGAATTGAATAAGTTGACACCTACTGAAATCTCTTTACAAATGGCTGATAAATTAAACTGCTATACCCATCGGTATTTGTGAGGATGTGCCTGTTGTGGTTGCAAATGTTACTATGTTAATGGACTTTGTTATTCTTGATATTCCCGAGGACGACAGTATGTCGATCATCCTTGGTAGACCCTTTTTGAATACTGCAGGGTCTGTTATTGATTGCAACAACGGCAATGTCACTTTTCATGTTAATGGTAATGAGCATAAGGTACACCTTCCGAAGAAACAACCTCAAGTTCATAGTATCAACTCTATTGGAAAATTTTCAACTATTAATATTGGAGGTTTTGAATTCCCTCTTCCTACTATCAAAAAGAAATACGATATTCTTATTGTTGGGGAAATGCATATCCCCGTTGAGGTAACCTAGTGTTATTCGAAAGTTCTCCAGTTTCATGTCACTCGGAAGAAGTTTATTAATAAGACTTGATCAACCTTGTTAATGGATTCCTTTTGATGAGCATGAGATGGATGAATTTCATAGGCACAACTCTCTGTACCCATCTTTTAGTATCTATTATTTAGTTTAAATAAAGCAAAATTAGTATTTTCTGTCTATTTTCTGAATTATCCTTGCAATAAAAATGTCCCAAAAATAAAAGTTCTCCAAATGCCCTGCAAATTTAGTATGATTATTTTTAGAATTTATGGTGCAAAGAACACACCAGGGGGCCTCACTAGCTGGCCACAATGGTGGAGGGCGTGCCCATCCCCCTGGGGCACGCCCCTGGCCTTGTGGGCCCCACGTGTTCCCCTCCACTTATTCAAGTGCCCATCCACTCCTTCTTCCTCCAGAAAAATCACTCCATATCTCAAACTCGTGTTCTTGCTCATCTTGCTGTCATTTTGGATCTCCTTGCTCAAAGCACCATTCACAAAACTGCTTTGGGGGATTGTTCTTCGGTATGTGACTCCTCCAATGGTCCAATTAGTTTTTGTTCTAGTGCTTTATTTATTGCAATTTTTTGCTGCTTTGGAGACCCTGTTCTTGAGCTTGCATGCCAAATTTATATGGTCCAAAGTAGTTTTGATGCATGATATAGCCTCCAGGCACTTGTAGGAGTAGTTGCTATCAATCTTGTTGAGTTTGGTTCACTTTTATTTTGAGTCACTAAAAATTTCAGAAATTTTTCAAAGGAAGAAAAATGTCCAGGAAAATGTATCAAGGCGGTTCTTCAAGGAAGCAAGGACCAAGGCCTGCGATCCATGAGCAGGACCTTGAACCACCAAGGGAAGCTCAAGTGAAGCCGTGTGAATGGCCGTCGGATGAATTTATGGATCGTGCAGGTTTTAAGGAAGAATTCTATCCTATTATGAATGAAACATGTTTGCAATGACAATTAGAGATTATATGTAACACCCCGGATGTAATTTACCTTATCTGTATCCAAACTCTTGCCGTTTCCGGCGCTAAAGTTATTTTATTTTCCTCGGTGTCGGGTTTTTGTCTCCGTGTGTTGTTGCCTTTGTCATCCATCTCATATCATATCATCATGTGCATTGCATTCGCATACGTGTTCGTCTCATGCATCCGAGCATTTTCCCCGTTGTCCGTTTTGCATTCCGGCGCTCCTATGTCACCCGGTGTCCCTTTCTACCTCTTTTCATGTGTGGGGGTTAAACATTTTCGGATTGGACTGATACTTTCCAAGCGGCCTTGGTTTACTAACAGTAGACCGCCTGTCAAGTTTCGTGCCATTTGGACTTTGTTTGATACTCCAACGGTTAACCGAGGGACCGAGAAGGCCTCGTTTGTGTTGCAGCCGAACACCCTTCCAATTTGGCCCAAAACCCACCAAAAACCCTTCAATCATCTAGAGAGTTCGATCACGATCGTGTGGACACACACCATGCTCAATTCGGAGCCTCCTAGCTCTTCCTACCTATAAAATGTTCTCTTCCCCAAAAATCCCGGATCCAAAACAACCATAACCCTAAAATTTCGTCCCCTCCTCCGCCGGACGTGTCCGCTCCCGCCGGACACGCCCCGCACCGCCGTGCCCGACTACTCAGGAACTGCCACGTGGCTCCCCGCCACCCGCCGCCGCCGAAGCCCGCCGGGCCCGAAGCCGGCCCTCCCCGTCGCCGATCTGGGCCGCGCCCCCCGCGCCCCGGCTCCCTTGCCTCCTCCGCCCGAGGTGCCCCGCTTTGCCGCTCCCTCCGCTACGGGCCGCCGCGCCGGCCACCGCATCCCTCGCCGGTGGCGATGCCTGACCTCGCCACCGTCCTCTTCGGATCTTGCTGCACCGCCCGGCCACCGCCGTCGCCACTCCGGCGAGCTCCGCCGTCTACCTCCATCGCAGGAGACCTCTCTGGCCTTCCACCGCCCGGATCCGGCGAAGCTCCAAGTCCGGTGACCTCCGACCTCCACCTGCGGCAAACCTCGGGAGTCGTGCTCCGGTGAACAGTGCACGCGCCAGATCCAGATCCAGATCGGGAGTCGGTTGACTTTTTCATCCCCGAACCCTAATTTTTTTGCAAACTTTGGCATGCTATAACTCTCTCATCGTAGATCCGTTTTGTGCTTCTAGCATGCCAAAATGTTCGTGTCGACGAGTACATCATTTCATCTCATTGCATCATTTTCATTTGAGCTCATCTTGATGCCCGAAATCCTGTTGGAAGAGGGCTATGTGAGCAATTTGGCAGATCTGTTTCATCAAATGTCATTTTGTCATTTTTGCCATGTTTAATGTGTGCATGCTATGATCCTGAGCTCTTCATGTGTTTTGTTATATGCCATGCCATCTTTAGAGAGGTACTTACCATGTATTTTTTGTGATAATTGTGGTGACTAGCACAAGCTTGCGAAGTAGCGTAATCGGTAATGTCAATTTCAGGGACTTAGAATTTCACTAAGTCCTTGTCCTGATTTTGTCGTTATGCCATATGTTCATGTTGTTTCCTAGTGATCCGTGCCTTGTTTGAGGATGATCAGTAAGGATGATTTGTTAACATTGTGGTGCTCTATCCATACATGTCTTTGTTTGCATTTATGGAGCACCTAGCTTGAGTTAATCGAGCCCTCCTTTTGCTATATCGTGAATCCTGGCAGATTGTTGACATGTTTAGCGATTTTGCCGAGGATGTTGCTATTGATCCGTGCATGCTATGTTGTTGTTCTTGCCATGTCTAGCTCCTATGCCATGTATTGTTGATGGGTGTATGCTTAGTTTGTCATGCCATGCTCTGTAGTGAGTTCATCGAGCTCGTAAATATGCCTACTCGTTAACGGATTTGCATGCTCCAGTTTTTTACTAAGTCTGAATCTGTTTATGTTTTTGCCATGTTCACATGCTTGCAATTGTATTTTCTGATCCCTTTTGGCTCAAGGTCACTAAGGGACTTTTGCTAAGTGCTTTGAGTAGCTTCATTCCATGCCTTGCTTTGCCATGTTAAGTTCCTATATCATATAGTTTTCATGCTCTAAAGTGTGCTTCCTGATGATAAATTCCAGACTTGTGTTAATTTCACTAAGTCTGAAACCTGTTATCATTTGCATTTTTGCCATGCTTGTTTGAACCTGTTAATGGATGAACTAGCTATAGCTCAGTGTTCATCTTTTGTCAAGCATCATGAGTGGATCCCTGCCATGTATTTTGTTGTCATGTTTGAGTGCCGTAGCATATTTATCTTGATGCATTTAGTTGGTCAATTGCTGATTATCGCAGACCGGTGCCATATTTGTTTTGCTTGCCATTTCCAAACCGCGCATCCGATTCCGTTGATCTTTATATCGATTTCAAACGAAATCACCTCAACTTTCCAGTGGCACTCTTGGATTTCTAAGTTTAGGCCAGGTTCATTCATTCCTTTGCAAATCTTGCATATGCATCGCATACCGCATCCCGCATAGCATACCATGTTTGCATCATGTTGTTTGAGCATTGCACGTGGTTGATTGTGTTCCTTTTGCTTGTTTTTCTTGTTTGGGTAGATCCGGGAGACGAGTTCGTGAACGAGGAGCCCGTTGAGTTCGCTTACGAGGATCAAGTCAACTCTAACAACTTTGCAGGCAAGATGACCACACCCTCGAAATCACATCTATCTTTGCTTGCTAGATGCTCGCTCGTTTGCTATGCCTATGCTATGATACCTACCACTTGCTTATCATGCCTCCCAAATTGCCATGTCAAACCTCTAACCCACCATGGCCTAGCAAACCGTTGATTGGCTATGTTACCGCTTTGCTCAGCCCCTCTTATAGCGTTGCTAGTTGCAGGTGAAGATTGGAGATCGTTCCTTGTTGGAACTTTGTTTATTATTGGGATATCACCTTATTTATCTTGTTTATCTTAATGCACCTATATACTTGGTAAAGGGTGGAAGGCTCGGCCTTTTTGCCTAGTGATTTGTTCCACTCTTGCTGCCCTAGTTTCCGTCATATCGGTGTTATGTTCCCGGATTTTGCGTTCCTTACGCGGTTGGGTTATAATGGGAACCCCTTGACAGTTCACCTTGAATAAAACTCTTCCAGCAATGCCCAACTTCGGTTTTACCATTCGCCACCTAGAATCTTTTTCCCTTGGGTTCCGTGGACTCAAGGGTCATCTTTATTTAAAACCCCCGGGCCAGTGCTCCTCTGAGTGTTGGTCCAACCTGTCAGCTGCCGGTGGCCACCAGGGGCAACTCTGGGCTGGCCTACCAGAACCTTGGACAATCCGGTGTGCCTTGAGAACGAGATATGTGTAGCTCCTATCGAGATTTGTCGGCACATTCGGGCGGTGTTGCTGGTTTAGTTTTACCATTGTCGAGGTTGTCTTGTAACCAGGATGCCAAGCCTGATCAGAATGTCTCGGGAGAAGGAATATCCTTCGTTGACCGTGAGAGCTTGTGATGGGCTAAGTTGGGACTCCCCTGCAGGGATTTGAACTTCCGAAAGCCGTGCCCGCGGTTATGGGCAGATGGGAATTTGTTAATGTCCAGTTGTAGATAACATGAAACTTAACTTAATTAAAATGAATCAACCGCGTGTGTAAACATGATGGTCTCTTCTCGGCGGAGTCCGGGAAGTGAACATGGTGTTGGAGTAATGCTTGACGTGGGTTGTTCTAGGATCACTTCTTGATCATAGTTGTTCATCCGTGCTTTGCCTTCTCTTCTCGCTCTCATTCGCGTATGTTAGCCACCATATATGCTAGTCGCTTGCTGCAGCTCCACATCATACCTTGTCTTACCTATAAGCTTAAATAGTCTTGATCGCGAGGGTGCGAGATTGCTGAGTCCCCGTGACTCACATATTACTTCCAAACCAGATGCAGGGACCGATGATACTGCTCCAGACGATGCGCTTGATCTCAAATGGGAGTTCGACGAAGACTCTTGTCGTTACTATGTGTCTTTTCTAGATGATCAGTAGTGGTGCCCAGTTGGGGTGATCGGGGACTTTGTCGCATGTGGGGGTTGATCTTTATTTTGGTACCGTAGTCGGACCATGAGTGTATTGGATGATTGTAATGTTATTCATGTATTTGTGTGACGTGGCGAGTGTAAGCCAACTATGTACCTTTTCCCCTTTTATCTATTTACATGGGTTGTTGCGAAGATTATCTTACTTGTGACATTGCTTTCAATGCGGTTATGCCTCTAAGTCGTGCTTCGACACGCAGGAGATATAGCCGCATCGAGGGCGTTACATTATAGTTACTAATGGCATGCTTAGTTAGCAAGGAGTTTATAATGGTTTACCTTGTGTGCCAACATGCTATTAAAATGGTTGTGATGTGGTATGATAGGATGGTATCCTCCTTTGAATGATTCGATTGGCTTGACTTGGCACATGTTCACACATGTAGTTGAAATAAAATCAACATAGCCTCCACAATATTTATGTTCATGGTGATTTATATCCTACTCATGCTTGCACTCAATGTTGGTTAATCTCAATGCATGTTTATGAATGTTGTCGCTCTCTAGTTGGTCGCTTCCCTGTCTCTTTCTAGCCTTCACTTGTACTAAGCGGGAATACTGCTTGTGCATCCACTTACATAAACCCCAAAGTTGTTCCATATGAGTCCACCATACCTTCCTATATGCGGTATTTACTTGCCATTCCAAGTAAATTTGCAAGTGCCAAACTCTAAACCTTCAAATAATAATCTGTTTTGTATGCTCGAATAGCTGATGTATCAACTAGGGTTTTCAACATCTTCCATGCTAGGTGGGTTATTCTGATGAAGAGTGGACTCCGCTCATCATTCACGAGAAAATGGCTGGTAACCAGGGTGCCCGGTCCCTTGCTCAAAGCAAATCAAATCAAAATAATTGCAAACAAACTCCCCCAGGATTGTTGTTAGTTAGACGGTACCCATTGTTTCGGACCAGTCGTGGAGTGTGCTTGTTGGTGGTGGGGGGTATAAACTTTACCATTCTGTTTGGGAACCACCTATGATGTATGTAGCATGGAAGATACCGAGATCTCTTAGTTGTTATGTTGAAAATCAAAGCATACCGCTCAAAATATTATTTATCTCTATTTCAAAACCCGAGCTCTGGCACCTCCGCAAATCCCTGCTTCCCTCTACGAAGGGCCTATCTATTTACTTTTATTGCTGAGTCATCATCCTCTCATAAAAAGCACCAGTTAGAGAGCACCACTTTCATTTGTATGCATTGTTATTAATTTATATTTAGTATGACTGTGACTGGATTTCTTTTACCATGAATTACAATGCCTAGTCAGTCCTTGATCTTCAGGGGTGCTCTGCATTTATGGTTTGCAGTCTCAGAAAGGGCTAGCGAGATACCATCTTGTTATGTCATATCATGATTGTTTTGAGAAAGGGTTGTCATCCGAGATTTATTATTATTGCTCGCTAGTAGATTATGTCATTGATATGAGTAAATGTGAGACCTGAATGTTATTGTCAATATGGTTAGTTCATGATCTTTGCTGAAAACTTCAATGCTAGCTTTACATATTTGCAACAACAAGATCAAACCGAGTTTGTAAAAGTTTTACTTTATCACTTTCAATTTGTCAATTGAATTGCTTGAGGACAAGCAATGGGTTAAGCTTGGGGGAGTTGATACGTCTTCGTTGTATCTACTTTTCCAAACTCTTTTGCCCTTGTTTTGGACTCCAATTTGCATGATTTGAATGGAACTAACCCAGGCTGACGTTGTTTTCAGCAGAATTGCCATGGAGTAATTTTTGTGCAGAATAAAAAGTTCTCGGAATGACCTGAAAATTCACGGAGATCAGTTTTGGAATTAATAAAAAAATATTGGGGAAAGAATCAAGTGAAGGGGGCCCACACTCAGGCCACAAGGGTGGGGGCGCGCCCACCCCCCTGGGGCGGGCCACCTGACCTTGTGGGCCCCCTGGACCTCCACCGACCTCAACTCCAACTCCATATATTCTCTTTGAGGGAGAAAAATACAGAGAGAAGGATTCATCACGTTTTACGATACGAAGCCGCCGCCAAGCCCTGTTCTTCCTCGGTAGGGCAGATCTGGAGTCTGTTTTGGGCTCTGGAGAGGGGAATCCGTCACCATCGTCATCATCAACCATCCTCCATCACCAATTTCATGATTCTCACATCGTGCGTGAGTAATTCCATCGTAGGCTTGCTGGACCGTGATGGGTTGGATGAGATTTACCATGTAGTCGAGTTATTTTTTGTTAGGGTTTGATCCCTAGTATCCACTATGTTCTAAGATTGATGTTGCTATGACTTTGCCATGCTTAATGCTTGTCACTAGGGCCCGGGTGGCATGATTTCAGATCTGAAACTATTATGTTTTCATGAATATATTTGTGTTCTTGGTTCGATATTGCAAGTTATAGTTACCTAATACGTGTTATGATCCGGCAACCCCGGAGTGACAATAGTCGGGACCACTCCCAGTGATGAGCGTAGTTTGAGGGGTTCATGTATTTACTAAGTGACAATGCTTTGGTCTGGTACCCTATTAAAAGGAGGCCTTAATATCCCTTAGTTTCCAATAGGACCCCGCTGCCATGGGAGGGTAGGACAAAAGATGTCATGCAAGTTCTTTTCCATAAGCACTTATGACTATATTCGGAATACATGCCTACATTATATTGATGAATTGGAGCTAGTTTTGTGTCACCCTATGTTATAAATGTTGCATGATGAATGCCATCCGACATAATTATCCATCATTGATCCATTGCCTACGATCCCGTTTCATATTGATCTTTGCTTCATTACTTTTCCGCTGCTACTCTTACGCTTTCTACAAAACTGCTACTGCTACTTTAACCATTGTAAGATTACTTCCATACTGCTTTGCTACTAAATACTTTGCTGCAGATATTAAGTATTTTAGGTGTGGTTGAATTGACAACTCAGCTGCTAATACTTGAGAATATTCTGTGGCTCCCCTTGTGTTGAACCAATAAATGTGGGTTGAATACTCTACCCTCAAAAATTGTTCCGATCCCCTATATTTTTGGTTTATCAAGACCTTTTTCTAGCGTCGTTTCTGAGGAGCATGATGACTGACAAGTATAGGGGATCAATTGTAGCTCTTTTCGATAAGTAAGAGTGTCGAACCCAACGAGGAGCAGAAGGAAATGACAAGTGGTTTTCAGCAAGGTAGTGTCTGCAAGTGCTGAAATTGTAAGTACCAGAGTAGTTTGATAGCAAGATAATTTGTAACGAGCAAGTAACAATAATAGTATCAAAATTGCAGCAAGGTATCCCAATCCTTTTGAGGCAAAGGACTAGCCAAAACGGTCTCCTATGATAAGCAAATCATTCTTGAGGGTACACGGGCTTTTCATCTAGTCACTTTCACCATGTTGGTTGATACGTCTCCAACGTATCTATAATTTTTGATTGCTCCATGCTATATTATCTACTATTTTGGACATTATTGGGCTTTATTATCCACTTTTATATTATTTTTGGGACTAACCTATTAACCGGAGGCCCAGCCCAGAATTGCTGTTTTTTGCCTGTTTTAGGGTTTCGAAGAAAAGGAATATCAAATGGAGTCCAAACGGAATGAAACCTTCGGGAACATGATTTTCTCAACAAACAAGACCTGGGAGACTTGGACCCTACCTCAAGACACAAAAGAGGAGGCCACGAGGTAGAGGGGCGCACCTACCCCCCAGGCGCGCCCTCTACCCTCGTGGGCCCCCTGTTGCTCCACCGACGTACTCCTTCCTCCTATATATACCTATGTACCCCCAAACGATCAGATACGGAGCCAAAAACCTAATTCCACCGCCGCAACTTTCTGTATCCACGAGATCCCATCTTGGGGCCTGTTCCGGAGCTCCGCCGGACGGGGCATCGATCACGGAGGGCTTGTACATCAACGCCATAGCCTCTCCGATGAAGTGTGAGTAGTTCACCTCAGACCTACGGGTCCATAGTTATTAGCTAGATGGTTTCTTCTCTCTTTTTGGATCTCAATACAATGTTCTCCCCCTCTCCTGTGGAGAACTATTCGATGTAATCTTCTTTTTGTGGTGTGTTTGTTGAGACTGATGAATTGTGGGTTTATGATCAAGTCTATCTATGAATAATATTTGAATCTTCTCTGAATTCTTTTATGTATGATTGGTTATCTTTGCAAGTCTCTTCGAATTATCAGTTTGGTTTGGCTTACTAGATTGATCTTTCTTGCAATGGGAGAAGTGCTTAGCTTTGGGTTCAATCTTGCAGTGTCCTTTCCCAGTGACAGTAGGGGGCAGCAAGGCACGTATTGTATTGTTTCCATCAAGGATAACAAGATGGGGTTTTCATCATATTGCATGAGTCTATCCCTCTACATCATGTCATCTTGCTTAAGGTGTTACTTTGTTTTTAACTTAATACTCTAGATGCATGCTGGATAGCGGTCGATGAGTGGAGTAATAGTAGTAGATGCAGGCAGGAGTCGGTCTACTTGTCTCGGACGTGATGCCTATATACATGATCATACCTAGATATTCTCATAACTATGCTCAATTCTGTCAATTGCTCAACAGTAATTTGTTCACCCACCATAGAATACTTATGCTCTCGAGAGAAGCCACTAGTGAAACCTACAGCCCCCGGGTCTATCTTTATTATATTAATCTCCTACTACTTAGTTATTTCCTTTGCTTTTTACTTTGCCTTTATTTTACTTTGCATCTTTATCACAAAAAATACCAAAAATATTATCTTATCATATCTATCAGATCTCACTCTCGTAAGTGGCCGTGTAGGGCTTGACAACCCCTATTCGCATTGGTTGCGGAGATTTATTTGTTTTGTGCAGGTACGAGGGACTCGCGCGTAGACTCCTACTGGATTGATACCTTGGTTCTCAAAAACTGAGGGAAATACTTACGCTACTTTGCTGCATCATCCCTTCCTCTTCGGGGAAAACCAACGCAGTGCTCAAGAGGTAGCAAGAAGGATTTCTAGCGCCGTTGCTGGGGAGTCTACGCAAAAGTCAACATACCAAGTACCCATCACAACCCTTATCTCCCGCATTACATTATTTGCCATTTGCCTGTCGTTTTCCTCTCCCCCACTTCACCCTTGCCGTTTTATTCGTCCTCTCTCTCTATCCTCCCTCTCTTTCTCTATTTGCCTCTTTTTGCCCGCTTGCTTTTTGTTTTCTTGTGTGTTGGATTGCTTGCTTGTCACGATGGCTCAAGATAACACTAAATTGTGTGACTACCAATACCAACAACAATGATTTTATTAGCACTCCGATTGCTCCTCTTACCGATGCTGAATCTTGTGAAATTAATGCCGCTTTGCTGAATCTTGTCATGAAAGATCCGTTTTCCGGCCTTCCTACTGAAGATGCCGCTACCCATCTAAATAGCTTCATTGATTTGTGTGATATGCGAAAGAAGAAAGATGTGGACATCGATATTGTTAAGTTGAAGCTATTTCCTTTTTCGCTTAGAGATCTTGCTAAAGCTTGGTTTTTGTCTTTGCCTAAAATAGTATTGATTCTTGGAACAAGTGCAAAGATGCTTTTATCTCTAAGTATTTTCCTCCCGCTAAGATCATCTCCCTTAGAAACGATATTATGAATTTTAAGCAACTTGATCATGAACATGTTGCACAAGCTTGGGAGAGGATGAAATTAATGATACATAATTGCCCTACTCATGGTTTGAATTTGTGGATGATTATACAAAAACTTTATGCCGGATTGAATTTTGCTTCTAGAAATCTTTTAGATTCGGCCGCGGGAGGCACTTTTATGGAAATCACTTTAGGAGAAGCTACTAAACTCCTATATAATATTGTGGTTAATTATTCTCAGTGGCATACTGAAAGATCTACTAATAAAAAGGTGCATGCGATAGAAGAAATTAATGTTTTGAGTGGAAGATGGATGAACTTATGAAATTATTTGCTAATAAGAGTGTTTCTTCTGATCCTAATGATATGCCCTTGTCTACTTTGATTGAGAATAATAATGAATCTATGGATGTGAATTTTGTTGGTAGGAACAATTTTGGTAACAACGCGTATGGAGGAAATTTTAATCCTAGGCCTTATCCTAGTAATCCAACTAATATTTATGGTAATTCCTACAACAATTCTTATGGAGATTATAATAAGATGCCCTCTGATTTTGAATCTAATATTAAAGAATTTATTACTTCGCAACAGAATTTTAATGCTTTGATTGAAGAAAAATTGTATAAGATTGATGAGTTGGCTAGGAATGTTGATAGAATTTCTCTTGATGTTGATTCTCTGAAACTTAGATCTATTCCACCTAAGAATGATATAAATGAGTCTCTCAAAGCCATGAGAATTTCCATTGACGAGTGCAAAGAAAGAACCGCTAGGATGCGTGCTAAGAAAGATGCCCTTATAAGAGCGTGTTCTTCTAGCTCCTATGGAAATAATGATGAAAATCTAAAAGTTATTGATGTGTCCCCTATTAAATCTTTGTTTTGCAATATGAATCTTGATAATGATGGGACTGAATATGATCCACCTTCACCTAGAAGACGTTCTAAGAATTCGGAATTTTTTGATCTTGATGCTAAAATTGATAAAAGTGGGATTGAAGAAATTAAAACCCTAGATGTTGCTAAACCCACTATTATGTATTTCAAGGAATTTAAGTATGAAAATTGCTCTTTGATTGATTGTATTTCCTTGTTGCGGTCCGTGCTAAATTCTCCTCATGCTTATAGTCAAAATAAAGCGTTTACTAAATATATCGTTGATGCCTTGATGCAATCTTATGAAGAAAAACTTGAATTAGATGTTTCTATCCCGAGACCCTTGAGCCCCTTGTTTTTGCAGTTCCCTATCACTGATAAATCCCAGTGGATAACTACACATCCTTGTTGTTTGTATCTTTATTCCCCGTCACCCTTGTTTTCACAAGATACCCCAGAATACCTTCCGTTGTTCTAAGAATCCTTTGAGCCTACTGCCTTGCAGTTTCTTTCCACACTGCGGATAACTCCTCATGATTATTAGGGATTCGTTCATCCTTAGTGTTTCATGTGATTCCTAAAATACTTTTAAATACTAACTAATCTCCCGAGAATCCTCCGCAGCTTATCGCTCTTGAAATTCTTGGCTGCTTGCATAATGGTTAATTCTATATGTTTAGCAATCTTCGTTGACATCCTTTGCCTATGCCACTTGAGTCCCTTGATTCAATTTGTTGCGAATGCTTGCAATCATTAGTCGAATCCTAGATTTCATCCTTCCGGCTCAGACGTCATTATTTATATGAGTTGGATCTCGGTAAATCAAACCTTGGTTGATTGCCATTCTAATTCTATTCAACTTGGCCATCATTTGATCAGAGCGTCTGCTTCTGATCCTTATTTTTAGAAATCATAATTCCTTTTAAATTAAAATATCGAATTATTCAGATGTTTCTATAATCCAATGCCCTTGCATTCTTTCCTTCTTCTCATTGAGTATTGATACTCACATCAGATCTGCCAGTGTCCTTCATATTCAAATTTTGTGCGCTCTTCTCCTGGTACATGTTGCCTTTGGTAAATTGTATTCTCTACTATGTCAACCATGCTCTGCTTCCGAGCTTGAGTTAATTACCTCTGAAGTTTTTGCAAATGTTCCTAAGATACCCCGACGGGTTGAACTAATGCTTTCCCTAATTTGTGTGAACCTGGCAATTTCTATGGGTCATACTCTACTGGTATTACGCCGGATAAAAATTTCTACACTACAACTTTGTCAAAAGCGAGAAGTAAATGAGACGTTATGTATTGAAGTGGGAGTCGACCTTGAACTTTGTGTTCATGCCGATAGACATGATGTAGATCTTATCATGGAAGCTTCTATTATAATCAAATGTTCCCTTGGTATAAGCTCATCTTGCATCTGTAATTGATCCTTTGCAATCGTTGTTCCGACCATATTTTCTCCTTGATTCCATTTCCCGGACAAGTTAAAGTACTTGTCTTCTGCAGATCATTTCATCTATCCAACCTCTATTTTTGATCTACCTCGAGTATTTCCCCTTATTATCTCAAGGATATTGTGTCACTACACTACCTCTTGTGAATTCTCATTGGAATGATACTCCATCACATCATTCCTAGCCTGATCGGCTATATTTTTATCGTGTCAACTTTTAACTGTGCTACCTGGTCCTTATGCCCGGAGCAACTTTCGACGATGAGCTAAGCTTACTCGATCTTCCTCATCTTATCATTTCACCTCGAACAACAAGCTTGACTTCGAGCTTGTGTCGAATCTGTGGTTCTCATAGCCTTTCACTTCATCCTTCCTTTTCTGCTCAGTGGCATCTTCATAGAGTCTCTCGACAAGATCTATCGTGATCACTGTCTACACTTTGGCTTCTTCAGAGATGTCAATTGAATTCATGGCTAGAAATACCATCCCTTCCCCTCGATGATTTGTGATATCATCGATGATATCTTGACTTTCTACCAACACAGACCTGGTTGTGCTTGGTTATTCCTTACGTTCTGTGATATCTTGGAATTGTTTATCGGTATCTCTTGAGATCTTCAAACCCAATCTTTACTTGACACCATATCATTGCCGCATCGAAGCATGACTATGGTATTCCGAATATCAACAAGAACATTGAAAGCATAATACAAAATGTTTCTCATTCAATTACCCTCACACCGTTGTATGGGTAATATCATGATTATTCCCTCTCCTCATTATCTAAATGCTTTTGAACTTGCTGTCCTATCATCTATATCCTGCTCCGCTTTTCCTTGGGAAGGATATACTCCCAACTCTTATGTGTAAACACATCTTCCTTTCCTTTGGGTTGTTTGATTCGACAGTCATATTTTTTCTTTTCATTGGTTTGTTTAACCCTTCTTGTGATCTATATGATATAAAGAGTAATAATCCACTGCTTATGTAAACATCTCGGTGTACAACTCTATCAGTAAGACCCTGTTACTATTGTTGATGACATTCCAGTAACCATTGATGGACGAGAACACTGCCTATTGGTCTACCTCATTTAACGAGCAAGAAAATGGTCCTCTTCGTCCCTCGTCCTTGGTACCGACCTTGTTGCCGGCATAACTGACATGCCACCCTCTTCCATGCCTTGCTATCAAGATCGTGCAAGATGTCACCGCTCCTTCTACTTTTAACCCACATGGTGGGCCCATAACCCATAGTTCCACAGGCTCAAAACCCTACTCTTCTGTACACCCCTGTTTCCAAACTTATTCCACCTGCTTGGCTTTGTATGTAATTCACAGGCCGCCTTCCTAGTGATCTATTCTGGTATCATACACAATACATTATTCTTCTTTGCTCTGAACCCTTTCTTCGCCTATTTTAGGCAGCAGCTGGATGCCTACCTGGTGAAAACTTGTTGAATCTCCGTATAGCACTCTCGATACGTCCTGGTGCTTCTAAAATCTCCTTCCTTGAGATAACTACCGGATGTTGATCCTTTCAGACATTCGTCCTTATAGCTTCCCCCTTACTCCACCTCTTAAATCTCGGGACGAGATTTCTTATAGTGAAGGAGATTTGTAACGCCCGGATAATCAAGCTACAGTAATCCCCTACTAATGATGCCAAGTCATCACTATTACTGTTGCTAATCTCACTTTGATTCATAACCAATTCAAATTCATTTTTTTATAAAGTCAAATAAATTATTTCTCCAAACATTAAAACAAAAATGTTTGCTGGGTTGAAAATATTCACTAGCTAAATTGCATGAGTGATTCAACAACATTTGAGATAGCTAATTACCCGTGGGAATTAAATAGTTCCAAATCAGCATTTTTAAATGCTTTTCCATTTGTGAAAAATCCAACTCATTTCAGTTGCGCCTCAGAATTTTTGTGGCAATACCAAACACTACTGTCGGTGTACTAGAGTAGGGGGTTACCCTATTACCCCGAACTCGTGCACGGGCAGTTGCAGCGCCCCGCGGCAAGGCTTGCCGGGTGACCGCCTAGACCCTCCGTGGTTCCCTTGAAGACCATTCAAGAGCAAAGTACTCACACCAAGGCCCTGGCAAGAGGAGCTTGCCGGGAAGGCCAACCAAGGCCCCGGCAAGAGGAGCTTGCCGGGAAGGCCCACCAAGGCCCCGGCAAGAGGATCTTGCCGGGAAGATACAAGACCCCGGCAAGAGGAGCTTGCCGGGTAGGCCACTCAAGGCATACCAAGAAAGCTTGCCGCGACGCGCCCTGCGTCCCAGCAAGATCCGGCGAGCGACAAGCTCCCGGACGCGACAAGACGACGGCCGCGGCAAGGAGCTTGCCGCGGGAAACCCCCACTTCGTGCCCGCGCTCCAGCACACCTGCTAACGTGTCGCTCTAGGACTCTCCCAAGCACACGTGGCAGGAGGCCGTGCAGCTAGGGGTACGTGGTGGCAAGCGGAGATGAAGAGAAGCCCATCGTGGCAAACAGTGGCGCTCCTGACGGTCACCTTTTGCACTGTTTAGGAGACTCAGACAGGCATTTAATGCCCTTGTCCCCTGCCGTCAGAGTTAGGTAGGGTGCACTGTATCCACAGTAGCGGTAGCTGCACCTACCGCATCCTTTTCCATTTCTACCCTTTTAGTCTACGTTGCGTGGGTAACCCCTTGAGAGTATAAAAGGAGGCCCAAGCGCAACGTAGAGGAGGTTCGGCCAGTTCGGCTCATTCAACACCAGGAACACTCTCACGCTCAGTCTGGCAGCGTCCATCCCTCCTGAGCAAGAATCCAATATACACCAATAAGCAGTAGTAGGGTTTTACGCATCTGTGCGGCCCGAAGCTGGGTAAAATCGCCCGCGTGTACTGCCTCGATCCGCTCTTTGTGCGCTCTCCGCCCCCCACCGAACCGAAAGGGGCCCTGTCCCCATAGGTGTTGGTGGAATCAGCATCGCCCCCGACATCTCTGGCGCGCCAGGTAGGGGGCGTCGAGATTGCGCGAACCTGATCCGGCGTGCACGCAAGCTAAATCTTCATCGTCTTCATCGACATGCCACCGAAGAAGAAGGATTCGGAGGCAGCTGTCCCGTCTGCGTCGCTTCCACCGCCTTCGGAGCAAACGGGTGGTGGAGTGGACGCCGGTGGAGGAATGGGCGTCGACGAGGGTGCCCACAGCGCTGCCAAGTCCAAGGACAAGGCGGCACAGACCTCGGCGTCCATGCGAGCACCGCGCCCCTCTCAGGAGGCGCGGGACCAACAGCGTCATAGCGTTCGCAGTGCCATACGTCCGCTGACCCAAGATCAAGCTGGTGGTTCGCGTGGCGTTCAAGACCAACATGCACGCCAGCATGCTGGCCCCAGCGAGGTGCGGTTGCCGGGACGGGACGCTGCTCCTTCTAACTTGGTTAGGAGTCCGAGCACACCCCTCTCCTCGCACCGTTTACCTCCGCCGCCCACCACCCCAGTAGAAGCCTTGGCGCGGGCCCAGCTGCTCCTGGACTATCCTCCGACGGTGGACAAGACCGACGAATGGAAGGCCACTATCCAGAGCCTCATCGGCTTCGCCAACGGCGACACTGCGCGGCGACCAAGCACCTCGCTGCCGCGGCAGGACAGCCGGACGCGAGCCGATGGCAACAAGACTGAGGGAGGTGCGACTTCCATGCACTCTCCACTACGAAGGCCAAAATCGCTGACTCGCCGAGTCCACCCCAACAGCGGCTCCACTGCGTCGTCGGACCCACGAGCTCATCGCGACCAGCGCCAAGTTCTCCATGAACAACAACAAGAAGACGCTCGAACCTGCATCGAGCGCCGAAGAGAAGCGCGATGTCAATCCGACAAGTGCGCTGGGCTCTCTGCTGACATGCATGCGCCAGGGGAACCAGGCGATCTGCCGTACGCGGTAGGTTGTCCTGCGTTCACCCGTGAGCTGCGGCAAGTCCAGTGGCCCAGCACAAAGAATTTCAAGCCAGACGTGCCGGAGAAGTATGACGGCAAGACGCACCCGTCGGAGTTCCTCAGCATCTACACCATTGCGGTGCAGGCTGCCGGGGGACGGGATGACAAGATACTTGCCAACTACTTCCCGCTGGTGCTCAAGCCCAATGTCAGATTCTAGCTCATGCACTTGCCGGACAACTCCATATCCTCCTGGGCTGATTTGTGCCATCAGTTTGTCGGCGCCTTTACAGGCGGCCACAAGCCACATGGCCAAGAGAGCGATCTTCATCTGCTCGCCCAGAAGGAAGGAGAGCCATTGCGCAAGTACATTCAGAGATTCAGCCGCGTACAGCACAACATCCCAGACGTCCACCCCGCCGCGATCATTAGCGCGTTCCATCAGAACGTGCGAAACCAAAGGATGAGGGAGGAGATGGCGATGTGTAAAATCAGAGACGTTAGTGAGCTTTATGCCCTGGCTGACAAGTGTGCATGCGCTGAAGAGGGGAGGAGGCTCCCCAGAGAGAGTACAGGAGCAGGAGGATCTGACAGTGAGGATGCCGCCCCGGCAAGGAAAGGCCGGGGGCGGAACAACAGAAGGAATAAGGGTAAGGAAGTGCTAGCTGTCGAGCAGACCGACAACGGAGGTGGCGCCAAGGAAGCTAAGGCTGGTGGCTCCAACAAGGAGGCCCATCCCGTGGCGGCCGCCGACAAGCAGGACAGCTCCGGCAGGCAGTATTGCAAGATTCACCGCACCAAGGGTCATGATCTCCAGAACTGCAAGAAGGTCGAACAGCTTGCTGAGCAGCAGAAAGCTGAATACGAGCGACACGACAAAGAGAAGGCCCAGGAAGGAACCGGTGGATCCGGCAAGAAACGCCCCGGCCGGGGAGGACGTCGCGGCAAGGCCAAGCAGCGGCAAGGAGACAGACCTCCCCGCGGCCGCGACAAGGATGAAGATGACGACGATGACGAAGACGTGGATGATGATGAGGCCGATGAGCAGGAATTTCAGAAAGCCACAGAGGTCCTGTGCGTTGACGGTGGCGCCTCTCTGCATACTTCGCACCGCCAGCTCAAACAATGGATGCGGGAAGTAAATGCAGCAGAGCCATCCATAGAGTCACGCAAGCCCCTGAAATGGTCCAGCACGCCTATCATCTTCGACATTGGGGATCACCCTGATCGCGTAACTGCGGTCGGGTGCTTGCCGATGTTGGTCTCACCAACTATCCGCAACCTCAAGGTCACAAAGATGCTAGTTGACGGCGGGGCCGGCTTGAATCTCATCTCCTCCGCGGTCCTTCACAAACTCCAGATCCCTGACAGCGAGCTCGAAGAGACCGGCACATTCCAAGGAATCAACCTGGGAAGGAGCAAGCCGAAAGGGAAGATCACGCTGCCGGTCACATTTGGCAGCAAGCTGAATTTCAGAACTGAGAGGGTCACATTTGACGTTGCCGATTTTCCATTGCCCTACAATGGGATCCTTGGCCGTCCAGCGCTCGCCAAGTTTATGGCAGCCTCTCACTATGCATACAACGTGCTCAAAATGCCAGGCCCGATAAGTGTCATCTCTGTCCCCGGCGACAAGAAGGATGCCCTTATCTGCGCCGACAAGATCTACCGGGAAGCAGCAGCCGCAGCTGATCACCACACACTTGCCGCTGAAGCTCCCGGGGTGAAGAAGAAGGCCAAGTCCGGCAAGAGCTCTGATGCCCACTCCGGCAAGCGCACCTCTTCAGAGTGCTGCGCTACCGTCGAGGACGCACCATTGAGCTCCACCGGCAAATGCAAGAAGACGATGGCAGCTCCACCCGAGACCAAGAAGGTGTCCGCCAAGGAGGACGGCACTGGTGGTACCTTCACCATCAGTGCCACGCTTGACCCCAAATAGGAAAGCGTGCTCGTTGCTTTCCTGCGGGCGAATGTCAATGTGTTTGCATGGCAACCGTCTGATATCCCCGGTGTTCCCAGGAAAGTAATCGAGCACCACCTTGTCGTCTGTCCTCATGCGCGGCCCGTCAAGCAGAGAGTCAGGAAGCAAGCGGTGGAGCGCCAAGAGTTCATTGCGGAAGAAATCAGGAAATTGGAAGCATCAGGCCTTGTTAGAGGAGTGCTCCATCCCACGTGGTTGGCCAATCCTGTAGTCGTGCGCAAGGCGAACGGGAAATGGAGGCTTTGTATAGACTTCACTGATGTCAATAAAGCTTGTCCCAAAGATCCATTTCCCTTGCCGTGCATTGACCAGATTGTTGACTCCACGGCTGGATGTGATTTGCTTTCATTTCTTGATGCGTACTCAGGGTACCATCAAATCTTCATGGCAGAAGAGGATGAGGAGAAAACCGCATTTATCACCCCTTGTGGCACATACTGTTTTGTACGAATGCCCTTTGGGTTGAAGAATGCTGGTTCAACATTTGCAAGAGTAGTCCACGTCACTTTTGGGCCACAGATACACATAAATGTGGAAGCCTACATGGATGATATAGTGGTCAAGAGCAAGGACAAGGCTACCCTGATCCAAGATTTAGAAGAAACTTTTGCAAATCTGCGCAAGATCAACCTCAAGCTCAACCCCGAGAAGTGCGTGTTTGGAGTCCCTTCCGGCAAGCTTCTCGGGTTCTTTGTGTCTCAGCGGGGAATTGAAGCCAATCCCGACAAGATTAAGGCCATCGAGCAGATTGAAGCACCGAAGCGCGTCAAGGATGTGCGAAGGCTTGCCGGTTGCATGGCTGCTCTCAGCAGGTTTATCTCTAAGTCTGCTGAGCACGCCCTGCCGTTTTTCAAAATATTGAAAAAGGCAGGTCCAATGAAATGGACTCCGGAAGCGGAGGCTGCGCTGCAGGACTTGAAGAGGTACCTGTCCTCCACTCCAATACTTGTCGCACCTAAGCCACAAGAGAAGTTGCTGCTGTACCTAGCGGCAACCAATCAAGTGGTTAGTGCTGCGTTAGTAGCAGAGAGGGAGGCGAACGATGAGCCAGCAACCGCAGCAAGTGAATCCAGCGACAAGCAGGGGGCTTCTCCGACAAGCTCTGGTCCGGCAAGCTCTGGTCCGGCAAGCTCTGGTCCCGAGAAAGATGGATCTGCGCAGATGTGCAAGGATGTGCAGAAGAAGATGGTGCAGCGCCCAGTTTACTTTGTCAGCTCCCTTCTCCAGGGGGCTAGGTCGAGGTACTCTGGTGTGCAAAAATTGCTTTTCGGCCTTCTCATGGCCTCGAGAAAGCTGCGCCATTACTTCCAGGCACATGAGATCACAGTCGTCACTCGCTTTCCGCTGAAGAGGATACTGCAGAATCCGGAAGCAACAGGCAGGATTGTCGAGTGGGCATTGGAACTGTCAAGCTTTGGCCTCAAGTTTGAGAGCACTGCAACAATCCAAAGCAGGGCATTGGCAGAGTTCATAGCAGAGTGGACGCCAACTCCAGATGAAGAAATTCCAGAGACGAGCATCCCCGTCAAGGAGACAAGCAAAGAGTGGCTGATGTACTTTGATGGTGCCTTCTCGCTGCAAGGCGCCGGTGCTGGCGTGCTGCTTATCGCACCCACCGGAGAGCACCTCAAGTACGTAGTCCAGATGCACTTTCCCAAAGAGCAAGCAACCAACAATACTGCAGAGTATGAAGGATTGCTTGCCGGTCTCAGAATAGCAGCCGACCTTGGGATCAAGAAGCTCATTATCAGGGGTGACCCGCAGCTTGTCGTCCACCAAGTGAACAAGAACTACCAGAGCCCGTTGATGGAAGCATATGTTGAGGAAGTGAGGAAGCTAGAAGAGCGCTTTGACGGCCTACAAATGGAGCATATCCCAAGAGCTCAGAATGACATTGCTGATGGCCTGTCAAAATGCGCTGCACTAAAGTTGCCTGTGGAACCAGGGATCTTTGTGCTCAAGCTGACTCAACCTTCCGTGACACCATCAACTGGACAGAATAAGAAGAGGAAGTTGGTTTCTAGTGACTACTTTCCGGCAGAGCTCCCCGAAGCCGCCGCCAAGAAAGTCCCCAAGATCAACACCAAGGATGCTGAGGGGCAGTCTGCTCCGGCAAACCTTATGGTTTGTTCCGTCGAAGCAAACACTCCTGACAAGTTCTGCTCCGGCAAGCTTGCCGGGAAATATCACGCTCCGGCAGAGCCGCAGGATCTTGCCGTAGAAGCGGATGTTCCCGCAGCAACAAATATGCCTTTAGTCCTTGTTGTCGAGCCGCAAGCTCCAGCATGGGCGCAGCAGATCGTCCGTTTCCTTCAGACAGGAGAGCTTCCCGAAGAGCAAGAAGAAGCTGAAAAAGTAGCCCGACAGTCAAGTATGTACAAGTATGTCGACAGCACACTGTACAGAATAAGACTCAACGGTGTGAAATTGAAGTGCATTCGCCGGGAAGATGGACAGCAGCTGTTGGCAGAGATACATGGAGGCATATGTGGTCACCACATTGGCGCAAGAGCACTTGTCGGCAAAGCATTCCGACAAGGCTTCTTCTGGCCGACAGCCCTCCAGGATGCAACTGCACAAGTAACCAAGTGTGAAGCGTGCCAATTCCATTCCAAACAGATACACCAGCCAGCTCAAGCTCTCCAGACGATCCCTTTATCCTGGCCCTTTTCGGTCTGGGGGCTCGACATCCTCGGCCCCTTCCCCCGAGCTGTCGGGGGCTTTGCGTTCTTGTACGTTGCAATCGACAAGTTCACAAAGTGGCCGGAAGTGGAACCAGTGAGGAAGGTGACAGCACAATCAGCAGTCAAGTTCTTCAGGTCGATTGTTTGCCGTTTTGGGATCCCGAACAGGATCATCACCGACAACGGCACGCAATTTACGAGCCGCACCTTCATGCAGTACGTCCAAGATCTTGGCGCCAAGGTCTGCTTCGCTTCTGTTGCTCATCCAAGAAGCAACGGTCAAGCGGAGAGGGCAAACGCTGAAGTGCTGCGAGGCAACAAGACCAGAACTTTCGACAGACTGCACAAGTGCGGAAGAAACTGGATCGAGGAGCTGCCGGTGGTTCTTTGGTCGATCAGGACGACGCCAAATCGAGCCACTGGCCAGACACCCTTCGCTCTAGTCTATGGAGCGGAGGCAGTTCTCCCCACGGAACTCGTATATGGGTCACCTCGAGTGCTCGCTTATGATGAGCTCGAGCAGGAGCAGCTGCGGCAAGATGACGCGCTGCTCCTTGAGGAAGGCCGTCTCCAGGCTGCTGTGCGAGCCGCTCGCTACCAGCAAGCTCTGCGCCGCTACCATAGCTGCAGAGTCAATGCCAGGAGTTTCGAGGAAGGTGACCTTGTTCTTCGGCACGTTCAGTCGGCCAAGAATTCCAACAAGTTGACGCCAAAGTGGGAAGGCCCTTATCGGGTAAAACAAGTCACTAGGCCCGGCGCTGTCCGCCTTGAGACCGAAGATGGCATTCCGGTGAGCAACTCCTGGAACATCGAGCATCTTCGTAAGTTTTACCCATAAGGCGCGGTTGTCGGACCCTGTCCGGCAACCACCTTTCTGTACAAGTCTTGCCGCTGTTGCATGTAATCGTTTGTACAGAGCCGGGCGCAGACCCCGTGCACTAGTAAAGTTCATGTGCCCCGCACATCTTGTCAGCTTTCTTTTATGCTATAATCCTTTTTCTCATATATTATCTGACACTTTGTGAAGCACCAGACCCCGGTAAGTGATAACGAGCCCAAGGCTCCATATCATTGCTTTATTTCTCTGTCTCTTTCTCAAAAGAAGGAAGGTTCCCTCGCCCACAAGGTTTACCGGGGGGGGGGGGGAGGAGAAGATAATGGTGTGGACCAGGCCATTCAAAAAGAAAGGGTTTCTCTTTGCCGGGAAGCAGACGACAGAAAAGCTAAGTTGCTAAAGCTTGAGCAATCAGTTTTTTAAGTTTCTGAGTTATTTTCCTTGAACGACCGTGCTTTGTATGGAAAACCTGTGCGCGGAGGAACCAATTCACAGCTAGCTGCGCCCTTACTTTGTTTCGAGTTCGCTCAACAACTTAAGTGAGCTGCTAGCGCCCTTACTTTGCTTCGAGTCCGCTCAGCAACTTAAGTGAGCCGCTAGCGCCCTTACTTTGTTTCGAGTCCGCTCAACAACTTAAGTGAGCTGCAACTAGTTGCGACAAGTTTGCTTGTCGGTAGCGACCCCGCCAGTAGGCTGCTGAAGTTCCGCACTCGGCGCTCGCGGCAAGGGTGCCTGCACCGGCAAGTTTCCCTAGAAAGCGTAGGGCAGGACCATACAAAGCCAAGAGTCGAGTAAAGGAAGTAACACAGCTATTTGTTTGCCTAAGATAGAGTTATATTACAAAAATAACTTGTCGCGCCTCTAATAAAGTGTCCCCATGGCATGACTGGCAGCGACAAGAGAGGAAGAAAACGGACGGCCTAATCTACGCGACCGCCGTCAACCCTTTTGACCTCGTTCACCCTGTCCACAATGGGTGCGACGAGGGCCTTAAGTGCGTCAAGATCAGCGTCCGCCGGCATCTTCTTGAGGACGTTGGTGAGATTGAGGCCCGGATTGCGGAAGGCCACCTTCACCAGCACCTTCTCCAGAACTCCGGCACAAATCGAGCGTGACTCATCGGCCAACTGCTTTGGGATCCGTTCCCGGAGTTGCTGGAGCGCCGCCGCCACGCCTTTGAAGAACAGAGTGAGCTTGGCGCTGGGTTGGAGTTTCTCGTCGGAGGAGTACCCGAAGCCTTCCACCCCCAATTGCACCAGCTCCTCTTCGATAACTGCAGCAATGTTCACGAGGCCCTCCGTCCAGAGCTCCACAGTATCTCTGAGAAGATTCTGGGTTTCGGCGGCCCTCGCTAGCAGCGCCTCGTTGGCCTCGATGTCCTTCTTCAAGTCTGCCTCCCGTTTCCTGGCGCTGTCCAACATCTCCGTCAAGGTGGCCAGCTTCAGTGTCAGATCGGCGTTGGAATCCTTGGCGGCACTCAATTCCTTGCCCCTCTCGGTGGGTCGGCCCTGCAGCTCACCGTGGGCAAGGGCGTCCTTCTCGCACTCTAGCTTGAGGGCGGCAAGCTCTTCGCCACCAACCTTCAGATCAGTTTCCAGCTGCGCCACCTTTGCCTCCAATTCTTTCTTGGCGGCCTCGGCAGCCGCAGCTGTATCCTTTGCCTCTTGGAGCGTCCCGCCAAGTGCTCGTTCGCGCGCGGCAAGCTCCTCTTCGTGGCTGTCGAGGTTCACTTTCCGCTGAGTCAGCTCGCCTTCTCGCGCGT
Source organism: Triticum dicoccoides (assembly GCF_002162155.2). Lineage (NCBI taxonomy): Eukaryota > Viridiplantae > Streptophyta > Magnoliopsida > Poales > Poaceae > Triticum > Triticum dicoccoides. The sequence goes on from NC_041388.1 coordinate 167,985,313, forward strand.
ACAGCTTCTCGCCGGTGAGCCGCTGCTGCTCTTCAGCTTCGGCCTTCTCGAGGAGGAAGGCCTTTCGTTCCTCGGCAAGCTGCTCCCGCTCCTCCGCCAAGGCCCGGAGAGTTTCTTGACGAAGACCCCGGAGCTCCTCCGCACGCTTCTCTATGTCCACGCTCGCCCTCGCGGCAAGCGCTTCCCGGGACTCCAACTTGACTTGACGGGCGCGGTAGAGCGCCAGCAGCCTCCGCAGCAACCGCTCCTCCTCGGGCTCTTCACTGCTACTTCCCGGTGCGTCGACGATCGACAACCCGGCGGAGGCAAGCACCTCCCCATCCAGAGCTTCTCCTTCCACCGACGCCCTGGAGCTCGACGCCCAGGGGAGCTTGATGAAGATGCCCTCGCCAGCCTTCAGATAGGCGCCGGGCTGGGGCTCCTCGGAGCCTGGCGCTGCGGCAGCGGCGGAGGGATCAGCGGTCGGTGCAGCGCCTGACGCTCCTGCGGCCTCAGGGCCGTCAGTGCGATCGCCAGATCCCCCGCCAGCTTCCTCGGCGGCAGCCTTGGCGGCCTCTTCGCCGGCGGGCACGTCAGCGCCGGCCCTTTCTTCGGTGGCCGCGGCATCATCAGTATTGCCGCACGCGTCCTCCTCGCCGCCTGTTTCGGTCTCCATCGGATCCGCGGAGGGTGGGTCTGACGACCGGAGAAGAAGGAGAAATCAAACAAGTATCCGAGAAGAAAAATCAGCAGAAGACTACAAGGAAAGTTTCAGGCAAGAAGGACTACCTGTGCTGGGATCTGCTGTCATGACCTCCACCACCGGGGGATCGTTGGCGCTGTCCCTTGCCAGAGACTCCCCCTTGCCGGAGACTCCTCCCTTGCCGGAGATCGCTCCCTTGCCGGGGAGTCCGCCCTTGGCGGCGTAGTCGAAGCAGACGACGAGTCAGAAGAGATCACCATGCCCTCCTGATGAAGTTGTTCTGCTCCTGCACAAACAAAACAGAGACCGGATGTCAACAAAGGAAAAGAGCAACCACGCGCACCCAGAAGCAGAAAGTAAACCATATGCTTACGCTGGGGGCTGCGCTGGGGACTGCTCTGCGAAGTGATGGCCGGGTCCGGCAAGGTAGTCTCGGGCGCGCCTCCTGTCGTCGCAGTGGGCTCGTCCTCGATGACCACCACCTGAGCCTTGGCCCTCTTCGCCGCCCTCTGGGCCAGAGTCCTAAAAAGGAGAGCCCAGGGTGAATCAGATCCGATGCAAGACAAGATCAGCAAGTTGAAGAACTACAAGAACAAGCAAGGGAATCTTACTCTTCTTCCTCTTCCTCATCGGAGCTGAGCGCGGAGAGGTCGAAGTTCGGCCCACCTCCGGCGCGACGACGTGGAGGGGTGGGATCCCTTGGCCGCTTGGCGGGGACTACGACGCCATCCCGAGACGACCCCGCCCCAGTTGCCACTGCGGCGGGAGGCGCACCCGTGGCGACCGTACTTGCCGCGGTAGAGCGCGTCGTGCGGCGCTGCGGCTGTTGACCAGGTTGCCGCCCTGCTGCATCCCCGATCCTGCTGAGGCGCCTTCTTGGCTGCACTGGGGGCTGCGTTCTGGGTCCTGCTCTCGGCAAGCTCCCCGGAGGTGGCGGGCCGCTCGTCCCCTCGGCGGGCTCGTTCGACTCGGCGCCGGGCGCGGCGAGCTCTTCTTCCTCTTCGGGCTGCTCCCGTTCGGCAATGCTCATCGCCAACGCCGCGTCCGCTTCCTCCACGGTGAACCCGAATTCACCCGCGGCAGCGGCTGCCGCCGCCTCTTCCGCCCTGGTGGCGATGCGCTCCATCTCTTGCTCAGTGGTGTCGCGGGTGAGGAGCTTCTTCTCGTCAGCATTGACCGCCACCTCCACTAGGCTGTCAAAGAACTGCTGCACGACGTCGCCGGCGGGCTCTTGCCAAGTTGGAGCGATCCCGTGCGAGTCGCACAACGGCATCATTGTGCAGATGCGGTCGCGCGAGGAGTTGTTGCACAGAGGAACGACGCCTGCCGGCAACCTGAACCACTCGGGATGCTGTGGGTCATGCTTGAATATCTCCTTAAGCATCCCGTCCAACTCTATGACGGTGAAATTGAACTTGAGGTCTGGACGCAACCTCATTATATCTACCGGGCCTCCAAATTCCCAAGCAGGTCTCCCCCTCGCCTGCAGAGGGGCGATGCGCCGGCGAAGGAAATCTGCGCCGACAGCTCCTACAGTCAGCCCGGCGAGCCTGAGACGCAAGATCCGAGTAGTGGCGATCGTCAGCTTGTCGTCATCCGCGGACAGAGCGCTCCAGTCATTGCCACGCACTGCTGGGGCTTGGCGCAGGGCGGTGAACGGCTGCGGGCTCTCTTCTACAACCCAGCACCAATCTGCTCTCCACTCGTCCCACTTGCTGCGGAGCTCCCCCTCTAGATAGGTCTCCTTCTTGCCGGCCCGCGAGATCCAGGCGATCCCGCCGGCAAGAGGTTCCCCTCTCTCGACACGAGGCATAAAGAAATGACGGAAGAGAGCTACGTTGGGGTGGACTCCGACAAAGTTTTCGCATAGATGGGCGAAAACTGCCATGGTCAGAACAGCGTTGGGGGTGAAGTCAAGGAGGTGGAGTCCGTAGGTGTTCATGATATCACAGAAGAAATCAGAGAATGGCGGGCAGAGCCCGCAGTAGAAGAACACGGCGAAGAAAGGATATCCGTCAGCTGGAGCTGCTTGCGAGGCGACGGCGGAGAGTACCTTTGTGCGCGGATGCGCCCGCGTCTCCGTCGACCAGAAGAGATAGTACCACTCCCTCAGCTCCTCCGCGGAGAGCTCGGGGGGGGGGGAAGTGGCCCGCTCCTTCCGCAGCGCCTCAAGCCACTGCGATTCGGTCGACTTCACAGCTTTCGCGGCCACGGCCTTCGTGGCCTTCCCCTTCCCAGGCTTCGAAGGCATGGCGGAGGCGGCGGGGGAGATCGACGGCGCTGGTGGTGGCGACGGCGACGGGAGCGGAGCGCTGCTCTCTTTCGACCTTGGAAGCGGAAGAGGGCGGCGGAGGTTTCTGAGATTGCAACAGCGGATGACGAAGATGGAGGAAATGCCCCTGTTTCCCCTGCTTATAAAGAGGGACGGGGCGGACGTTTCGGCCTTCCAAATAAACAACCTCCCACGATCTCTCCCACGACGCAGCGTTTGACGCGTGCCGTTCTGGGCGTGCGCGGTGGGAGCGGAGTTAGATTCGGTGTGACGTAGGCCGCACGTGCCCGTGCACTGTTTTGGGCCTGGCCCAACAGCGCTCGGCACCGTGTGTGGCCCAGGCCCGGGGGCTCCTGTCGGTGTACTAGAGTAGGGGGGTACCCTATTACCCCGAACTCGTGCACGGGTAGTTGCAGCGGCCCGCGGCAAGGCTTGCCGGGTGACCGCCTAGACCCTCCGTGGTTCCCTTGAAGACCATTCAAGAGCAAAGTACTCACACCAAGGCCCCGGCAAGAGGAGCTTGCCGGGAAGGCCAACCAAGGCCCCGGCAAGAGGAGCTTGTCGGGAAGGCCAACCAAGGCCCCAGCAAGAGGATCTTGCCGGGAAGAGACAAGACCCCGGCAAGAGGAGCTTGCCGGGAAGGCCACTCAAGGCATACCAAGAAAGCTTGCCGCGACGCGCCCTACGTCCCAGCAAGATCCGGCGAGCGACAAGCTCCCGGACGCGACAAGACGACGTCCGCGGCAAGGAGCTTGCCGCGGGAAACCCCCACTTCGTGCCCGCGCTCCAGCACACCTGCTAACGTGTCGCTCTAGGACTCTCCCAAGCACACGTGGCAGGAGGCCGTGCAGCTAGGGGTACGTGGTGGCAAGCGGAGATGAAGAGAAGCCCATCGTGGCAAATGGTGGCGCTCCTGACGATCACCTTTTGCACTGTTTAGGAGACTCAGACAGGCATTTAATGCCCTTGTCCCCTGCCGTCAGAGTTAGGTAGGGTGCACTGTATCCACAGTAGCGGTAGCTGCACCTACCGCATCCTTTTCCATTTCTACCCTTTTAGTCTATGTTGCCACCTGTGGGTAACCCCTTGAGAGTATAAAAGGAGGCCCAAGCGCAACGTAGAGGAGGTTCGGCCAGTTCGGCTCATTCAACACCAGGAACACTCTCACGCTTAGTCTGGCAGCGTCCATCGCTCCTGAGCAAGAATCCAATATACACCAATAAGCAGCAGTAGGGTTTTACGCATCCGTGCGGCCCGAAGCTGGGTAAAATCGCCCGCGTGTACTGCCTCGATCTGCTCTTTGTGCGCTCTCCGCCCCCCACCGAACCGAAAGGGGCCCTGTCCCCATAGGTGTTGGTGGAATCAGCATCGCCCCCGACAACTACAAAGAATTTAAGTGGCCTAGTCCATCATTCATTTTTTTTCAAAGTATTTTGGTAGCCCAAACTTTTCCATAGTTGTCTCTGTTTTATTTAAAAGGGAAAAATAGAAGACCAGAAAAGAGAAAGGGCCTACTTGGACTCTGGCCTAAAGCCCATCCCACCCTGGCGTCTCCCCCTTCTCTGTTCACCAGGGACAACATGGCGACCATCCACGGCGCCATGGCCGATGCCCACGGGTCGTGCATCCGACGGCTCCGAGGCAGGGATAAGACCACCCGTGTCATCCCTCTCTCCCCCGAAACCCTATTTTCCATATTCCCCTCGCTCTTCTCGCCCCACTCGACTTTTATCGTTACTTGAGACCTCTGTCATCGTGCCATTGCCATTGTCGTGGCCGGAGGCCACCCCGAGCCTCGCGAGGATGTCGAGAAGATGCTGCTGCTTCGTCTGCTTCGATCGCAAACATGGGTTCGTCTGGAGGTGAACCACACTGCTGGATCGGTCATCATCTTCCCCGTCGGCCGCCGCACAACCTCGCCTCAATCCGCAACATCCAGGCAACCCCGGCCTCCCCGACCACGTCCTCGAGCTTTGTTGTGAGCTCCTCCTCCCGGTTTCCCTTTTTTTGGCCATCTCGATCTTAAACCGTAGATGCCCGTGCGTGCAACCTCCCGCTGTGGCCGAAGCCTCACCGTAGTCGCGTCGCGCTCGCGACGCCCGTGTCCGTGCTTCAGCGCACCGCTGGCCGCCCAGGCTGCACCTTCGCGCCTACGCGTCGGCCTGGGCCGCGCCTTACGCCGGCAGCTGCCTCCTGTGCGCTCACCCGCTACTGTTACTACCTTCTTGCTGCTGTTGCTTGTCCCGCTGCTGCTCTTCCTCCTGCTGCCTCTGGCTGCTGTGCTGCTGCTTGCTCTGCCTACTGCCTCCACACACCACGCCCGGCCATGCCACGCGCCGCCGTCAACCACCTGGCCCCGCTCCCGCCATCACCCGTTTGGCCTCGCCTAGCGCCCCGCCTCTACTGCCGCGTGCTGCACAAACGCCGGCAACCCCCCCTGCGCCCACGCGCGGCCACGCCCACCACCCCCGCTCGCGCCCG
>NC_041388.1:167990942-168013868 GCF_002162155.2 Triticum dicoccoides
CGGCATGCACCGCCGCCCCTGACCGCATCGACCCCGTGCTGCTGCTGCTTTTGCTCCGTTGCCGCCCCGCCTGCTGTTTCCACCGCGGGCCGACCCGCCGCGCGCGAGCCCCACCCCATGCTCCTCTGTGCCTTGTCCCGCCGACCAGGGCCCGCCGTGGCCCTCGCGCCCCATTCCCTCGACGGCCGGTGGCCTCGCCCGGGCGTAGCGCCCCTTGGGCACGGGCGCCCGCACGTTAACTCGCTCGACCCGTTCGCCTTGTACCACTAGCTTACGGGACCCATCGGCGCCCTTTTCTTTATAAAAAATGTGTAAAAAATATATAATAATAATAATATATAATTAATTAACTTAATTAAAATGGTTTGATTAATATAATTACTTAGTTAGCATAACTAATCCCTAATTAGTTACATGTGAGTATGACAGGGGGCCCCACACCCTGTTGACCAGTCAAACGTTGACTGGTCAACTGGGATCCCCTGGCCCACCTATCAGCCACTGGATGCACTTTTGTGTCCCCTGTGCTGGGTTCCCATAGTGTTTTAATCATTATTTTCAAATGAATATTAATTACAGAATGTTGTTTAAAATCTTTGAAAAATCATAGAAATTAATCCGTAACTCCGATGAAAATGTTTTCTACATGAAAGTTGCTCAGAAAAACGAGACAAACCCAAATACGCTACGCACATACCTGTCAGATGCCTCTAACTATCTGAACATGGTACATTCCCCCTCTGGTCATCTGTCTGACATAGGTCCGGAACCGGGAAATCATTCCCCGTTGAATTCCCCCTTTATCTTTATCGTGCAGCCATACGTTAGGTCACACCCGGCACATCATATTGTCATGTTATGCTTTGTGATGCTCTAATTTCTTTATATTTATTGTTTCTTCCCCCACTTCTCTCCGGTAGACCCCGAGACCGACGCCACCCCTGTGTTTGACTACGTCGACGACACTTCTTCATTTTCAACAGAGCTTCCAGGCAAGAAAACCCTCCTTGAGCATTTCGATATTGCCCATTTCTTTCCCTCTCATGCTTGCATTAGAACTGCTACTGCTTTATGTATGATCCTACTCTGATGCATAGCCTGTTTTTGTTACCTGCTTTCATACCTTACCTGCTTATTCTAAACTGCTTAGTATAGGTCGGTTAGTGATCCATCAGTGACCCCCACCTTGTCCCAGTTGCCCTGCTTTATGTTCGATGACTCGATCAATGTGATCAATGTCCAGGCCCTGACACCGCACATCAGCCCACTAGTTGTATCACTCTGCAGATTTACCATCGAGTGCCGAGGGTGGAACCTCTTACATCAGTCTTGATGAGATCTATGTAGTGTAGCTATATGATCGAGGTCATCGAGGGTGATTTCCTCCTTAACCACTTCCGTTACGGCTCTGTCGTGCAACCCCTCAAGTGTGAACCTCGAGGTTGGATCCTCTTACGTTCACCTTGATGATAACATCGAGTGGAATTCAACGGGGGTGATTCCTCGGGTTTTCCCTTTGGTGTTAGACACACAGTTACTATGGTTACTATGACTTTACACTGAACCATGTTACTAAAGACGGGTCGGCCCTGAGGGGTACGCGCGTGAGCTTAATAGTGAGTGATGTGTAGTCGGGTTGACCTGGAAGGTGCCCGCGAGATACTTACGAGGCATGGCTGGGCATTCTTAGCCCTTGCCGCAAGTACTCGAGACGGGGTGACGGGGTCACATCTTTCGTGAGTCTCTGTTTGTGGCCGCACTGCCAACACACTAACGGTTTGGATATTTGATCCGAGGGGCCTCTTGCCTGATAGCACTAACCATCATGTGGGCATTGTATGGGCGATCTGCGTCGTATGCATCAGCCGAAGCTTAATGGACATCAGCGACTGAGCAGCGCGCGCTGGGTTGGCTGGTAAGCTTCTGCATTTTTAAGGAGGTAGCTAGATCTGCTCACCGACCGCCCACGCAACGTGCAGGAGTTCCTGGGGTGATAGCCCAAGACCCCTAGGGGCATAGGTTTAGTCCGGCGTGCTTGACCTCTCTATTAAGCCTAGGTCGGGTTGCAGCATATCGTTTGGTCGAGGCCGGGCGTGACCCAGGAAAGTGTGTCCGGTCGGAGTTAATCGAGCGTGGTGGGTAAGTTGGTGCACCCCTGCAGGGAAGAAAACATCTATCGAATGCCTGTCCTACGGTAACGTACACTTGGAGTTGTATCCCGATCGATGCAACTAGAACTAGATACTTGAGATGAGACATGGATACGAGAAATGGATAGTATGACTCTGGGATTGCTTTCTCGCAGGGAGTCGAGAAAGGATCTCTAGCTGAGGTTGTTAACACTACTACTACTTTACTTTATGCTACTCTTATCTCTTCTGATGCTGCAAGATGCTTGGAGCTGCTTGAAGACGCTAGTCATCGATAGGCTAGGCTTTCCCCCGTGTCTTCTGGCATTCTGCAGTTCAGTCCATATATACTACCCTTTTCATTGACACCGATGCATATGTAGTGTAGATCCTTGCTTGAGAGTACTTTGGATGAGTACTCACGGTTGCTTTGCTCCCTCTTTTCCCCTTTTCCTTTCTTTCCGGATGTCGCAACCAGATGGTGGAGCTCAGGAGCCAGACGACACCATCGATGATTACTACTACACCGAGGGTGCCTATGTAACACCCCGGATGTAACTTTCCCAATATGTAATCCAACTCTTGTCGTTTCCGACGTTAAGTTATTTTAATTTCTCGGGTTCGGGTCTTTGTCTCCGTGTGTTGTTATCGTTGTCATGCATCTCATATCATGTCATCATGTGCATTGCATTTGCATACGTGTTCATCTCATGCATTCGAGCATTTTCCCCGTTGTCCGTTTTGCATTCCAGCGCTTCATTCTCCTCCGGTGGTCATTTCTACCTTTCTTTCATGTGTGGGGATTAAACATTTCCGGATTGGACCGAGACTTGCCAAGCGGCTTGGTTTACTACCGGTAGACCGCCTATCAAGTTTCGTACCATTTGGACTTCGTTTGATACTCCAACGGTTAACCGAGGGACCGAAAAGGCCTCGTGTGTTTTGCAGCCCAACACCCCTCCAATTTGGCCAAAAACCCACCAAAACCCTCTCCATCATCTAGAGTGTTCGATCACGATCGCGTGGCCGAAAACCGCACCTCATTTGGAGCCTCCTAGCTCCTTCTATGTATAAATAGGCCTTCCCCGTCCAAATCTCGGATCTCCTCTCCCCCTAACCCTAAATTCCACCTCGCGCGCCGCCGGACAATGTCCGTCCCGGTCCGGACAACCGCCGCCGCCGCCCGCAGCCACTGAGGAGCCCCCACCTGGCAGCCGGCGCCTCCCTCCGCCCGAGGCCCGCCGCGGGCCCTCCCGGCCCAAAGCCACCGCCGCCCGCGCCCGTCTACCCCGCCGCCTCCTTCCCCGATTCCGGCGCCCGACGCCGCCGCGCCCTTCGTCGCTCCAAGTTCGCCGTCGCCGCCACCTACCTCGCCGGCGCTGTACCAGGCCACCGCGGCCACCACCACACCCCGACGCCGAGCGTCGCCCCGCGCCGCCACCGGCCTCCACTCCGTCGTCCTCGCTCCGGGCCAGCCTCCCTCGCTCCCGCCGGCCACGGTTCTTCTCCGGCGAACAGGACAAGTCCGGCGAACCTCGTTTTCCGCGTAGCCTGGATCTGGATCTGAGATCCACCTTGGTTGACTTTTGCCCCGAAACCCTAATAATTTGCTCCTGTTCATCGCATCGTAACTTTGCATCTGTAGCTCCGTTTCGCGCATATAGTATATCAAAATGTTCGCCTCAGAGAGCACATCATTTCATTCCATTGCATCATTTTCATTTGAGTTCATCTTGATGCCCAAAATGCTGTTAGAAGAGGGCTACTTGAGATAATTGTCAGATCTGCTACTCCATTTAGATATTTGTCATTTTTGCCATGATTAATGTGTGCATGATATGCCCATGAGCTCTACATATGTTTTGTTTAGGGTTTTGACATCTTTCCATAGGTGCAACCCATGTATTTTTGTGATGTGTGTGGTGACTAGCACAAGCTTGCAAAGTGAGGCAGTTGGTAAAGCTGATTTCAGGGACTTAGGATTTCCACTAAGTCCTTGACCTGTTTATCTCATATGGCCATATGTTCATGTTGTTTCCTAGTGATCCGTGCCTCTTTTGAGGATGATTAGTAAGGATGTTTTGTTAATCTTGTAGTCCTCTATCCATCCATGTCTTTTTTTGCAATTATGGAGCACCCTAGATTGAGTCAATCGAGCTCTACTTTTGCTACTTCGTGAATCTGGGCAGATTGTCTACTTGTTAGCGATTTTGCCGATGATGTTGTAGTTGATCCGTGCATGCTATGTTATTGTTCTTGCCATGTCTAGCTTGCATTTTCTGTATTCTTGATGGGTGTATGCTTAGATTGTCATGACTTGCTCCGTAGTGAGTGCATCGAGCTCGTAAACATGCCTACTTGATATCTGTTTTCAGCATGCTCCAGTTTTCACTAAGTCTGAGAACTGATTATGTTTTTGCCATGTTCACTTGCTTGCAATTGTATTTTCTGATCCCTTTTGGCTCAAGGTCACTAAGGGACTTTTGTTAATCTCTTTGAGTAGCTCTATTTCATGCTTTACTTTGCCATGTTCAGGTCCTGTAGCATGTAGTTTTGTTGCTCCGAAGAGTGCTATCTGATCTGAAATTCCAGACAAGTGTTAATTTCACTAAGTCTGAGATCTGTTTACCATATGCATTTTTTCCATGCTTGTTTGAACCGGTTAATGGATGATTTGGCCGTAGATCAGTGCTAGACCTTTGTTAATCATCATGAATGCATCCTTGCCATGTATTTTGTTGTCATGTTTGGGTGCTGTAGCATGTTCATCTTGTTGCATTTAGATGGCTACTTGCTGTAAACCGCAGAACGTGGTCATATTTGAATTGCTTGCCATTTCCAAACCGTAACTCCGATTCCGGCGTTCTTTATATCGTTTTCAAGCGATTTCATCTCATCTTTCCAGTGGAAAATTTGGATTTCCAAGTTGAGGCCAGGTTCATGCATCCCTTTTCAAATCTTGCATATGCATCCCGCATCGCATCCCGCATAGCATACCATCATTGCATCATATTGTTTGAGCTTTGCACGTGGTTGATTGTGTTCCGTTTGCTTGTTTGTCTTGTTTGGGTAGAGCCGGGAGACGAGTTCACTAACGAGGAGCCCGTTGAGTTTGCTTTCGAGGATCCAGTCAACTCTGACAACTTTGCAGGCAAGATGATCATACCCTCGAAATCACTACTATCTTTGCTTTGCTAGATGCTCGCTCTTTTGCTATGCCAATGCTACGATGCCTACCACTTGCTTTCAAGCCTCCAAAATTTCCATGTCAAACCTCTAACCCACCATGTCCTAGCAAACCGTTGATTGGCTATGTTACCGCTTTGCTCAGCCCCTCTTATAGCGTTGCTAGTTGCAGGTGAAGATTGGAGACCGTTCCTTGTTGGAACCTTATTTACTTGTTGGGATATCATTATATTACCATGTTACCTTAATGCATCTATATACTTGGTAAAGGGTGGAAGGCTCGGCCTCTCGCCTAGTGTTTTGTTCCACTCTTGCCGCCCTAGTTTCCGTCATATCGGTGTTATGTTCCCGGATTTTGCGTTCCTTACGCGGTTGGGTTATAATGGGAACCCCTTGATAGTTCGCTTTGATTAAAGCTTTTCCAGCAATGCCCAACCTTGGTTTTACCATTTGCCACCTAGCCTCTTTTTCCCTTGGGTTTCTGGAGCCCGAGGGTCATCTTATTTAAACCCCCCCGGGCCAGTGCTCCTCTGAGTGTTGGTCAAAACTAGAGTCCTGTGCAGTGCCCCCTCGGGGAAACTCGAGGTTTGGTTTTAGTTGTATGGAGCGCTCATCTGAGTGTGCCCTAAGAACGAGATATGTGCAGCTCCTATTGGGATTTGTCGGCACATTCGGGCGGTGTTGCTGGATTTGTTTTAACCTGTCGAAGTGTCTTGAAGAACCGAGATACCGAGTCTCATCGGAACGTCTCGGGAGGAGGTCTATTCCTTTGTTGACCGTGAGAGCTTGTCATGGGCTAAGTTGGGACTCCCCTGCAGGGATTTGAAGTTTCGAAAGCCGTGCCCGCGGTTATGGGCAGATGGGAATTTGTTAATGTCCGGTTGTAGACAACTTTAACCTTAACTTAATTAAAATGAATAAACGAGTGTGTTACCCTGATGGCCTCTTCTCGGCGGAGTCCGGGAAGTGGACACGGTGTTGGAGTAATGTTTGCGCAGGTTGCTCTCTAGTTATTCGATCGCGCTTTGCCTCCTCTTCCCGCTCTCTTTTGCGAACATGATAGCCACCATATATGCTAGTCGCTTGTTGCAGCTCCACATATTTTACCTTGCCTTACCTATAACCTTAAATAGTCTTGATCGTGAGGGTGCGAGATTGCTGAGTCCCTGTGGCTCACAGTTTACTATTAAACCAGATGCAGGGCCTGATGATTCCTCTCTAGGTGACGCGCTCGAGCTCAAGTAGGAGTTCGATGAGGACTCTCAACGATACTACGTGTCTTTCCCTGATGATCAATATTGGTGCCCAGTTGGGGGTGATCGGGACCGTGTCGCATGTTGGGTTATCTTTTATTTTGGTGCCGTAGTCGGGCCATGAGTGTTCGAATGATGTAATGTTATTTATGTACTTGATTGATGTATCGAGTGTAAGCCAACTATGTTATCTCCCCTTTTATTATCTATATATTACATGGGATGTTGTGAAGATTGCCTAACTTGCGACATATGCCTTCAATGCGATTATGTCTCTAAGTCGTGTCTCGACACGTGGGAGCTATAGTCGCATCGAGGGTGTTACAGCCTACTACTACATGATGGCCGCTGACGACTTGGATTAGTTAGGAGGATCCCAGGCAGGAGGCCTTGCCTTTTCGATCGTAGATGCTTTTGTGCTAGCCTTCTGAAGGCAAACTTGTTCAACTTATGTCTGTATGCAGATATGGATGCTTCCGCTGACTCTTGTATATTCGAGCTTATGTATTCGAGCCCTCGAGGCCCCTGGCTTGTAATATAAAGCTTGTATTATTTTAATTTGTGTCTAGAGTTGTGTTGTGATATCTTCCCGTGAGTCCTTGATCTTGATCGTACACATTTGTGTGTATGATTAGTGTATGATTGAACCGAGGGCATCACAACATACTATCAAAAAATCAAACACATATCAAGTTCACATGATTACTTGCAACATGATTTATCCCGTGACCTCAAGAACAAAAGTAACTACTCATAAATGATAAACATGCTCATGATCAGTGTTGGAGATATGCCCTAGAGGCAATCATCTATGATGATATTTCCTATGTGTTTATGAATAAAGATAGTCCTTGGATATTATCAATGATGTGTACCAGCAAGTATGTGACTTGTTTATGGGACTATGCATTGTATGATGACTGTCCTAAAAGGTCCTTAGTCAAAAGGGTTGTGTGGACACGCAACCAACTATACTAGCATATAACATGGTCGAGGGCTTGGTCTCACTAGCCATGGGGAATTGGATGCTAACCTGATAATATGGACTTGGAAGGATCTGGTCGGATTCGACGTAGTCGAATCCAAATCGAGATAAGGTCCGAGTTGGACAGACCCAAGTATGAGACACAACGATATGTCATCTGTGAGTCTCTAGTACAACATACGTTCTATGTCCTAAGACCTGAGCTAGCGCATGTACTCGGGATGGTGACAGACTTGCTTTGGGCCAACCAAACGCTACTCCATGACTGGGTAGTTACAAAGGTAGGTTTCGGGCTTGTCGAGACCCATACTGCAAGACATGGTCGAGCAAGATGGGATTTGCCCCTATGATCAGGAGAGATATACTCTGGGCCCCTCGTGTGGTCCTACTAGGATAAGCACGGCCATGTGACAAGGATTATGAGATAATCCGGTTTGTGGTCGGCATCACTAGAACGAGAAAGAGGTCGGGCTAGCACAAGGATGACAGACTCGCCTTGAGCCCGACAACATATATCGTGTGCAAAAAGGAATGGAAGTATGATGTACATGTCCGCCTAACCAGCTTCATAGTCTGCTTGGTGTTCAGCATGCCTTGCTAGGGGCCTCTACCAACCATGCAGTTCAGAGGTGATCCGAACTGCGACCAATCCGGCTTGAACCTAAGGGGTCGCGCGCTTAAGGGAAGGAACCTACGAGGTTGGATCCAAGAACACTGGTCGGATGTGATCCGAGCTGTATTCGGATTGTGGCCGAGTAGACTTATGGGCTTTAGGGTCCGTGCGAGGCCCAAGTGTTGATCCCATGATGGACGCCTATATAAAGTGGAGGTGCCGCACACTCATGGGGTTGATCGTTTCGGTGATGTCACTAGGGTTTGCATGTGTTGTGAATAGACACCTCCACTCATCGTCGGTTGTGTGATCGGACATAGTAGTCCGCCGCACGACGTTCCTCCTGCTCGCGCGGATACCGTTAGAGGCGGTGCACTTGCGCCGCTCTGGCAAACCTGTACTAGGGATCTGACGATTGGCTGTTCGAGGGTGATCGGACGAGGAGGAGACGATCCACGCGGACGTGCTGCCCCAACTCTTCTTCCGCTGCACAGCATTGCGCGGCTGGTGGTAACAATCTGTGATCCATCTCTCGTAGAATGTTCTTGGTTGTTCTGCGTGTAGGAAAATTTAAATTTGCAGTCGACGCACCCTACCTTATTTTAACGACCGCCGTGTGTGTAGCGCCTTGTATTTCATACACGATCACTCAAACCGGTAGAATGTGATTCTATGCGTAACTTTGTTTTGCAGGTTTGATGTGAATAGTATGGCTCATGTGTATGTGATGCATGTGTGTAATTTATACATGGCATGCGTGTCATGTTTGTCAGCCGGCAGGAGCCAAAGTGTTGTCATTACAATGGATAATGACCTGCGTGTCGACTTGTGACTCTATGTAAAATTCATTACTATTTGTAGTAGTTGGATTATAGAGATCAGGTTGGTAGCTTGGCGTCCCAGCATGACAAACAAGATGGAGGTCCTAGATGGTCATCGGAGTCAGAGCCGACCTGGAAGAACTTCCATGAAGGAGCCATACTATTTCACAATATACGTTTTATTTGTGATTGTTATGCTTCTTGTTTTGCTATGGATGTTAGAATGATAGAAAGATCCCTCATTAATATCAAGAAATTTGCCATTCCCGATGTTGCACCTTCCCAAGTCAAGTACGTCTAGTAGTGGGCTCATAAAATTGGGGTGCTGCTAGGTGTCCTTGAACTGAAGGGTTCGTGTCAGACATAGACATGCACTGCGTCAGGTTAACTTGACAAGGCTATCAAAACGGTTTTGGGCCTTGTGGCAAAGAAGGTTGGGGGATGGGGTATGAGATACCTTCCCGACCGACAGGAGTCGTATAGAGATACGATTAGCAAGGAGTTGCTTACCGGATAGGCATGCTATCTAGCAGTGATGCTAAAGCTCACTAGTCGCATGTGCTAGTCGGATCCTGAATCACTGAGAGTTTGCAGAGGGATGCCAACTTCAATGGGAGTATTTATATGTAAGGCTTGAATTACTCTACATAAACACATTGCTTAGTGATTGCATATTTTCTATTGTAGATCAATGGCACCACCTGCTCAACCCAACTTTGCATTGAAATCACTTCTGGAAAAGGATAAACTGAATGGAACAAACTTTACCACCTAGTATAGAAATCTGAGAATTGTTCTCAAGCAAGATAAAAAGGAACAAGTTCTAGAGGATCCACTTCCAGTGGAACCTGCCGATAATGCTAGTGCCACAGTTAAGAACGCCTACCAAAAACTCGTTGATGAATCGACGGAGATCAGTTGTCTAATGCTGGCTTGTATGGAGCCCGATTTGCAACAACATTTCAAAAATGTTGAGGCTTACGATATGATCGAAATTCTCAAGAGCATGTTTCAGACATAGGCTAGGACCGAAAGGTTCGACGTCTGGCGATCCTTGATGGATTGCAAGCTGAACGAAGGTGATCCACTGAGCCCACATGTGATCAAGATGATCGGATATGTGCAAGTTTTGGATCTTTTGGGCTTCCTGCTTTTGGATGAGCTGGCTGCTGATGTAGTTTTGGGTTCTCTTCCGCCTAGCTATGGGACGTTCATCTCGAACAATCATATGCATGGCATCGATAAGAAGCTCACTGAATTGCATGGGATGCTTAAGGTGGCAGAGCAGGATATTAAGAAAGGCACACATCAAGTGTTGATGGTGCAGAAATCGGCTAAGTTCAAGAAGAGTTGGTCTAAGAAGAAGGCTAAGGAAAAGGGCACGAAGATGGTAACCTCCACCGCTGCGCCGAAGTCTGGATCGGACGCAAAGACAATTTGCTATCATTGCAAGGAAACCGGTCACTGGAAGAGGAACTGTAGCAAGTGACTTGCAGAGCATGGCAAGAAGGCCAGAAATGCTTCTTCGGGAAAAGGTACACTTGTTGCATATGTTATAGACATTTACCTTGCTGACATACCTAGTAGCTCTTGGGTATTTGATACCAGATCGGTTCTTCATATTTGCAACTCGATGCAGGGGCTGGTAAGAACTAGGCGTGTGGCACAAGGGGAGATTGACATCAGGGTCGGCAACAAAGCAAGAGTTGCTGCGTTGGAAGTCAGCACGACGCAGCTCCAACTTCCTTCTGGATTTATTTTGGAATTGAATATTTGTTATTACATTCCTGGACTTTGTCGGAACATTATTTACACCTCATGCTTGATGAGTCAGGGTTATGAATTCAATTTAAAGGACAATGGTTGTTCATTGTATTTGAATGGTATGTTCCACGGCTATGCACCCATTGTTGACGGGCTATTTATATTAAATCTAGAACAGGAAGAGGTCTATAACATGAATGTCAAGAGGCATAAGCCTAATGAGATAAATCCGACATACTTGTGGCATTGCCAGCTTAGACACATTAGTCTGAAACGCACGAAGAAGCTCCATGATGATGGACTCCTAACTTCGTCCGACTTTGAGTCGTTCGAGACATGCGAATCATGCTTGCTCGGCAAGATGACTAAGTCTCCTTTCGCAATGAGTTGTAGAGGGCGTCCGAGCTATTGGAACTTATACACAGTGATGTGTGTGGTCCAATGAGCACAACTGCTAGAGGTGGCTATCAGTACTTCGTGACTTTTACCGACGACTTGAGTAGATATGGATATATCTATTTGATGAGGCACAAGTCGGAAACTTTTGAAAAGTTCAAAGAGTTTCAGAATGAGGTTGAGAATCAGCACAACAAGACTATAAAACTTCTACAATCTGATCATGGAGGTGAGTACATGAGCCAGAAGTTTGATGATCATCTGAAAAGCCGAGGTATAGTACCTCAGCTCACACCTCTGGGTACGCCATAGAGAAACGGCGTGTCGGAATGGACGAATAGGACTATGTTGGACATGGTCTGGTCAATGGTGAGCAAATCGGATTTACCCTTATCATTCTGGTGGTATGCTCTAGAAACTGCGGCTTTCACACTTAACAGGGTACCATCAAAATCCGTAGATAAGACACCACATGAGATGTGGACCGGGAAGACTCCCAGTTTGTCTTTTCTAAAGATTTAGGGTTGTGAAGCATTTGTTAAGCGAATTATGTCAGACAAGCTTACACCCAAGTCGGACAAATGCATATTCGTGGGATATCCGAGGGAAACCTTGGGATATAGCTTCTACAACTGGGAAGAGAACAAAGTGTTTGTTGCTCGGAACGGGGTTTTCCTTGAGAAAGAGTTTCTCAGTCGGGAGGATAGTGGGTGGACGGTCCGACTCGAAGAAATTCGAGTACCACTTGGGGATGGCTCGGCGAGTGATAAGATCATACGGAGTCAGTCAGGGAACCTGTAGTGGAAGTGGCACCGGAACCATGGAGGTCGGAATGATTGCGTAGAGTGCGTGATGTATTTTTGCTAGAAAGCGACGAGCCATCCACGTATGCGGAAGCGATGGTGAGCCCGGATTCCGAGGCATGGCTAGAGGCCATGAGATTCGAGTTAAAGTACATGGATGAAAATCAAGTCTGGGACTTGGTTGATCCGCCGCCTGGCGTAAAGGCCAATGGCTGCAAATGGGTCTTTAAGAAGAAAAGTGATGTGGATGGAAATGTTCGGATCCACAAAGCTAGGCTTGTCACTAAAGGTTGTGGGAAAGTTCAAGGAATTGACTACGACGAGACTTACTCGCCGGTAGTGAAGCTGAAGTCAGTAAGGATCGTACTAGGTATAACTGCATATTTTGATTACGAGATATGGCAGATGGATGTCAAAACGGCTTTCCTTCATGGAAATTTAACCGAGGACGTGTATATGATACAGCCCGAGGGTTTTGTCGATCCGACTAGCACTAGTAAAGTATGCAAGCTCAAGAGATCCATTTATTGGTTGAGGCAAGCATCTCGGAGTTGGAACATTCGTTTTGATGAGGTCGTCACTAGTCTCGGTTTCATCAAAAGCGATGAGGACACTTGTTTATACAAGTAGTTAAGTGGGAGCTCGATTTTGTCTTTGATCTTGTATGTGGATGACATACTATTGATCGGAAGTGATGTTTCGATGCTGAACTCGGTCAAGGAATCATTGAATGGCAAGTTTTCAATGAAGGACCTTGGTGAGGCAGTTTACATTTAGGCATCAAGATCTATAGAGATAGATCGAGGAGGCTGCTTGGCTTGAGCCAAAGCACGTACATAGATAAAGTGTTGAAGAGATTCAACATGAGTGAGGCCATGAAAGAGTTCTTGCCTGTCTCACATGGTATAAGGCTAAGCGAGACTCAGAGTCCTTCGACATCTGATGCACGAAGTAGGATGAGTCAGATTCTGTATGCCTTGGCAATTGGATCCATCATGTATGCCATGATATGTACACGGAATAATGTTGCTTTTGAAATAAGCCTAACAAGTAGATACCAGGCCAACCCAGGTGAGAGTCACTGGGCAGCAGTAAAGACTATTTTGAAGTACCTAAAAAGGACTAAAGAGATGTTCCTAGTTTATGGAGGTGAGGAAAAGCTCGTCGTAAGGGGTTATGCCGATGCTAGTTTCCAAACCGACAGAGATGATTGTTGATCACAGTCCGGATTCGTGTATGTCATGAATGGAGGAGCATCGAGTTGGATGAGTTCCAAGAAAGATACGGTGGCCGATTCTACCACAGAAGCTGAATATGTTGCGGCTTGTGAAGCTGCAAAGGAAGGTGTTTGGATCCGGAACTTTCTGGATGATCTTGGAATTCCTCTGTAAAACCGTTGGACCTTTATTGTAATAATTTTGGTGCCATCGCACAAGCCAAGGAGCCGAGGGATCACCACAAGACCAGACGCACAGATCGGAAATATCACCTAATATGAAAGATCGTAAAGAATGGTGATGTTGAGTTAAGCAAAATTCACACGGATGGAAATGTTGCAGATCCATTGACTAAGCCACTTCCACAATGCAAGCATGAGGGGCACATTAGAACGATGGGCATTGGATGTGTATTTGATTGACTCTAGTGCAAGAGGGAGACTGTTGGAGATATGCCCTAGAGGCAATCATGTATGATGATATTTCCTATGTGTTTATGAATAAAGATAGTCCTTGGACATTATCAATGATATGTATCAGCAAGTATGTGACTTGTTTGTGGGACTATGCATTGTATGATGACTGTCCTAAAAGGTCCCTAGTCGAAAGGGTTGTGTGGACGTGCAGCCAACTAGAATAGCATATAACACGGTCGATGGCTTGGTCTCACTAGCCATGGGGCATTGGATGCTAACTGGATAATATGGACTTGGAAGGATCTGGTTGGATTCGACGTAGTCGAATCCGAGTCGAGATAAGGTCCAAGTCGGACAGACCCAACTATGAGACGCAGCGACATGTCATTTGTGAGTGTCTAGTACAACATACGTTCTATGTCCTAAGACCTGAGCTAGCGCATGTACTTGGGATGGTGACAGACTTGCTTTGGGCCAACCAAACGCTACTCCATGACTAGGTAGTTACAAAGGTAGGTTTCGGGCTTGTCCAGACCCATGTTGCCAGACATGGTCGACCAAGATGGGATTTTCCCCTCCAATCAGGAGAGATATACTCTGGGCCCCTCGTGTGATCCGACCGGGATAAGCATGGCCATGCGACAAGGATTATGTGATAATCCGGTTTGTGGCCTTCATCACTAGAACGAGAAAGAGGTCGAGCTAGCACAAGGATGACAGACTCGCCTTGAGCCCGACAACATATATCGTGTGGCAAAAGGAATGGAAGTATGATGTACAGTTTCACCTAACCAGCTTCATAGTCTGCTTGGTGTTCGACATGCCTTGCTAGGGGCCACTACCAACCATGTTGTTCAGAGGTGATCCAAACTGCGACCAAGCCGGCTTGAACCTAAGGGGTCACACGCTTAAGGGAAGGAACCTACAAGGTCGGATCCGAGGACACTGGTCGGATGTGATCCGAGCTGTATTCGGATTGTGGCCGAGTAAACTTATGGGCTTTAGGGTCCGCGCGAGGCCCTAGTGCTGAGCCCATGACGGACACCTATATAAAGTGGATGTGCCGCACACTCATGGGGTTGATCGTTTCGGTGCTGTCACTAGGGTTTGCATGTGTTGCGAATAGACACCTCCACTCACTGTCGATTGTGTGATCGGACCTAGTAGTCCGCCGCACGATGTTCCTCCTGCACGCGCAGATACCGTTAGAGGCGGTGCACTTGCGCAACTCCAGCGAACCTGTACTAGGGATCTGACAACTGGTTGTTTGAGGGTGATCGGACGAGGAGGAGACGATCCAGATGGACACGCTGCCCCAACTCTTCTTTCGCTCCACGACACTGCGCGTCTAGTGGTCACGATCTCTGATCCATCTCCCGTAGCATGTTCTTGGTTGTTCTGCGCGAAGGAAAATTTTAATTTGCAGTCGACGCACCCTACCATAGAACCCCAACAATCTGAGGGGTATTAAATAGCATATTGGATTTGAACATATAATCTTCCAACAAATAAACCATATAGTAATCAACTACAAGATGTAATCAACACTACTAGTCACCCACAAGCACCAATCTATAGTTCCGGTAACAAGATTGAACACAAGAGATGAACTAGGGTTTGAGATGAGATGGTGTTGTTGAAGATGTTGATGGAGATTGCTCTTCCCAAGATGGAAGAGTTGTTGGTGATGATGAGGACAATGATTTCCCACTCCGGGAGGGAAGTTCCCCTGGCGGAATCGCTCCGCCGGAGGGCAAAAGTGCTCCTGCCCAAGTTCCGCCTCGAGGCGGCGGCGCTCCATCCCGAAAGTCCTCCTCTTATTTTTTCAAGGTCAAAATGACTTATATACCAGAAGATGGGCACCGGAGGTGGGCCTGGGTGAGCACAACCCACTAGGGATCGTCTGGGCTCCCTGGCGCACCCAGGTGGGTTGTGCCCACCTGGTGGGCCACCTCCGCTACTTATTTGCTCCAATATTCTTCATATATTCCATAAAAATTATCCGTGAAGTTTCAGCTTGTTTGGAGTTGTGTAGAATAGGTAGCCTGACATAGCTTTTCCAGGTCCAGATTTCCAGCTACCGGAATTCACCCTCTTTGTGTATACCTTGCATATTAAGAGAGAAAAGGCATTAGAATTACTCCAAAAAGCATTATTATGGATAAAAACATCATAAATAACAGTAGGAAAACATGTTGCAAAATGGACGTATTAGAGCATAGCTCTATTCTCTGAGTCACTTGGGATTTATATCTATTGATCACTATGAGGAATTTGAAAGACAATAAAACCAAGATCTATCCCTCAACTACGAGGGGAGGTAACGAACTACCATCTAGCTCTACACTTGATTCTCCTTCTGTTTTGAGTAAACTTGCGACACCTACACTTGCTATTGATTCCAATATGTCCCATTTTATTGATGATGTCACTTCCGCTATGCATGATGCTTATGATGAAACTACTTCTCTGCTTGATAATATTGTGCCACTAGCTGAATTTCTTGATGAACAACTTGCTAGGGTTAGAGAGAATGAACTTACTGAAACTGATGATATTATTGAAACTGAAGATTATGATTCTCCCCCTAGATATGAATTACCTGTGGTACCTGAGGGTTATGTTATGGATGAATAAACAACTAGATACTTCTTTGCTTGCAATGATAGAGAGGATCTCAAGAAATTATTAGCTAAGCTGAAAGAAAAATCCTTGAATGCTAGAATGAAATATGATCCCGCTTTTGCTACTTCACCTATCTTTGTTATTGATAAGAATTATGAATTCTCTGTTGATCCTGAGTTAATTACGTTGGTTGAATATGATCCTTTCTATCGTTATGAATCTGAAACTATTGTGGCACATCTTACTAAATTGAATGATATAGCCACCCTATTTGCTCATGAGGAAAAAATCGCTATTACTATATTCTTAAATTGTTTCCTTTCTCATTAAAGGGTGACGCTAAGATATGGTTTAACTCTCTTGCTCCTGGTTGTGTTCTTAGTCCCTAGGATATGATTTATTACTTCTCTCAAAAATATTTCCCTGCTCATAAGAAACAAGTTGTGATATGTCTCCAACATATCTACTTTTCCAAACACTTTTGCCCTTGTTTTGGACTCTAACCCATCACCGTCTTGCCACGAGGGTGGGGGGCGCGCCCCCCTACCTCGTGGGCCCCCTGTTGCCTCTCCGACTCCAACTCCACCTCCATATATTGAGTTTCGGGGAGAAAAAAATCAGAGAGTAGAAATCATCACTTTTACGATACGGAGCCACCGCCAAGCCCTAAAACCTCTTAGGAGGGCTGATCTGGAGTCTGTTCGGGGCTCCGGAGAGGGGAATCCATCGCCATCGTCATCATCAACCATCCTCCATCACCAATTTCATGATGCTTACCGCCGTGCGTGAGTGATTCCATTGTAGGCTTGCTGGACGGTGATGGGTTGGATGGGATCTATCATGTAATCGAGTTAGTTTTGTTAGGGTTTGATCCCTAGTGTCCAGTATGTTCTGAGATTGATGTTGCTATGACTTTGCAATGCTTAATGCTTGTCACTAGGGCCTGAGTGCCATGATTTCAAATATGAACCTATTATATTTTCATCAATATATGAGTGTTCTTGATCCTATCTTGCAAGTCTATAGTCACCTATTATGTGTTATGACCCGTTAACCTTGAAGTGACAATAATCGAGATACTTACCGGTGATGACCGTAGTTTGAGGAGTTCATGTATTCACTATATGTTAATGCTTTGTTCCGGTTCTCTATTAAAAGGAGGCCTTAATATCCCTTAGTTTCCGTAAGGACCCCGCTGCCACGGGAGGGTAGGACAAAAGATGTCACACAAGTTCTTTTCCGTAAGCACGTATGACTATGTTCGGAATACATGCCTACATTATATTAATGAACTGGAGCTAGTTCTGTCGCCCTAGGTTATGACTGTTACATGATGAACCGCATCCGGCATAATTCTCCATCACTGATCCATTGCCTACAAGCTTTCCATATATTGTGCTTCGCTTATTTACTTTTCCTTTGCTATTGCTATCATCACTACAAAATACCAAAAACAGTACTTTTACTACTGTTACCTTTTGCTACCGTTACCACTACTATCATATTACTTTTCTACTAAACACTTTGCTGCAGATATTAAGTTTCCAGGTGTGGTTGAATTGACAACTCAGCTGCTAATACTTGAGAATATTCTTTGGCTCTCCTTGTGTCGAATTAATAAATTTGGGTTGAATACTCTACCCTCAAAAACCGTTGCGATCCCCTATACTTGTGGGTTATCAAGACCATTTTCTGGCGCCATTGCCGGGGAGCATAGCTCTATTCTTTGAGTCACTTGGGATATATATCTGCTTATCATTATGAAGAACTTGAGAGATCCAAAAACCAAGATCTATCCCTCAACTACGAGGGGAGGTAAGGAACTGCCATCTAGCTCTGCACTTGATTCACCTTATGTTTTGAGTAAGCTTGCGACACCTACACCTGCTTCTGCTATTCGTTCTGATATGTCGCATGTTATTGATGATGCCACTTCTGCTATGCATGATACTTATGATGAAACTACCTCTATGCCTGATACTACTATGCCACTTAGTGATTTTCTTGATGAACAACTTGCTAGGGCTAGAGAAATTGAAAATATTGAATCTGATGATACTGATGAAAGTGATGATGAAGAACCACTTGCTATCCCTAAGGGTTATGTTTTTGATCAAGATGCTTCTTTAGCTATTTTAGCTTGCAGAAATAGAACTGAACTAAAAAAATATTAGCTAAATGGAGTAAGCAATCTCTAAATGCTAGAATGAAACATGACCCTGCTTTTGCTACTTCACCTATCTTTGTTACTGATAAGGATTATGAATTCTCTATTGATCCTAATATAATTACTTTGGTTGAATCTGATCCTTTTCATGGTTATGAATCCGAAACTGTTGTGGCACATCTTACTAAACTGAATGATATAGCTACCCTGTTCTAAAGATGAGAAAACTCGCTACTATTATATCCTTAAAATATTTCCGTTCTCATTAAAGGGTGATGCTAAGATATGGTTTAATTCTCTTGAACCTGGTTGTGTGCGTAGTCCCCAGGATATGATTTATTACTTCTCTGCTAAATATTTCTCTGCTCGTAAGAAACAAGCTGCTTTAAGGGATATATATAATTTTGTGCAAATTGAAGAAGAGAGTCTCCCACAAGCTTGGGGAAGGCTTCTCCAATTACTGAATGCTTTGCCTGATCATCCTCTTAAGAAAAATGAAATACTTGATATCTTTTATAATGGACTAACCGATGCCTCCAGAGATTACCTGGATAGTTGTGATGGTTCTGTTTTCAGGGAAAGAACACCGGATGAAGCTGAAATTCTATTGAATAATATGTTGACAAATGAAAATAATTGGACACCTCCGGAGCCAATTCCTGAGCCTATTCCTAAACCAATTCCGAAGAAGAGGGGTATTCTATTTATCAGTCCTGAAGATATGCAAGAGGCAAAGAAATCTATGAAAGAAAAGGGTATTAAAGCTGAAGATGTTAAGAATTTACCTCCTATTGAAGAAATACATGGTCTTAATTTACCGCCTCTTGAAGAAACATATAATCTTAATCCTTTACCTATTGAAGAAACTCATGGTCTTGATAACCCGACACAGGTAGTAAAGGTAAACTCTCTCTATAGATATGATAAAGCTGTAATCCCATTTACTAAAATTGCTAGCCCATGCTTAGACGAGTTTGATAAATTTGTGGCTAAGCAAGAAGATTTTAATGCTTATTTTGGTAGACAATTGAAATACAATTTAAATATGATTGGACACTTGGGTGATTATATGGCTAATGTTAAAGGTGAACTTAAACTTGTTAGTAAACATGCTTCTATGGTTACCACTCAAGTAGAACAAGACTTGATCAACCTTGTTAGTCGATTCCTTTTGATGATCATGAGATGGATGAAACTAGCAACCTTGTGTACCCCAATTTTACTTTCTGTTATTTATATTAAATAAAATAAAAATAAATATTTTTCTGTCTGTTATCTGATTATCCATGCAATATAAAAATACCTCGAAAATAAAAGTTCTCCAAATGCCCTAAAAATTAAATATGATTTTTTCTAGAATATTTGAGGATTTATGGAACTGAGAACACACCAGGGGGGTCAACCACCTGCCCACGAGGGTGGAGGGTGCGCCCACCCCCTTAGGGTGCCCCCTGCCTCGTGGGCCCACGGTGGCCCTCCTCCACTTATTCTTTTACCCACACACTCCTTCTTCCTCCCACAAACATGAATAACCAACTCAAACCCGAGTCGAAGCTCGTTTTGCTGCCATTTTCGATCTCCTTGCTCAAAGCACCTCTCACAAAATTGCTTGGGGAGATTGTTCCTTGGTATGTGACTCCTCCTTTGGTCCAATTAGTTTGTGTTCTAGTGCTTTATTCATTGCAAATTTTTCCTGCTTAGGTGACCCTGTTCTTGAGCTTGCATGTCGAATTTATATGGTCAAAAGTAGTTTTGATGCATGATATAGGCCCTAGGAACTTGTAGGAGTAGTTGCTATCAATATTATTGAGTTTGGTTTACTTTTATTTTGAAGTTACTAAAAATTTCAGAATTTTTCAGAAAATGATGAGGAGACTATTGAGGGGCTCATCGAGCCAAAGCTCGAAGGAAAAGGCACTGAAGCCTAAGTATAATTTGCCGCGCACCATGGAGGTTCGGGCGTGTGAATGGCCTTCCGAGGATTTATTGAGAGCAGCCGGGATTTATGAAGATTTTCATGAGTTGGCTCAAACTGCAGGCCTTACCTCTTTCCTCCACGACCAATGCGATCAGTATCTCTTGCTCACAAATACCTTTATGCAAAACTTTCATTTTCATTCTAGGAACTCGCCACCTACGGTGGAATTTCATTTATATGATGAGCATAAGGAGATGTCACTTTATGATTTCTGTCGGATTTGTTTAGTCCCTTTTGGGGGCAAGACAGAAGAACCACATCGTGATGATGTGGAGGGATTTATTGACACTATCATTGTAGGCGAAACAAGGAAGGTTTCCGATGCACGAATCACTAGCATACATTTTCCTATTTTACGCTACTTTGCGTTATTTGATAGTCGTTGCTTAATTGGTCGCGGAAATTGTGGAAACTTGAGCATCCCTGATATTATTATTTTGCACCACGGTTTATACGGTGATAACTCTTTTAGTATGGGCAGCATTATTGCCAAACGGTTAAGTCTAAACCGTACCAAGGGCCCCATCTTTGGAGGCATCTATGCTACACGCCTAGCTGCACATTTTAACATACCTATTAGGCATGCTGAGAAGGAAGAAAAAGTGCTGCCCCATGTTTATCTAGATTATAAAAGTATGGTGGCACATGATTTTATTGTTAAGAATAGGGAAGGAGAGCTTAGATATAAATTGTTCTTTAATAAACATCATCCTGAGACTATTACCTTGCCTGCTCCTTTTTTGTTTGATTTGACTGTAGGCACGTACCTTGTTCCATTGACGACTATCCACGCCTACCAGAACCCTGCACCAGCCGAGGAGCCAGAGCCGGAATTACAATTTGATCCTTCACGACAGTCTAATTACCAGTGGGATCCGGAGATGATTGTCAGCCAGTGGCAATATGAGCCTTCTTCTTCCTCATCATAGTACGACCCCAACAACTATTATTATGGATATCCGCTAGGCCAGCCGTGGCCATAGACCAACTTAGGCCAAAAGCCTAAGCTTGGGGGAGTAAGTATTTCCCACTGACATTACATTTATGTTCACACACTCATTGCTAGATGTTGGTGCTCATACTTTTTCATTGTATCATCCATGCTAGTTTATTTTCCTTTTTATGCTTTCTTCTTGTGTGTTTAATAAACCTTAGGGAAAACCAAAAAAATTAGTTGTATCATTTAATTAGTTTACTTTCCATGCTTGTAGTAGTAATTAAAAAGAAAACCCAAAAAGATTTCATGTTCTTCTTTTGCTTGTTGGGAGCTTTCCTGTGTAAATAGTTTTATTTCTTTTCTTTCCTTTGGGGTCGATAGGAGAAGACCATAATTAAATTGTTGAAGTGGCTCTTATATGCATTATTGTTGATTTGACAAAAGAGCCCGTATTGCCTTGTCTTCTCCTGTTTATTGAATGCTTGCAGATTCCAGCTTAGTCCAATGCACGTGCACTATTATTATTATTCACATCGTTCGATTGTGCAAGTGAAGGGCAATTATGATGATATATGATGGACTGGCTGAGAGGAGAAAAGTTGGTATGAACTCGACCTCTTTTGTTTTTGTAAATATGATTAGTTCATCGTTCCTGATTCGGCCTATTATGAATAAACATGTTTGCAATGACAACTAGAGATCATAGTTTCTTGTGCCATGCTTGATTAGCTATGAGTTATAATGGTTTACCTTGCGTGCCAACATGCTATTAAAATGGTTATGATGTGGTATGATAGGGTGGTATCCTCCTCTGAATGATTTAAGTGACTTGACTTGGCACATGTTCACGCATGTAGTTGAAACAAAATCAACATAGCCTTCATGATATTTATGTTCATGGTGGATTATATCCTACTCATGCTTGCATTCGATGTTGATTAATGTAACATCCCAAATTTTCAATTTGAAATGTTATACATTAGATCATCTTTGCATATCATATTTTCTTGCCTTTGGTTTGATCCTAGAAGTTCTACGCAACTCAAGGACCCTCGAAGAGAATTGGGGACTTTGTTATCATCATATTTGAGTTTTCTCAAATTTTGAAAATAGGATCATTTGATATTATTTATTTTATATTCAATTATTTCTATTATACAAATATGAGAGTGGGAATAAAATGACTTTCCCAAAATAAAGAAATACTGAAGATTTAATAAAAACTCAAATAAGTTTTTATTTTTGGAGTTTTTGCTATTTTATTTGAATTAAGGAAAAATTGCATGATTTCAAAACTACATTTTAGGGCCAAGAAAATGTTCATCTCGTTCTAAATATTTTATTTAGACGGCAAAAATTTGTTTTGATAATTTTAGATTTTTATTTATTTTTCTAGATTTTTTTTAGCTTCGGGGGTATTGTTTTTTTTAAAAAACCTGCGCGCCCGACTCTGCCGAAGGCCCAGCCGCCATCGCCTCCCACAACCGGATCGGGACCGGAGTCCCGATCATCGCCGCCGCCGCCCGTGTCCGGGAGAGACACGCCTCCCGAGGCCGCCCCCTTCCCCAAGCCATGCCCCCCCCTTTAAATAGGAGCCGCCGACGCCCTCTCCTCACCCCGCCTCTCGCAACCGGAT
>NC_041388.1:168014024-168022245 GCF_002162155.2 Triticum dicoccoides
GCCGCCGACGCCGTTGCCGCCACCCCGCGTCACCCCACGCCGCCCAGAGCCCCGCCGGAGCCCGAGCCGAGGTAGCCGCCCGCCACCCCGGTTTTCGGAGAAAAACCAATCCATTTTCTTTTTAGAAAACCCTAGTTTTTTAGACCGGTTTATTTTATTTTCCTTCGGTTTATTTAATCCAGCGAGCGTTCGTTCTTTTGTTCGTTCTAACAAACGCGTTCACCATTTAGTTCCAGAAAACGAACGTTCGTTCATTAGTCTATTCGTCGCTTTTCTTTTTCTCAGATTTATCCGCGATTATTTCAGATCGAGATTTCTGATCCGATTTTTGTTTTAGTTTAACTTTTCGCTCGTTTATCGGAATAAGGCGATTCAAGTGCCTGGAGTTTCGTCTCGAAACCCTCTTTCCGTTTAACTAACTCAAACAAGTTTTTGCTTCTTTAAAATTTTAACCTAGGTCCAGATTAGTAAATGAAGCTTCTTTCTTTCGCCATTTGACTTTCGTTGCTTCGTTCGATTTGATTCTTTTTGCCAACCGGAGTTCTTAAGTTGAACTTTCTGGTTAGATCTCTTATTTGAGTTTTACAAATGCATTACTTGAGTACTTATTGTATGCTTTTTTGATTTCAATAGAGTACCCAGAGTGCGCCGCTTGATACTTCGAATCTCTAGGTTTCACGGATCATCAGCAAGGCAAGTAACACTTTGATCATACTTCTTACTACCCAGTTTTTATTGCATTAGATCAATCCCCAAACATTGCATGATTAGGATCTAACTAAATTGTGGGTTTGGGAAGTAGACGAGGTAGTACCTATTACATGTTTTATTAACAAACCCTTGGGAGTTACTTCAACGTTTGCTTATTATGCCATGCTATGCTAGTAGACGTGGATTGGGTGAGTGTATCAATGACAGATGTGAGATTGTTATATTAATGGTTTATTTAAGGTGGCAACTTAAACACACATCTGGGTGGATTGAGGCACCTGGGTATTTCAGCGATTGCCTGTTTTTCTTTATGGACCGCCACCCAGGCTTAAAGGGATCATGAGATTATTTCATGCTAGAAACTTCCATGTGCAGCCACAAGCTACTATGGGCTCTACCATAGTTGATTAAGTCGTGCGAACTCTTACAGTGGTAGACTAGAAGATGTAGGGGAAAGTAGGTGTAACGGTCTACCCGATCGTAAGGTGCTAGTGCTTCTGAAAGACTATGTCTCGGTCATCCGTTTCTCAAACACCATGTAGTGCGAGAATCCCAACGGAGGAGATCGAGTCTTGTGGGGAAAAGTGCACAAACCTCTGCAAAGTGTATAAACGAATCATGATTAGCCGTATCCTCGGTTATGGACGTTTTGAGTATCTAGTACTTGGATTATCATGTGAATCTCATCATGTTACTTTAATTAATTTTGTTGGGTTTTAAAGATGATGCTTAATTGGGATTGAGAGGATGTCTATCTTCTCAATGTTTAACAACTACCATGATAGTTAAATAAAATTTATTCCTTTGCAGTAGGGAAAAATTGGCTTTACGTCAAAACTGTAACCATAGAGCTTTCCAGCAGCCATATATACATGTAGTATAGCTTATTCTTTCATTACTCTCTATGTGTTACATTGCCAGCATATTCCATGTGCTGACCCGTTTTCGGGCTGCAACGTTCATGTTGCAGACTTTTCAGACGACGAGTAAGGTGCCTTTAGGTCATGGTCCTATACTCAGTGATGTTGTTGGAGTTTATGGGCTCACTTATCTTCCAAGCCTTCCGCTGTTATCGTTATTAGATGGCCTTAAGCCATATTTATTGTAATAAGTTCTCTTTTGAGACACTCGATGTAATAAGTGTGTGATTGCTACTCTGTTATAAATCCTTCAAGTACTGTGCATGTCGGCATTACTGATCCAGGGATGACACTGATGCACAGAGATCAGATTGGTTGAGGTCTCGTTGCTACAAGATGGTATCAGAGAACACGCTGACTGTAGGACACGACCACTAAGCTAAAGCCCTAGATCACTACTCACTCTTCTCATTTCTGACTCCTCATCTTTTCTACTCTTTTAGGATGGCGGATGCAAGGAACAAGTTTACACAACCGGATGAAGATACACCCTTTGGACGTCACTTGAAGGAAGTCACTAGATACCTGAACATCGGAGTACCAAGCTTCACCGGAACCTACAACGCCACTTTACCTGAAGAGGAGTGCTGGATGATTCAAGTTCAAGTTCCAGGAAGGACGTTCATGCCAGTCACTGAGCCCATAGAGTTTTCCTTTGATGCACCAACCTGGAGTCTAGGAAAGAGCATGGCAGCTCACATCGCCATGGGACGTATTGGATAAGTTCACCGCAATGATCTCAAGGATAGTATCTACTAGATTTGTGGGTGCCGAGATGAGCACTGGGAGATGATCAGCACCAAGAAGGATAGATCAATCGCAGCTTTTATCCAGGAGTTAAACCAGCACATTCGACGTCAGGAGAACCAGATGTGCACGGACATGATAGATCTGAACAAGGCGAGGACAAGAATCACGGAACTGGAGGAAGAACTCAAGGCTACATGTGAAGATTATGAGGAGGAAATCGTCATACTAGTGGAGAAGAATGACGACCTGGTCAAGAAGATCGGAATATTCATGGGAGACCATACACCAATAGAAGAAGACGAAGAATACAAGGAGATTCACCAAGAAGACTACATCATCATCGACGACATCGACTCGGACCCATACGATAGCGATGATGACTATGTTGATGAAGCTGGAGCAGATATCATGGAGTCTACAACCGAAGAATATTTCTAGTAGACCACCCCATCAGTAGTAGTATTCCACCATGTAAATATAGTAGTCCAAGCACTTTTGCGATAGTTAGACCGATTGTATGCCCTTGTTTGATTGAATGAAGTGAATTGTTTGCTTTTGCCTCATGTGCATATGGGTAGTGTTTTCTCTCTAGACCCCTCTCTATTCTTAAATCTTATCTTTTCTAAACCCATTAGATGCCTCTGAGACGTGACAATGGATTTGCATTTCCATCAGAGCTCACCTAGTTAATCCAGCAGCAGAATACATTGATGCAGTTGCTAGTCTAGAATCAGAATCAGGGGAACAACAATAACAACCCACCACCACCACCACCTGTTGATCACTTAACCCGTTTTCTTAGGCTAAATCCACCGGTGTTCTCTAGTAGCACCGAGCCTATAGTAGCAGATGATTGGCTCTACAAGATCGGAAGGGAGTTAACCACTATAGGATGTACTGATGCTGAGAAGGTGTGTTTTGCCGCACATCAGTTGGATGGACCAGCAGCATCATGGTGCGATAATAACACTGTCACCTACCCTATTGCCATGGTGACATGGGACCAATTTCAGCAGGCTTTCCGTACTGCCCATGTTTCAGCAGGAGCTATGGCCATGAAGAAGCGTGAGTTTCGCAACTTGCGGCAAGGAGGACGGACAGTTGGCCAATATGTGGATGACTTTAGTAAGCTAGCACGATATGCCCCAGATGATGTTGCTACAGATGCAGCTAAGCAGGAGAAGTTTCTGGAAGGACTGAATGATGAGTTGAGCATGCAGTTGATGGTAGCAAGCTTCAACAACTACCAGGAGTTGGTAGATCGCGCTCTTATGATTGAAGGGAAGCAGCAGCAGATTGAGAACCGCAAGAGGAAGTATGGACAAGGGAAGTACAATTTAGGAGCTCAACAGAAGCCACGTTTTACCCCTAAACCAGGAGGACATTTTCAGCATACCCATGGAGGAGGTAGTTCGCACAATCATAATGGCCCCAAGAATGGTAATGGGAATGGAGGAAGCAACGGCCAGAACCGTACCAACCCGTCAACCCCAGCTAAGAGAGACCTGAGCCAAGTCACTTGCTTTAAGTGTCAAAAGACCGGACATTATGCCAATGAATGTCCTGAAGCCCAGAATGGAAGTGGCAATGGAAGCTTTTGGAAGAAGCCGAACCCTTTCAACAGGGGACAGGTGAACCACGTAAACGTGGAGGAGGTTGAAGACCAGCCGGATGCAGTAATTGGTAAGATTTTGGTTAAGTCTTTTACTGCAATCATTCTTTTTGATACTGGTGCATCGCATTCATACATATCAAGGGGATTCGCAGATAAGTATAACCTGCCCACCAAGGTTCTTAGAACACCTATGCTAGTAAGCTCACCAGGAGCGGAGTATATGGCTAGCCGAGGATGTTTTCAAGTGCCATTGAGTAAAGGTAGGCATGTGTTTCCCTCGGATTTGATAATTTTGGAATCGCAAGGTTTGGATGTAATTCTGGTTATGGATTGGCTATCGATGTATGGAGGAAACATCGATTGCGCCAGTAAGTCGATTTTGCTTACCACCGCAGAAGGAAGAAGGATCAAGTATGTATCCCGACATGTGCCTAAGAGGACTCAAGTAAATTCCTTATCAGGAGTTGTGTAGGAGGAAGTACGGTTGTAAAGGATTTCCCTTACATATTTCCAGAGGAGTTGCCAGGCATGCCACCGGATAGATATATTGAGTTTTTGATTGAGCTCTTGCCAGGCACAGGGCCAATATCTAAGAGACCATACAGGATGCCCGCAAAGGATTTGGAGGAGATTAAGAAGCAGATTAAAGAGTTACTGGATAAAGGTTATATTCGCCCAAGTTCTTCGCCTTGGGGATCGCCAGTACTTCTAGTGGAGAAGAAGGATGGATCGTTAAGGATGGTTGTTGATTATCGAGGATTGAATGAAGTAACAATCAAGAACAAGTACCCACTACCGATGATAAATGATCTGTTTGATCGATTGCAAGGAGCTAAGGTATTTTCCAAGATCGATCTGCGATCAGGATACCATCAGTTGAAGATTCAAGAACAGGATATACCTAAGACGGCTATTACCACAAGGTATGGGCTATATGAATATACCGTTATGTCATTTGGTCTGACTAACGCACCTGCATATTTCATGAACATGATGAACAAAGTGTTTATGGAGTTTTTGGATAAGTTCATCGTAGTGTTCATTGATGATATTCTGGTTTACTCGAAGAATGAAGAGGAGCATAAGGAGCATTTGCGTTTGGTACTTGAGAAGCTCAGAGAACATTAGTTATATGCCAAGTTTAGCAAATGTGAGTTTTGGTTGAAGGAAGTTGGATTCCTTGGACACGTTATATCCGGAGAAGGAATAGCAGTAGATCCCACCAAGGTTGTCACTGTGACAAATTGGGAAGCACCAACAACAGTTGGAGAGATCCGGAGTTTTCTTGGACTGACAGGATACTACCGGAGATTCATTGAGAATTTCTCGAAGATTGCAAAACCTATGACGGAGTTGTTGAAGAAGGATACCAAGTTTAAATGGACTGGGGAATGTGAGGCCAGTTTCTAGGAGTTCAAGAAACGTTTGGTTACATCACCAGTGTTGATTCTGCTAGATCAGAGCAAGGACTATGAGGTGTATTGTGACGCTTCGCGTCGAGGACTTGGAGCAGTGCTTATGTAGAAGGGAAGAGTTGTTTCATATGCCTCATGACAGCTTAAGCCTCATGAGTTGAATTATGCCACGCATGATTTGGAGTTAGCAGTCGTAGTGCCTGCATTAAAAACTTGGAGACATTTTCTCATTGGAAACCATTGTGAAGTGTACACGGATCACAAGAGTTTGAAGTGTATTTTCATGCAGAAGGAGTTAAATCTCAGTCAAAGGAGATGGTTGGAGCTCATCAAGGATTATGATATGAGATTGCATTATCATCCCGGAAAGGCTAACGTAGTAGCCAATGCACTGAGCCGTAAAAGCCATGTCAACACACTAATGATGGGAGATTTGCCGAAGGAGTTAGTCGAGGACCTTCATGAGCTATGTTTGGAGATAGTTCGAGAGGCTATGTACCAGCATTGGAGATTCAGTCTACCTTGATGGATAAGATCAGAGAAGCTTACAGGACTGACAAGGAGATTGCTTCTATTAAAGAGAAAATGAGCAAAGGAAAAGCTAAAGGATTTCGTGAGGATGAGCACGATACCTTATGGTTTGAGGACCGTGTTTATGTGCCCAATGACCCGGAGATCAGGAAGTTGATTCTGCAAGAGGCCCATGATTCACCATACTCGATTCACCCAGGAAATACCAAGATGTATTTGGATTTGAAAGACACTTTTGGTGGACCGGAATGAAGAAGGATATTGCAGAGTATGTAGTCGTTTGTGATGTATGTCAGAGAGTAAAGGCAGAGAATCAGAAGCTAGCAGGATTGCTACAGCCATTGCCGATACCCGAATGGAAGTGGGATAAGCTAGGCATGGATTTTATCACGGGATTACCCAGGACCTGTTCAGGCTATGACTCAATATGGGTTGTAGTCGATCGCTTGACGAAGGTAGCTCATTTCATCCCAGCAAAGACCACTTACACCAGTGCTAGGTTGGCAAAGATATACATGACCAGGATCGTATGTCTGCATGGAGTTCCAAGGAGCATTGTATCACATAGAGGAACCCAGTTTACCTCAAAGTTCTGGAATCAGTTGCACGAAACTTTGGGTACTAGGCTACAGTTCAGTACATCTTTTCATCCACAGACAGATGGACAGACCGAGAGAGTCAATCAGATTTTGGAGGATATGCTGAGAGCTTGAACACTAGATTATGGATCTAGTTGGGACAACAATTTGCCGTACACAAAGTTCTCTTACAACAACAATTATCAATCTAGTTTGAAGATGGCCCCTTTCGAAGCCTTGTACGGAAGGAGGTGCAGGACCCCATTGTCGTGGGATGAAGTTGGACACCGCCAGTTGTTTGGACCGGATTTGATTAAGGAGTCTGAACAGAAGGTGAAATTGATTCGTGATAGGCTCAAGGTAGCCCAGTCTAGGCAGAAGAGTTACGCAGATTCTAAACGCAAGGAGAGAGTTTGTGAAGTAGGAGATAGAGTTTATCTTCGAGTATCTCCACTTTGAGGAGTTAAGCGCTTTGGAGTTAAGGGAAAGTTAGCGCCACGTTTTGTAGGACCATACAAGATTTTGGAGCGTATGGGAGAGCTAGCCTACAAGTTGGAGTTGCCGAAGGATTGTCAGGAGTACACGATGTGTTCCACGTTTCCCAGTTGAAGAAGTGCCATGCAGAGATAGCTGATATACCACTGAGAGATACAGTGCCGCTGGAAGCCATTCAGTTGGATAGTGATTTGACCTATGAGGAGAAACCAGTCAAGATTCTCGAGTATGCCAGCCGAGTCACCCGCGGCAAGGTTATCAAGTTTTGCAAACTTCAGTGGAGCCACCACACCGAGGATGAAGCCACCTGGGAGCGAGAGGAAGAACTGGTGAAGGACCACCCTCACCTATTTTCTAGCCAACCCAAATCTCGAGGGCGAGATTCATCTTAAGGGGGGTAGGTTTGTAACTTCCCAAATTTTCAATTTGGAATGTTATACATTAGACCATCTTTGCATATCATATTTTCTTGCCTTTGGTTTGATCCTAGAAGTTCTACGCAACTCAAGGACCCTCGGAGAGAGTTGGGGACTTCGTTATCTTCATATTTGAGTTTTCTAAAATTTTGAAAATAGGATCATTTGATTTGATTTATTTTATCTTCAATTATTTCTATTATACAAATATGAGAGTGGGAATAAAATGACTTTCCCAAAATAAAGAAATATTGAAGATTTAATAAAAAATCAAATAAGTTTTTATTTTTGGAGTTTTTGCTATTTTATATGAATTTAGGAAAAAATTGCATGATTTCAAAACTGCATTTTAGGGCCAAGAAAATGTTAATCTCGTTCTCAATATTTTATTTAGACGGAGAAATTTGTTTTGGAAATTTTAGATTTTTATTTTTTTTCTAGGTTTTTTTTAGTTTCGGTGGAATTGTTTTTTTAAATAAAAATAAAAACCCGCGCGCCCGACTGGGCCGAAGGCCCAGCCGCCACCGCCTCCCGCAACCGGATCGGGACCGGAGTCCCGATCATCGCCGTCGCCGCCCGTGTCTGGGAAGGACACGCCTCCCGAGGCCGCCCCCTTCCCCAAGCCATGGCTGCCCCCCCTTTAAATAGGAACCACCGCCGCCCTCTCCTCACCCCGCCTCCCGCAACCGGATCGGGACTGAAGTCCCGATCGCCGCTGCCGCTGTGTCCGGGAGGGACACGCCTCCCGAGGCCGCCCCCTTCCCCAAGCCATGGCTGCCCCCCCTTTAAA
>NC_041388.1:168022740-168065970 GCF_002162155.2 Triticum dicoccoides
CCGCGCCACCCCACGCCGCCCGGAGCCCCGCCGGAACCTCACCGGAGCCCGAGCCGAGGTAGCCTCCCACCGCCCCCGTTTTCTGAGAAAAACCAATCTGGTTTCTTTTTAGAAAACCCTAGTTTTTTTACACCGGTTTATTTTATTTTCTTCCGGTTTATTTAATCCAGCGAGCATTCGTTCTTTTGTTCGTTCTAACGAATGCGTTCACCGTTTAGTTCCAGAAAACGAACGTTCATTCATTAGTCTGTTCGTCGTTTTTCTTTTTCTCATATTTATCCGCGATTATTTCTGATCGCGATTTCTGATCCAATTTTTGTTTTAGTTTAACTTTTCGCTCGTTTATCGAAATCAGGCGATTCAAGCGCCTGGAGTTTCGTCTCGAAACCCTCTTTCCGTTTAACTAACGCAAACAAGTTTTTGCTTCTGTAAATTTTTTACCTAGGTCCAGATTAGTAAATGAAGCTTCTTTCTTTCGCCGTTTGAGTTTCGTTGCTTCGTTCGATTTGATTCTTTTTTCCAACCGGAGTTCTTAAGTTGAACTTTCTGGTTAGATCTCTTATTTGAGTTTTACCAGTGCATTAGTTGAGTACTTATTGTATGCTTGTTTTATTTCGATAGAGTACCCGGAGTGCGCCGCTTGCTACTTTGAATCTCTAGGTTTCCCGGATCATCAGCAAAGCAAGTAACACTTTGATCATACTTCTTACTACCCAGTTTTTATTGCATTAGATCAATCCCAAACATTGCATGATTAGGATCTAACTAAATTGTGTGTTTGGGAGGTAGATGAGGTAGTACCTATTACCTATTTTATTATCAAACCCTTGGGAGTTACTTCTACGTTTGCTTATTATGCCATGCTATGCTAGTAGACGTGGATTGGGTGAATGTATCCATGACAGATGTGAGATTGTAATATTAATGGTTTATTTAAGGTGGCAACTTAAACACACATTTGGGTGGATTGAGGCACCTCGGTATTCTAGCGATTGCCTGTTTTTCTTAATGGACCGCCACCCAAGCTCAAAGCGATCATGAGATTATTTCATGCTAGAAACTTCCGTGTGCAGGCACAAGCTACTATGGGCTCTAGCATAGTTGATTAAGTCGTGCGAACTCTTACAATGGTAGACTAGCAGATGTAGGGGAAAGTAGGTGTAACGATCTACCCGATCGTAAGGTGCTAGCGCTTCTGAAAGACTATGTCTCGGTCATCCTTTTCTCTAACACCATGTAGTGCAAGAATCCCAACGGAGGAGATCGAGTCTTGTGGGGAAAAGTGCGCAAACCTCTGCAGAGTGTATAAACCTCTGGTCGCTACAATTAATTTTAATGCATGTTCATGATTGTTGGCGCTCTCTAGCTAGTCGCTTCCCAGTCTTTTGCTAGCCTTCACCTGTACTAAGAGGGAATACTGCTTGTGCATCCAAACTCCATAACCCCAAAGTTATTCCATATGAGTCCACTATACCTACCTATATACGGTATCTACCTGCCGTTCCAAGTAAATTTGTATGTGCCAAACTCTAAACCTTCAAATAAATATCCTGTTTTGTATGCTCGAATAGCTCATGTATCAACTAGGGTTGTTTGTATCTTCCGTGTTAGGTGGGTTATTCTCAAGAGGAGTGGACTCCGCTCCTCACTCACTCCCGGGTCTTTTTCATTGAGAAAATCACATTCCTGAAGGTTTCATTCTGTTTGGACTCCGTTTGATATTCCTTTTCTTCGAAACCCTAAAACAGGCAAAAAACATCAATTCTGGGCTGGGCCTCCGGTTAATAGGTTAGTCCCAAAAATAATATAAAAGTGGATAATAAAGCCCAATAATGTCCAAGACAGTAGATAATATAGCATGGAGCAATAAAAAATTATAGATACGTTGGAGACGTATCAATCATCCCCAAGCTTAATTCATGCTCGTCCCTCGAGTAGGTAAATGATAAAAACAGATTTGTTGATGCGGAGTGCTACTTGGCATAATTTTAATGTAATTCTTCTTAATTGTGGTATGAATATTCAGAACCCAAGGTTCAAGACAAAGTTCATATTGACATAAAAATAATAATACTTCAAGCATACTAACTAAGCAATTATGTCTTCTCAAAATAACATGGCCAAAGAAAGTTCATCCCTACAAAATCATATGGTTTAGTAATGTTTCATTTTCGTCACACAAGAATGCTCTCATCATGCACAACCCCGATGACAAGCCAAGCAATTGTTTCATACTTTAGTAATCTCAAACCTATAAACTTTCACGCAATATATGAGCGTGAGCCATGGACATAGCACTATGGGTGGAATAGAATATAATGAGGGGGGTTATGTGGAGAAGACAAAAAAGGAGAAAGTCTCACATCAACGAGGCTAATCAATGGGCTATGGAGATGCCCACCGATTGATGTTAATGCAAGGAGTAGGGATTTCCATGCAACGGATGCACTAGAGCTATAAATGTATGAAAGCTCAACGAAAGAAACTAGTGGGTGTGCATCCAACTTGCTTGCTCACGAAGACCTAGGGCACTTGAGAAGGCCCATTGTTGGAATATACAAGCCAAGTTCTACAATGAAAAATTCCCACTAGTATATGAAAGTGACAAAACAAGAGACTCTCTATCATGAAGATTACGGTGCTACTTTGAAGCAGAAGTGTGGCAAAGGATAGTAACATCGTCCCTTCTCTCTTTTTCTCTCATTTTTGGGGGCCTTCTCTTTTTTTATATGGCCTTTCTCCTTTTTTTATTCCTCACTTGGGACAATGCTCTAGAAAATGATGATCATCACACTTCTATTTATTTACAACTCAATGATTACAACTCGATACTAGAACAAAATATGACTCTATATGAATGCCTCCGGCGGTGTACCAAGAATGACATGTATGAAAGAATTATGAACGGTGGCTTTGCCACAAATACTATGTCAACTACATGATCATGCTACGCAATATGACAATAATGAATGTGTCATGATGAATGGAATGATGGAAAGTTGCAGGGCAATATATCTCGGAATGGCTATGGAAATGCCATAATAGGTCGGTATGGTGGTTGTTTTGAGGAAGATATAAGGAGGTTTATGTGTGAAAGAGCATATCATATCACGGGGTTTGGATGCACCGGCGAAGTTTGCACCAACTCTCAATGTGAGAAAGGGAAATACACGGTACCGAAGAGGCTAGCAAGGATGGAAGGGTGAGAGTGCGTATAATCCATGGACTCAACATTAGTCATAAAGAACTCACATACTTATTGCAAAAATATACAAGTCATCAAAAACCTCGGTACTACGTGCATGCTCCTAGGGGGATAGATTGGTAGGAAAAAACCTTCGCTCATCCCCGACCGCCACTCATAAGGAATACAATCAAATAACACCTCGTGTTTCAAATTTGTTGCATAACGTTTACCATACGTGCATGCTACGGGACTTGCAAACTTCAACACAAGCATTTATCAATTTCTCATCTACTCAACTAGCACAACTTTGATATTATTACCTCCATATCTCAAAACAATCATCAAGCATCAAACTTCTCTTAGTATTCAAAACACTCTTAAGAAAATTTTACTAATCTTGAACACCTAGCATATTAGGATTTTAAGCAAATTACCCTGCTATTAAGACTCTCAAAATAATCTAAGTGAAGCATGAGAGATCAATAGTTTCTATAAAACAAATCCACCATCGTGCTCTAAAAGATATAAGTGAAGTACTAGAGCAAAACAATATAACTCAAAAGATATAAGCGAAGCACATAGAGTATTCTAACAAATTCCAAATCATGTATGGATATCTCAAAAGGTGTGTACAGCAAGGATGGTTGTGGCAAACTAAAAAGAAAAGACTCAAATAATACAAGACGCTCCAAGCAAAACACATATCATGTGGCGAATAAAAATATAGCTCCAAGTAAAGTTACTGATAGAAGTAGACGAAAGAGGGGATGCCTTCCGGGGCATCCCCAATCTTTGGCTCTTAGGTGTCCTTAGATCATCTTGGGGGTGCCATTGGAATCCCCAAGATTAGGCTCTTGCCACTCCTTGTTCCATAATCCATCAAATCTTTACCCGAAACTTGAAAACTTCACAACACAAAACTTAATGTAGAAAATCTCGTGAGCTCCGTTAGCGAAAGAAAACAAAAGACCACTTCAAGTTACTGAAATGAACTCATTCTTTATTTATATTGGTGTTATACCTACTGTATTCCAACTTCTCTATGGTTTATAAACTACTTTACTTGCCATAGATTCATCAAAATAAGCAAACAACACACGAAAAACTGAATCTGTCAAAAACAGAATAGTCTGTAGTAATCTGTAGCTAGCGCAAGATCGGGAACCCCAAAAATTCTGAAATAAATTGCT
Source organism: Triticum dicoccoides (assembly GCF_002162155.2). Classification (NCBI taxonomy): domain Eukaryota; kingdom Viridiplantae; phylum Streptophyta; class Magnoliopsida; order Poales; family Poaceae; genus Triticum; species Triticum dicoccoides. The sequence goes on from NC_041388.1 coordinate 168,027,118, forward strand.
GGACGGGAGACATTTATCTATTAATCATCTGCAAAAATAATTAACTAAATAGAACTATCCAAATAAAAATGGCAGCAGTTCTCGTGAGCGCTAAAGTTTCTGTTTTTTACAGCAAGATCAACAAGACTTTCCCCAAGTCTTCCCAACGGTTCTACTGGGCACAAACACTAATTAAACAAAAAAACACAACCAAAACAGAGGCTAGATAAATTATTTATTTATTACTAAACAGGAGCAAAAAGCAAGGAATAAAAATAAAATTGGGTTGCCTCCCAACAAGCGCTATCGTTTAACGCCCCTAGCTAGGCATAAAAAGCAAGGATAGATCTAGGTATTGCCATCTTTGGTAGGCAATTATTCAATTAGGCATCTACCGTCTTTAGGAATTTATTTATTTTTATTAATTATCAAACTTTTAGGCACAAGATCAAAAAATTCATTTGTAACAAATGGTTCCTTAATGATAGCAAAAAGATTGGGATGAATACTTATAGATTTGAGATCCGCATTTTCCTTACTAGAGGATTCACCCTTATTTTTAGGAACTTACATAAGCTTGGCAACTTTAGTGGAAGGAGTTAGAGTATTATTTACAGAAGAAAAAGCGGTTCCCAAGTTGGTAATAATATTCTCAAGTTTATCGATCCTAACGGAATCATGATTTATTTTCTCATTAACTATGGGTTCATTTTCTTTAATATCTTTGAAAGTAACTCCTACTTTAGATCCATATTGAGAGATTTGGCTGTGGATCTTTTTATACAAATTTTAAATTAACTCTACGGTGGCAACCTTATTTTCAATAATATCAAGCCTTTGCATTACATGCTCCAAAGTTAAAATAGTTCCATTAACCAAGAGCGTTATAAGAGCCAAATAAATCTAACATAGCGTTATAAGAATCAAAAGTATGGCTACCCAAAAAGTTCCCTCCGGTAATAGTATCAAGAACATAACGGTGCCAAGGAGTAATGCCTACATAAAAATTGCAAAGAAGAACAGAAGTAGATTGCTTCCTAGTAGATCTATTTTGAGCATTACAAATTCTATACCAAGCATCTTTTAGATTTTCTCCCTCCCTTTGCTTAAAATTTAGAATTTCATTCTCAGGAGATAACGGAGAAGATAAGGGACTAGCCACAACGACAAGCAAACAAACTAACACACAAGCAAAAAAAAAGCAAACGGGCGAAAAGAGGCAAATAGAGAAAGAGAGGGAGGATAGAGAGAGAGAGGGCGAATAAAACAGCAAGGGTGAAGTGGGGTAGAGGAAAACGAGAGGCAAATGGCAAATAATGTAATGCGGGAGATAAGGGTATGTGATGTGTACTTGGTATGTTGACTTTTGCATAGACCTCCCCGGCAACGGCGCCAGAAATCCTTCTTGCTACCTCTTGAGCACTGCGTTGGTTTTCCTCGAAGAGGAAGGGATGATGCAGCAAAGTAGCGTAAGTATTTCCCTCAGTTTTGGAGAACCAAGGTATCAATCCGGTAGGAGGCTACGCGCGAGTCCCTCGTACCTGCACAAAACAAATAAATCCTCGCAACCAACACAAATAGGGGTTGTCAATCCCTATAAGGCCACTTACGAGAGTGAGATCTGATAGATATGATAAGATAATATTTTTGGTATTTTTATGATAAAGATGCAAAGTAAAATAAATGCAAAGTAAATAGCAAAGGAAATAACTAAGTAGTAGGAGATTAATATGATAAAGATAGACCCGGGGGCCATAGGTTTCACTAGTGGCTTCTCTCAAGAGCATAAGTATTCTACGGTGGGTGAACAAATTACTATTGAGCAATTGATAGAATTGAGCATAGTTATGAGAATATCTAGGTATGATCATGTATATAGGCATCACGTCTGAGACAAGTAGACCGACTCCTACTTACATCTACTACTATTACTCCACTCATCGACCGCTATCCAGCATGCATCTAGAGTATTAAGTTAAAAACGAAGTAACACCTTAAACAAGATGACATGATGTAGAGGGATAGACTCATGCAATATGAAGAAAACCCCATCTTGTTATCCTCGATGGCAACAATACAATATGTGCCTTGTTGCCCCTACTGTCATTGGGAAAGGACACCGCAAGATTGAACCCAAAGCTAAGCACTTCTCCCATTGCAAGAAAGATCAATCTAGTAGGCCAAACCAAACTGATAATTCGAAGAGACTTGCAAAGATAACCAATCATACATAAAATAATTCAGAGAAGATTCAAATATTGTTCATAGATAGACTTGATCATAAACCCACAATTCATCGGTCTCAACAAACACACCGCAAAAAGAAGATTACATCAAATAGATCTCCACAAGAGAGGGGGAGAACATTGTATTGAGATCCAAAAAGAGAGAACAAGCCATCTAGCTACTAACTATGGACCCGTAGGTCTGAAGTAAACTACTCACACTTCATCGGAGGGGCTATAGTGTTGATGTAGAAGCCCTCCGTGATCGATGCCCCCTCCGCTGGAGCTCCAGAACAGGTCCCAAGATGGGATCTCGTGGATACAGAAAGTTGCGGCGGTGGAACTAGGGTTTTTTTGGCTCCGTATCTGATCGTTTGGGGGTACGTGGATATATATAGGAGGAAGGAGTACGTCGGTGGAGCAACAGGGGGCCCACGAGGGCGGAGGGCACACCCCCTACCTCGTGGCCTCCTCTTTTATTTCTTGACGTAGGGTCCAAGTCTCCCGGGTCTTATTCGTTGAGAAAATCACGTTCCCGAAGGTTTCATTCCGTTTGGACTCCGTTTGATATTCCTTTTCTTCGAAACCCTAAAACAGGCAAAAACAACAATTCTGGGCTGGGCCTCCGGTTAATAGGTTAGTCCCAAAAATAATATAAAAGTGGATAATAAAGCCCAATAATGTCCAAAACAGTAGATAATATAGCATGGAGCAATCAAAAATTATAGATACGTTGGAGACGTATCACGTGCCCAGGGTGGCAGGCACGACCCCTGCCTCGTGGACTCCTTGTTGGTTTCTTGACGTCCACTCCAAGTCCTCTAGTTCACGTTTGTTCCAAAAATCATGCTCCCGAAGGTTTCATTCCGTTTGGACTCCGTTTGATATTCATTTTTTGCGAAACAGTGAAATAGGCAAAAAAACAGCAATTTGCACGGGGCCTTGGGTTAATAGGTTAGTCCCAAAAATAATATAAAAGTGTAAAATAAAGCCCATTAACATCCAAAACATATAATACAATAGCATGGAACAATCAAAAATTATAGATACGTCGAAGACGTATCAGCATCCCCGAGCTTAATTCCTGCTCGTCCTCGAGTAGGTAAATGATAAAAATAGAATTCTTGATGTGGAATGCTTTCTAGCAATGTTCTTCAATGTATTTTTCTCTATTGTGGCATGAATGTTCAGATCCTAAAGATTCAAGATAAAAGTTTATTGTTGACATAAAAATAGTAATACTCCAAGTATGCTAATCAGGCAATTATGTCTTATCAAAATACCATAGCCAAAGAAAACTTATCCCTACAAAGTCATATAGTTTGGCCATGCTTCATTTCCGTCACACAAAATGCTCCCATCATGCACAACCCCGATGACAAGCCAAGCAATTGTTTCATACTTAGCCTTTTCAAACTCTTTCAAATTTTACGCAATATATGAGCGCGAGCCATGGACATAGCACTATGGGTGGAATAGAATATGATGATTGAGGTTGTGTGAGAAGACAAAAGGGAGAAAGTCTCACATTGACAAGGCTAATCTATGGGCTATGGAGATGCCCACTGATTGATGTCAATGCAAGGAGTAGGGATTGCCATGCAACGGATGCACTAGAGCTATAAATATATGAAAGCTCATCAAAGAAACTAAGTGGGTGTGCATCCAACTTACTTGCTCACGAAGACCTAGGGCATCTGGAAGCCCATCATTGAACATACAAGCCAAGTTCTATAATGAAAAATTCCCACTAGTATATGAAAGTGACAAAATAAGAGACTCTCTATCATGAAGATCATGGTGCTACTTTGAAGCACAAGTGTGGAAAAAGGATAGTAACATTGTCCCTTCTCTCTTTTTCTCTCATTTTTTGGGCCTTCTTTTCTCTTTTTTTATGGTCTCTTTTTTTCGTTCGGAGTCTCATCCCGACTTGTGGGGGAATCATAGTCTCCATCATCCTTTCCTGACATGGGACAATGCTCTAGTGATGATCATCACACTTTTATTTACTTACAACTCAAGAATTACAACTCGATACTTAGAACAAAATATGACTCTATGTGAATGCCTCCGGCGGTGTACCGGGATTGCGATGAATCAAGAGTAACATGTATGAAAAATTAAGCATGGTGGTTTGCCACAAATACGATGTCAACTACATGATCATGCAAAGCAATATGACAATGATGACGCGTGTCATAATAAATGGAACGATGGAAAGTTGCATGGCAATATATCTCGGAATGGCTATGGAAATGCCATAATAGGTAGGTATGGTGGCTGTTTTGAGGAAGATATAAGGAGGCTTATGTGTGATAGAGCGTATCATATCACGGGGTTTGGATGCACCGGCGAAGTTTGCACCAACTCTCAAGGTGACAAAGGGCAATGCATGGTACCGAAGAGGCTAGCAATGATTGAAGGGTGAGAGTGCGTATAATCCATGGACTCAACATTAGTCATAAAGAGCTCACATACTTATTGCAAAAATCTACAAGCTAGCAAAACCAAGCACTACGCGCATGCTCCTAGGGGGATAGATTGGTCGGAAAAGATCATCGCTCGTCCCCGACCGCCACTCATAAGGAAAGCAACCAAAGAACACCCCATGCTTCAAATTTGTCACATAATGTTTACCATACGTGCATGCTACGGGACTTGCCAACTTCAACACAAGTATTCATCAATTTCACAATTACTCAACTAGCACACCTCTAATATTACCACCTTTATATCTCAAAACAATCTATCAAGCATCCAACTTCTCTTAGCATTTAAAATTTATAACCAAAGGGAATGACCATGCTGTTATAAAGGACTCTCAAAATGATATAAGTGAAGCATGAGAGATCAATTATTTCTAGAAAATAAAACCACCGCCGTGCTCTAAAAGATATAAGCGAAGCACTAGAGCAAAAATTATCCAACTCAAAAGATATAAGTGAAGCACATAGAGTATTCTAATAAATTCCAATTCATGTGTGTCTCTCCCAAAAGGTGTGTACAACAAGGATGATTGTGGTAAACTAAAAAACAAAGAACCAAATCATACAAGACGCTCCAAGCAAAACACATATCATCTGGCGAATAAAAATATAGCTCCAAGTAAAGTTACCGATGGACGAAGACAAAAGAGGGGTTGCCTTCCGGGGCATCCACAAGCTTAGGCTTTTGGTTGTCCTTGGATTTTACCTTGGTGTGCCTTGGGAATCCCCAAGCTTAGGCTCTTGCCACTCCTTGTTCCATAATCCATCAAATCTTTACCCAAAACATGAAAACTTCACAACACAAAACTTAAAAGAAAATCTCGTCAGCTCCATTAGTAAAAGAAAACAAACCACCACTTCAAGGTACTGTAATGAACTCATTCTTTATTTATATTGGTGTTAAACCTACTGCATTACAACTTTTCTATGGTTTATAAACTCTATTACTAGCCATAGATTCATCAAAATAAGCAAACAACACACGAAAAACAGAATCTGTCAAAAACAGAACAGTCTGTAGTAACCTGTAGGTTTAGAATACTTCTGGAACCCAAAAAATTGTAAAATAAATTTATGGACGTGAGGAATTTATATATTAATCATCTGAAAAAATAATTAACTAAATAGCACTCTCCAGTAAAAACTGGCAGCAATTCTAGTGGGCGCTAAAGTTTCTGTTTTTTTTACAGCAAGATCGCAAAGACTTTCCCAAAGTCTTCCCAAAGGTTCTACTTGGCACAAATACTAATTAAAATCATAAAACCACATCTAAATAGAGTCTAGATGAATTATTTATTACTAAACAGAATCAAAAAGCAAGAAACAAAAATAAAATTGGGTTGCCTCCCAACAAGCGCTATCGTTTAACGCCCTTAGCTAGGCATAAAAGCAACGATAGATCTATGTATTATCATCTTTGGTATGCAATCCATAAGTGGCTCTCATAATAGATTCATAAGGTAATTTAATTTTCTTTCTAGGAAAGTGTTCCATGCCCTTTGTCGGTGTCAAAACCGGTGGATCTCGGGTAGGGGGTCCCGAACTGTGCGTCTAAGGCGGATGGTAACAGGAGGCAGGGGACACGATGTTTTACCCAGGTTCGGGCCCTCTTGATGGAGGTAAAACCCTACGTCCTGCTTGATTAATATTGATGATATTGGTAGTACAAGAGTAGATCTACCACGAGATTAGTGAGGCTAAACCCTAGAAGCTAGCCTATGGTATGATTGTATGTTGTCCTATGGACTAAAACCCTCCGGTTTATATAGACACCGGAGAGGGCTAGGGTTACACAAGGTCGGTTACAAAGGAGGAGATACACATATACGTATTTCCTAGCTTGCCTTCCACGCCAAGTAGAGTCCCATCTGGACACGAGACAAAGTATTCAATCTTGTATCTTGATAGTCTAACAGTCCGACCAAAGGATATAGTCCGGCTGTTCGGAGACCCCCTAATCCAGGACTCCCTCAGTAGCCCCTGAACCAGGCTTTCAATGACGATGAGTCTGGTGCGTAGTATTGTCTTTGGCATTGCAAGGCGGGTTCCTCCTCCGAATACACCACGGAAGAATTTGAATACAAGGATAGTGTCCGACCATGCAAAATAGATTCCACATACCACGGCAGAGAGAATAATATTTCCACAAATCTAATCTGCTGGCTTGTTTTGACAACATGACGTTATGCCATGGCCCAGTGATTATTCGAATCGTTTCCTTTAACTAGCCCCACACATAACACGAGGCAGTTTTTTGACACGTCTCGTCAAAGCAGAGATCGTGTTCCCCTAATTATGGGATTCTCATCAATATGGTTGTGGGTAACCCAACCGCGTCTAGGACTCCTAGATTATAGCAAGTCCCAAACGGCCACGGAGAGGACGCTTGACATTCTCCCTCTTTATAAAGGGATAAGGATTTTATTTTTTCCCTCCCGTGCTCAATCGAATCCTTCCCTCGCCTCGAGTTCTAACACCCAAAGCCCAGGTCAGGTGCTCCGGATCTTCAATCATGTCCGGATCCAGCCTTCAAGGCCGATGGATGCCCTCCTCCATTACGGAAGAGGATATCAAGAAGTTGAGGGAGGCCAGATACCTGACCGCCAAGGTTTCGCATCGGCTGCCTGCTCGAGGGCAGGTCGTCCCTACTCCTGAACCCAACGAAGACGTCGTGTTCATCTCCCACTTCCTCCGAGGTCTAGGCCTCGCTCTGGATCCCTTCGTAAGGGGTTTGATGTTCTATTACGGGCTAGACTTCCACAATCTAGCCCCGGACTCCTTTCTCCACATCTCGGCATTTATTGTCGTGTGTGAGGCCTTCCTCCGCATTACCCCTCACTTCGGCCTATGGCTCAAGACTTTTGACGTGAAGCCAAAGACGGTCGAGGGGCAGCACGTAGCGTGCGGAGGCACATCAGTAAGCAAGATTGCTGGAGCTCCATGGCCAAAAGGTTCCTTTCCAGAGGTGTCCGGATTATGGCAACGGGAGTGGTTTTACATCACAGCTCCCAGAAGCGCCAAGTGGGTGGCTGCCCCTGCTTTCCGCTCGGGCCCCCCACCACAACTGATGTCATGGATCAGCAGGGGGCTGAGCTAGGGTCCAGCCAAGGACGTGCCTGTACTGCAGAGCTGCATTCAAGATCTCTTCGAAGGAGATTTCAGTCTGGTCATGGTGGTGCAAGTCATGCTGGTTCGACGAATCCAGGCATGCAAATGCCGACCCCTCCGCATGTGGGAGTTCAACCCAGAAGGACCGCACTCTATTCAGAATTTCCTCGGCCTGACGCACGAGGAGCTATATAAGTCATTCTTCGGACCCCAAATAGAGTGTCCGGATACTACCGAGGACGTGGGCCTGAGCAGCAACCGCACCGCCGAACAAGTAAGTAATCCTCTAGCCGAACACGCCGTCTTTCATTTATCATGATGTCATTCTGAGAAATTGCTCTTTGACCAGGACTGGCTAACAAAGGCAAAGATGATTCGGTGTTCATCGCCCCTTCCGGAGGGTTTGGAAAATCCAGTACTGGAAAAGATGCTCGAGCTAGCACCTTGCCTGGAGCCCCCAATGGAAGATAAAGGGGGGAATAACGAGGGCGAGAGCGGGCCCCCATCGCTACCGATTCCAACCGAGGGAATGAGCGCCTCCGTGAAGGAGGATAACCAAGGGGAAGAATCCGACCTTCTCTCGCTTCGGGGAAGGAAGAGGACGGCCTCTGAAGATCCGGAAATTAACGTTTCCAAACGGGAGAATAAATCTCCACCAGAGGGTCCTGCCCTGGAGGGTGCTCTTGCCGCACAAAGTCCGCGCGGGGATCTGCCCTCCAACGAGCTGTAAGTAATCAAAAAGTACTTTAATAGTGAAGATATACTACCTTACCTCTGAGGCAAATAACCGAAGCCTTTATCTTGCAGTTTGGACCTTAGCCCCTCTCAGCAGAGCTCGTCTTCGGGGGATATTCTTCCATAGATGATGGAGAGCGAAACGCCTCCCCCAGACTCCCCCGCTCAAGAAGCGGGCGACCTTGAAGTGTCGTCATGGAGGACCTCTCCGGATCCGATGAGGCCAGAAGATAATCCTATAGTCACCCAAAGTCCCCAGCGTCCGGCTCTCGAAGAGGGCAAACAAAAGTGTCCGGCACCATCTGGTATGCGGTCAGACATACTGAGGGAGCTGTTGGAGCGAACGACCATCTCAGAAGAACACCGTACGTTGATGAGTACGGTGATGGAAAGAATTTCGTCTGCCGAAAGCGGATTGCATGAAGCCTTTATGAGTCTACTAACGGGCTTTGAGGTACGTGCAATGTTATACTTTTTGATAGTACCGCACATTTTTAGGTGTGCCCGTGTAGATAGTAGCCCCTGAGACTCTGGTTGTCGTCGAGAATGGCGGCGAATAGAGGATCATAGTCCCAGGTAATAACCAAAGCGCCTTTATGTGCAGGTGGTGGAAGCTCCGGTGGCTAGCCGGACTAATGAGTTTGCCAAACTAAAGCGGCAACTGGATGCGGCAGATGCCGACATCGAGCTTGTGAACAAGAAGCTTGACGAGGCACGGGGTAAGTAAAGGTTTCTGGTGAATGTCACATAGTAAGAGCAGCATGATGCTAGTATCTTTAATATGTTGTGACTGCAGATGGATCTGCCGCCGTGGAGACCCTTTGGGCGGAACTTGCCCGGGCCAAAGAACAAGCAAGAAGTGGTAATGCGGCTGCTTTGAAGGCGGCCGAAGAGCTAAGAGCCGAGAAGGCCGCACATTGTGAAAGCAAAGATAAGATGGCCAAGATGGCCGTAAAATTAAAAGACACTGCCGACCGTTGCCAGTTCCTTGAAGAAGAGAACTGAGTGAAGGCAGCGGACCTTGAAAAGGCCACGGTGGCGACCAAAGAAACCCGCTCTGCTATGAGGGCGAAGAAGGAGGAGTTGCATGAAGCTAGGGATGTTGCGGCTGGGAAGCCCTTTCTGCTACAGAGATAGTTCAGAGATCCGCGGTATGCCCCTCTGGATCGGCTATGGAGTTCGGCAGACGCATATATGGACTTGGCAGGGAGCGCTGTCGATGCGGCCGAATACTTCCGAGATCAGATAGATCGTGAAGTGGACAAGCTGTTCTGGTCGCAATTTAACGTTCCAGAGCGTCCGCTTCCCTTGACTGATCAGCTAGCCGAATGGGCCGAACTTAATAGATTGTCCAGACTTTCCATGAGGTCCATCGTAGATCATCTGTGGCCGGAGAAGCCGAAGCCGAACAGTTATTTCAGCTTGGTGCAGCAGTTCCTTGGTGCGGTGCCGCGCATCAATGCGATGAAGAGGTCGGCGTGCATAGAAGGCTCGCGAATGGCCCTTGCCCGTGTTAAAGCATACTGGGCGGAGATGGATGCTACCACTATTGCGGCGCAGGGTTCGGCCATAGGCCGAGTGGCTGCCGAGCACTATTTTGAAGTTCTTGAGGGTGCTCGTTTGATAGAGGCCCAGTGCTCGAAGAATATTATGTTTGAGTGACATGTATTCCCATTGTAAACACAATGTTTTTATGAAATGTATTAAGGTTGTATTTATACTTTTGCCTGAAAGTAATATGATGCCTCCTGTGCGGCCGTTTATGTATATATGTATATAACCTGGAAGATTGCAGTCGTCGGCTTCAACCCCCACGCATATAATGCGGAGGTGCTCGAAGAAGACGCGTGTTCACACTTAACCCAACGTCTTGGTCCTATTAAGGAGGTGATAGCGCAGCGAAAGAGGCAACCGGACTATAATGCTTTAACACTTTCACTTAGCCATAGGAGTTTGACGGTGGGGCTACTATATAGCCCCTGGTGGCTCCGCACTCTCCCGAACTCGGGGTGCGTATATGCCTGGCCGGTAAACGGCCCTTCGTTAAAGCGGAGGAATTCTAACATTACGATAGGTCATCGAGTGGTTGACCAGTCTCGCGCTATATCATGACAGTCAGTTTTCAGCTTTCTCTACTGAGGTGCTCGTTCGGATGAACCAGGGCACAATCGCAATAGTTCTCTTGGTGCTGCCTTAGCCGATAGAGCGGAATGTAAGGCATCAAAACACAGGAGCCAGGCAAACCCAACATTTCACCAAAGACATGATTCGGAGCTGATGCATATAAGGCCAAACTCGCGACACCGAATACTCCCTAAGGTATTCGGTCTTTATGGTATAAACCGGGCCTAAATAGTGCCCTTTGTAAGAAGCCCCTTGTGTCCAGGTACGTGCATTATTCTGACGTGGCCACATGCCAAGACGTCAGCATCCTTCTCAATTGTACTGAGAATCCGAGGGATGTGTATCAACAAGAGACAGTAAAAAAGGTTTATGCAGGGTCTTAATCTAAAAAGAATCCTTGGAACGGGTCCCTGCTGCACGTCTGCGCCTGTGTATCCATTGTGCCACATCCTGGACGGGTGTAGCACGATGGTCATCTGTAAAAGAGAGAAACTTAAGTGAAAAGTTGTCGTGCAAAAAGGTAGTTTTAAAGAAACCATGTATAATTAGAGATGAGTAAAAATTGCCACTTATCTGCACGCGTTGAGCCCCTTCTATTTGTAATAGGGGTATGTCCATCAAACCTGTATGAATTACATGTAGCTGCGCCGGACTCGTCTAACCGTGTCCGTGGTCTTGACGAACTATCAAATGCTTTAGTTGGTGGGGCCATTTTTAGTTTGCGGCTGCCAAGGTAGTCGCACTTTCTTCGACGCGCAAAGATCGCTCAATATTTCCATTTGCTGTAATGATGCCACGTGGGCCGGGCATCTTGAGCGTGAGGGAAGCGTAATGCGGTATTGCATTAAAGCGAGTGAAAGCTTCACGTCCAAGTAGTGCTTGATAGCCACTTTGGAACGTAGCGATGTGGAAGGTTAAATGTTCGCTACAGAAGTTATCGGGGAAGCCGAATATAACCTCTAGTTGCAGGGAGCCCGTGCAATGAGCCCCTGGGCCTGGCGTTACTCCTTTAAGGGTAGTATTGCTGTGGCAAATTTTCATTGGGTCTATCCCCATTTTGCAGATTGTGTCCTGATATATCAGGTTTAGACTGCAGCCACCGTCCATCAGGACTCGTGTGAAGTGGTATCCGTCAATTATTGGGTCTAATACCAAGGCAGCCCATCCTGCATGCCGGATACTTGCTGAGTAATCCCGATGGTCGAAAGTGATTGGTTGAGACGACCAGTGGCAGGACTCCGCGGTGGTAGGTCCTTGGGCATAGTTCTCTGGGAGTGCTGCTTTGTTTCTCCCCTTGATCACGTGTCACACGTTTACTGTTTTGACTTCTGGTGGAAATTTCTTTTGTTCCCCAGTGTCTTGCTTGAGAGGCTCATCCTCGTCTTCGCTTGGTGTATCCTCCCCCTTGTGTACGGCGTTGAGCTTGCCGGACTGCTTGAAGACCCAACATTCTCTGTGGGTATGATTAACGGGTTTACCAGGGGTGCTATGGATCTGACATATTTGGTCCACAATTTTGTTTAGGCTGGACAGTTCATCTCTGGCGCCTTTAGAGGGCGGCTCTTGCTGACCTGGCCGAGAGCTTCTGAATCCGGCGTTTACTGTCGTGCTCTTTGGGCTGTCTTCTTTATTCCGGCGCTTATTATTGTTGCTGCGCCGTGATTTCCTGTTTCCATCTCTAACTTGGGATCTACTGGGGTCGCTGGTGCTGCATCTGGCTAGCCAGCTATCCTCACCCGCGCAAAAGCGGGTCATGAGGCTTGTTAATGCTGCCATTGTTCTCGACTTTTCTTGGCCGAGGTGTCTGGCAAGCCATTCGTTGCGGACGCTCTGCTTAAATGCTGCCAAGGCTTCGGCATCCGGACGGTCGACTATTTGGTTCTTTTTAGTAAGAAACCTTCCAAAGCTTTCGGGCTGACTCTTCGGGCTGTTGTGTTATATGACTCAAATCGTCCGCGTCCGGAGGTCGGACATAAGTCCCTTGAAAATTTGCCCGAGAAGCGTCTTCAAGCTCTTCCCAGCTTCCAATGGAGTTTTCGGGGAGGTTTTTAAGCCAGTGCCGAGCTGGCCCTTTGAGTTTGAGGGGTAAATACTTGATGGCGTGGAGATCATCTCCTCGAGCCATATGGATGTGGAGGATATAGTCCTCAATCCAGACCCTAGGGTCTGCTGTTCCATCGTATGCCTCTATGTTTACGGGTTTGAATCCCTCTGGAAATTCATGGTCCAGCACCTCATTGGTGAAACGTAGGGGGTGTGCGGTACCCCTGTATCTGGGTGTACCGTGGTGTTCGGATGTTTGGTGTGTTGCATTGTATGTTGGAGTGCGCTGGCGTGGTCCATAGATGGATCTGGTTTCTCCGTTCTTTTGATGCGAGCCCTCGCGTGGATCGCGTATTGGCTTATGTGCGGCATTGCTTGCCGCTCTATGTTGGCTGTGAGGTCATCTATCCGGCTAGGTGGCTGTTTTAATTTTTGGTTGCGGGGGATCTAAGGCCTCCTCATCGAATTCAGGTAGCAACTTCCGCTTCGGGTAGCTCTTGGTAGGGCGATTACCGCCATACTTCGCTGCTGTGTTGAGTACTTTACTCCATCTGATTTGGAGTGTGTCTTGCGCAGCCTTGAGCCTTTGCTTCTGCTTTTTTAGACTCCTCGTGGTGGCAACAAGCCTTTCATGGGCATTCTGTTGCTCCGGGTGTCTGTCCGGTGTTAAGTCATCCGGGCTATTATCTTTGACAGAATCGGGTTGTTCTGTTTGATTCTCTGTGTTGCCGTCGTCCGGCAGTGGTTCACCCTGCTCTAACGCTGGATCGTTATTTCTGCTGAGGCGGGATTTGGGGCGGCGCTTATGCCGCCGCTTTGACTGCTTCTCGAGGGGACAACCCTTCGTTGCATCCTTCCGTTCCTCGTCATCGTCTTCTTTTGGTGTGTCCACCATGTATACGTCATGTGATGAAGTGGGCGTCCAGTGCCCTGTGGGCAGTGGTTCCTCTTCGTCTCCCGCATAGTCGTCCATACCATCGATGTCTTCGGAGTCGAAGTCGACCATGTCGGTTAAGTCATCGACAGTGGCTACTAAGTGGGTGGTGGGTGGGCTGCGAATTTCTTCGTCGTCCGCATCCCAATCCTGCCGGACATAGTTCGGTCAGGATCCTCCTGAGAAGGAGAGAGACCTTAATGAGTTCAGTATGTCGCCAAAGGGCGAGTGCTGAAAAATATCCATGGAGGTAAACTCCATGATCGGCACCCAATCAGATTAGCTAGGAACGGGCGCAGGCGGTTCGGAGTCCGTGGCCGGAGAAGGATCCGACAATTTGATAACACGACTCTCGTACAGGGTAAGGTCGATGTTCGGCTCGATCGCCGATGAGGATAAGGCTTCCGTGGCGGGGTCCATCCACCCGTCCATGGACTGCGCAACTGGCTCCGAATTGAGGGTCGGAGCGGCTGCCGGTGTGATCTCCTGAACACTGTCCGATGGTAGAGCTAAATCGTATCGCGACTGCGTGACGCACAAGGCAAAGGCTCGAATCCATCGAAGATCAAGTCTCCGCGGATATCGGTCGTGTAGTTTAGGCTTCCAAACCTGACCTAGTGGCCAGGGGTGTAGCTTTCAATCTGCTCCAGATGGCCAAGCGAATTGGCCCATAGTGCAAAGCCACCGAACACAAAGATTTGTCCGAGGAGAAAAGTCTCACCCTGAACTACATCGTTATCGATGATAGTAGGAGCCATCAAGCCAAACGACAACGACATAGAGGAACTCTCAATGAAAGCACCAATGTCGGTGTCAAAACCGGTGGATCTCGGGTAGGGGGTCCCAAACTATGCGTCTAAGGCATATGGTAACAGGAGGCAGGGGACACAATGTTTTACCCAGGTTCGGGCCCTCTTGATGGAGGTAAAACCCTACGTCCTGCTTGATTAATATTGATGATATGGGTAGTACAAGAGTAGGTCTACCATGAGATCAGATAGGCTAAACCCTCGAAGCTAGCTTATGATATGATTGTATGTTGTCCTACAGACTAAAACCCTCCGGTTTATATAGACACCGGAGAGGGCTAGGATTACACAAGGTCGGTTACAAAGGAGGATATACACATATCTGTATTGCCTAGCTTGCCTTCCACGCCAAGTAGAGTCCCATCCGGACATGAGACAAAGTCTTCAATCTTGTATCTTGATAGTCTAACAGTTCGGCCAAAGGATATAGTCCGGTTGTCCGGAGACCCCCTAATCCAGGACTCCCTCACCCTTCCTTAACGGAAATTGAAATCTAATATTCCCTTCCTTCATATCAATAATTGCACCAATCGTTCAAGGGAAAGGTCTACCAAGAATAATAGGACATGTAGGATTGCAATCTATATCAAGAACAATGAAATGTACAGGCACATAATTCCTATTTGCAACAATAGGAACATCATTAATTCTTCCCATAGGTTTCTTAATGGTGGAATCCGCAAGATGCAAGTTTAAAGAACAATCATCAAATTCACGGAAACCTAGCAAATCACACAAAGTTTTAGGAATCATGGAAACACTAGCAGCCAGATCACATAAAGCAAAGCATTCATGATCTTTTATCTGAATTTTAATAGTAGGTTCCCACTCATCATGAAGTTTTCTAGGGATAGAAACTTCCAATTCAAGCTTTTCTTCATAAGATTGCATTAAAGCATCAACGATATGTTTAGTAAAAGCTTTATTTTGACTATAAGCATGCGGAGAATTTAGCACGGGTTGCAACAAGGAAATACAATCTATTAAAGAAAAATTATCATAATTAAATTCCTTGAAATCCAAGATAGTGGGTTCATTGCTTTAAAGTTTTAACCTCTCCAATCCCACTTTTATCAATTTTTGCATCAAGATCTAAAAACTCCGAATCATTGGGACGCCTTCTAACTAAAGTTGACTCGTCTCCAGTCCCATCACTACAAGAAATATGTCAACTAGTGACCTTCTGTCAGCGACCCTAGAAGAATTGGTCATAGATCTATGACCATTTGAGACCAATTGGTCAAAAGTTTTTTGGGGGGCTCCAAACCCTAAACTATAACGACCACTTTGGTCAGAAAGGTCGTAATTTCCTTACACGAAATGGTCATAAAGCATATAGCACTGGTCCGCTGCCTTATTTCTAGGTGATCATGACCAATATAGATGGTCATAACCTTGTAAATTATGGTGGGTTGCTATGACTAGGCGCCACCTCATCAGTTTTGCATATGTGTCATGTCCATGTGTCAGTTTTTGCCCTAGGTTGTGAAGCAACCTATATTTCTGTCGTTCCCAAAATTCCCAAAAAATCTCATAAATTCTTTGGGTCGTATCTTCGTCAAATATGTAAAAATCCTTCCTTGCCTAGTTCAAAATAATTCAACAATATTCATTTTCCTATTCTATTCACAATAATACTTTGTGAAGGAAGTGATATTTATATATTCTTGATTGCCCTCAAAAATTTTGGGCACTCTTTCCTATCCAAATCATTGCCTCATGACAAAATTCAGCTCCATTTTCCCAGTAAATCTTCCTCGGCAAATTTCCAAAGTTTTTTTCCACCTAGAAGCATTGCGAAGGAAGTACCATTTTTATATATCCAAATGACATGAAATTTATACAGTTCCTTCATATGCCAAAATTATCACCCTCCTCCAAATTGCAGCTCAGTCAAATCATCTATGTGAGCCCAGGTTCAATTTATATTTTATGGCCGAATTGGCATATTGCAAAGCAAGTGTTATCCAGATCCCTCCTATTACCCTAAAACTTTTTGGGCACTCTTCCATACCCAAATCATTGCCACATGATAATATTCAGCTCCATTTTCCTGGTAAATCTTTCTTAGGAAATTTCCAAAGTTTCTATCTCGAGAGAAGCTTTGTGAAGTAAGTACTAGCTAGGCTTACCCAAATGATCTAAAAATTTACCAGGGCATGACCATACCTATGTAACTTACCTACACCAAATTTGAGCTCATTTCATTTATCCAATTTCTCTCGCTAATTTTCCCAAGTTTCTATCTAGGGAATAGCATTGTGAAGGAAGTACCACTTTGGCATGTCCAAATGGTATCAATTTTCTACATTGCTTTCCTATGCCCAAATAACCACCCCCCACCAAATGCCAGCTTAATCCATTCATTATTTTGAGCCCATCTTCAACATTCATATTTCTGTCTAGTGTGGTACTTTGCAAAGCAAGTACCACCTATGCTCCTCCTTTTGAGCTAAAAAATTGTGAAGACAATCTTCTTAGTAGATGATCATCCGCAGCCAAAACTCACGCCCATTGGCCACGTGCATTTCCCGTATCGCTAATCAAACATTTGGCCGCTAATTCATGTTTGAGCATAGTTCAGTCTCCTCGTGAGAATCTTATATTGTAATTTTCTTCCTAGCACCTGCCTGGGGAGTACCCAACCCCCTAGACAAGCCTAGTCCACCCAGAACACATGGCAACGCCACGGTCACGCGGTGACCACGCGGCGGGCATGCGAGTTTACGCGCTCTAGAGTTGGGGCCCTCGGCCACCATCCAAACCTCGATGTATCGCCACCAAACCATGTATTTCTGATTAAATAGATACTTATATACCTATAAATGATTTTTGTAAAAAATAAAGAGCAAACTATAAGGTAGATGCAGTTCAAAATTGACCCGCTTCCTCCTGAATTGACAGAAATTTGTCTTTTTCACAAGTGGTGGATCAAAACTTTTGACACCCAACCATTTTTTTCAATTATGCATCAAATATGGCCTAGTATTTTATAAAAATGGTTTGGTCCAATTTTGCAACAAATATATGGTAGGTCCTTCAGAAAAAGAACTCAATCCGGGCACTCAAAAAATGGAAAATGAATTTTCCGTGCAAAGAAAATGAAAACTCCCTTGGGCAAAATTGTTTGGAATTCCAAGATGCACCCTTGTGCACAATATGATATCATTTGAACAAACTATGCCATGAATGTGGCCAAAAGATTGATCATTTGGCTTGAAAACCCTGAATCTTCACGCATGATAGCTCATTTCTGAGAACACTTTTTAAAATAATTGTTGTATTACAAGTTTATTGTTTTTTCTTGAAACTTGGTCACATATAATGACACAATGCGAAGGTTTTCCAATTTTTTTGATTTTTTTAAATTTTTTATGCCCATTCGAAATGCGATCAAAACGGCGGGTTTGACCGTTCCTAGCTAGTGGTTGAATCTTGGAAAACTTTTGATGTTTCTCTGATTAAATATATACTTATGTACCTAGAAATTATTTTTTGAAAAAATAAAGAGCAAACTATGAGGCAGCTGCAGTTCAAATTTGACCCGCTTCCTACTGAATCGGCGGGAATTTGTCTTTTTCACCAGAGTTGGATCAAGGCTTTTGACACCCAACCATTTGGTCAATTGTGAATCAAATATGGCCTAGTATTTTATAAAAATGATTTGGTCCAATTTTGCAACAAATATATGGTATGTCCTTCACAAAAAGAACTTAATTCGGGCACTCGGAAAATAGAAAATGAATTTACCGTGCAAAGAAAATGAAAACTCCCTTAGGCAACATTGTTTGGAATTCCAAGATGCACCCTTGTGCACAATATGAGATCATTTTAAAAAACTATGCCATGAATGTGGCCATAAGATTGATCATTTGGCTTGAAAACCCTGAATCTTCACGCATGGTAGCTCGATTATGAGAACAATTTTTGAAAATAATTACTGTATTACAAGTTTATTATTTTTTCTAGTAACTCGGCCACATATAATGACACGATGTGAAGGTTTTTCAATTTTTGGATTTTTTTTGAATTTTTCATGCCCGTTTCAAAATGCGGTCAAAACGGCATGCATGACTGTTCCTAGCTAGTGGTTGGTTCTTGGAAAACTTTTGGTGTTTCTATGATTAAATATATACTTATGCATCTAGAAATGATTTTTGAAAAAAATAAAGAGGAAACTATGAGGAAGATACAGTTCAAATTCGACCCACTTCGAGCTAAATTGACGGAAATTTGTCTTTTTCACGAGAGGCAGATGAAACCTTTTGACACCCAACCATTTGGTCAGTTGTGCATTAAATATGGCCTAATAGTTTATAAAATTGATTTATTCTAATTTTTCAACAACTATTTGCTAGGTCCTTCACAAAAAGACTCATTTGGGCACTTGAAAAATGGAAAATGATTTTTATGTGCAATGGAAATGAAGACCAGAAAATCATCGTTGATTGAAATCCTAAGATACACATATGTGCAATATTGGGTCATTTAAACATACAACATGAGGCCAATATGTTGAGTGTTTACCCGAAATCAGACGGTAAAAAATATAAAAGAAACAAAAAAACACAATTACATAAGCTGGATTATGATTGGTGGAACCATCTATGACACGGATCGATGACATGGTAGACATCCTACCATCCATTGATAGCCCTAACCCACCGCACGTCCATCCATCCATCCATAACCCACCGCACCCACTCCTCGTCCTCGCGAACCCCACCCAACCACTCGTCGCCTCCTCTCCTTCCAGATCGCCGCCGCCACCTCCTTCCCCACCCCCTCCCCGCACCCGCATGTAGCGACCAGACCTCAAACGGTCCAATCTCTGTGCTCCGGTGTCATCCCTCGAGCAGTAATGCTGACACCACACAATACTTGAAGGATTTATAACAGAGTAGCAATCACACACTTATTACACCGAGTGTCTCAAAAGAGAACTTATTACAATAAATATGGCTTAAGGCCATCTAACAACGATAACAGCGGAAGGCTTGGAAGATAAGTGAGTCCATCAACTCCAGCGGCATCACTGAGTATAGAACCACGACCTAAAGGATCCTTACTCGTCGTCTGAAAAGTCTGCAATATGAACATTGCAGCCCGAAACGGGTCAGCACATGGAATATGCTGGCAATGTAACACATAGAGAGCAATGAAGGAATAAACTATACTACATGCATATTTGGCTGGTGGAAAGCTCTATGGTTACAGTTTTGTGTAAAGCCAATTTTTCCCTACTGCAAAGGAATACATTTTATTTAACTATCATGGTAGTTGTTAAACATTGAGAGTGTAGACACCCTCTCAATCCCAATTAAGCATCATCATTAGAAACCCAACAAAATTAGTTAGAGTAACATGATGAGATTCACATGATAATCCAAGTACCAGATACTCAAGATGTCCATAAACGGGGACACGACTAATCATGATTAGTTTATACACTCTGCAGAGGTTTGCGCACTTTTCCCCACAAGACTCGATCTCCTCCGTTGGAATTCTCGCACTACATGATGTTTGAGAAACGGATGACCGAGACATAGTCTTTCAGAAGCGCTCACACCTTACGAACGGGTAGACCGTTACACCTACTTTCCCCTACATCCGCTAGTCTGCCACTGTAAGAGTTCGCACAACTTAGTCAACTATGCTAGAGCCCATAGTAGCTTGTGGCTACACATGGAAGTTTCTAGTATGAATAATCTCATGATCCCTTTGAGCCTGGGTGGCGGTCCAAAAGAAAAACAAGCAATCGCTGGAATACCCAGGTGCCTCAATCCACCCAGATGTGTATTTAAGTTGCCACCTTAGATAAACCATTAATTTAACAATCTCACATCTGTCATGGATACACTCACCCAATCCACGTCTACTAGCATAGCATGGCATAATAAGCAAACGTAGAAGTAACTCCCAAAGGTTTGATAATAAAACAGGTAATATGTACTACCTCATCTACTTCCCAAACCCACAAGTTAATTAGATCCTAATCATGCAATGTGTGAGGATTGATCTAATGCAATAAAAACTAGGTAATAGGAAGTATGATCAAAGTGTTACTTGCCTTGCTGATGATCCGCAAAACCTAGAGATTCGAAGTAGCAAGCGGCGCAATCCGGGTACTCTATCGCAAACAAACAAGCATACAATAAGTACTCAACTAATTCACAGGTAAAACTCAAATAAGAGATCTAACCAGAAAGTTCAACTTAAGAACTCCGGTTGGCAAAAAGAATCAAAACGAACGAAGCAACGAAAGACAAACGGCAAAAGAAACAAACTCCGTTTACTATTCTGGATCTAGGACAAATTTTACATAGGCAAAAACTTGTTTGAGTTGGTTAAATGGAAAGAGGGTTTCGAGACGAAACTCCAGGCGCTTGAATCGCCTGATTCCGATAAACGAGCGAAAAGTTATACTAGAACGAAGATCGGATCAGGAATCGCGATCAGAAAAAACGCGGAATAAATCCGAGAAAAAGAAAAACGACGAACAGATTAATGAGCGAACGTTCGTTATCTGGATCTAAACGATGAACGCGTTCGTTAAAACGAACGAACGAACGACCGAATGCTCGCTAAATAACTAAACCTGAGAATACACCGATCTACTAAAAAAACCGAAAATAAACCAGACGGTTTTTCGAGGAAAACCAGCGGCGGCAGGATCGACCACGTCAGTGGCGGGGCTCCGGCGACGGCGGCAGCGGTGGCAGCGGCAGCAGCTAGGGCGGGCGGCGGCGCCTTTGGGCTGATTCGGCCCGAGTGGCGCGCTATATAAAGGCCTCGGCCAGGGAGTCCTGGCCGGATACGGCCCGTAGGTCGGTTCGGACTTTTTTTTTAATTATGACGCGCAGAAAAAGAAACAAAAGGAAAACTGAACTGACTCCAAAAATCCCGAAATAAATTTTCTCCGGCTTCTAAAATCAAGCCGCACAGGATGAACATTTATTTGGGGCCTAAATGCAATTTTGAAAAACGCGCATTTTTCCTAAATTCAAATAAAATAGCAAATAAGTCCAAAATAAAACCTTATTTGGTTTTATTATTAAATCCTCAATATTTCTTTATTTTGGGAAAGTCATTTTATTCCCTCTCTCATATTTTTATAATAGAAATAATTGCAGATAAAATAATTAAAATCAAATGATCCTATTTTCAAAATTTGAGAAAACTCAAATGTGAAAATAACGAAATCCCCAACTCTCTCCGAGGGTCCTTGAGTTGCGTGAAATTTCTAGGATCAGCCAAAGTGCAATAAAATATGATATGCAATGATGATCTATTGTATAATATTCCAAATTGAAAATTTGGGATGTTACAAACCTACCCCCCTTAAGATGAATCTCGCCCTCGAGATTCGGGTTGGCTAGAAAATAGGTGAGGGTGGTCCTTCAGCAAATCTTCCTCTCGTTCCCAGGTGGCTTCATCCTCCATGTGGTGGCTCCACTGAACTTTGCAAAATTTGATAACCTTACTGCGGGTGACTCGGCTGGCATACTCAAGAATTATGACTGGCTTCTCCTCGTAGGTCAAATCACTGTCCAACTAAATCGCTTCCAGCGGCACTGTATCTCTCAGCGGTATATCAGCCATCTCCGCGTGGCACTTCTTCAACTAGGAAACATGGAATACATCATGAACTCCTGACAATCCTTCGGGTAATTCCAACTTGTAAGCTAATTCTCCCATACGCTCCAAAACCTTGTATGGTCCTACAAAACGTGGCGCTAACTTTCCCTTAACTTTAAAGCGCTTAACTCCTCGAAGTGGAGATACTCGAAGATAAACTCGGTCTCTGACTTCGTAAACTGTCTCCTTGCGTTTAGAATCTGCATAGCTCTTCTGCCTGGACTGGGCTACCTTGAGCCTATTGCAAATCAATTTCACCTTCTGTTCAGACTCCTTAATCAAATCCGGTCCAAACAATTGGCGGTCTCCAACTTCATCCCACGACAATGGGATCCTGCATCTCCTTCCATACAAGGCTTCGAAAGGGGCCATCTTCAAACTGGATTGATAACTGTTGTTGTAAGAAAACTCTGCGTATGGCAAATTTTCGTCCCAACTAGATCCATAATCTAGCGCACAAGCTCTCAGCATATCCTCCAAAATCTGATTGACTCTCTCGATCTGTCCATCTGTCTGCGGACGGAAAGCTGTATTGAACTCTAGCCTGGTACCCGAAGTTTCATGCAACTGATTCCAGAACTTTGAGGTGAACTGGGTTCCTCTATCTGATACAATGCTCCTTGGAACTCCATGCAGACATACGATCCTGGTCATGTATATCTTTGCCAACTTGGCACTAATGTAAGTAGTCTTCACTAGAATGAAATGAGCTACCTTTGTCAAACGATCGACTACAACCCAAATCGAGTCATAGCCTGAATGAGTTCTGGGAAATCCTGTAATAAAATACATGCCTAGCTTATCCCACTTCCATTTGGGTATCGACAATGGCTGTAGCAATCCCGCTGGGTTCTGATGCTCTGCCTTTACTCTCTGACATACATCACAAACTGCAACATACTCCGCAATATCCTTCTTCATTCCGGTCCAATAGAACGTATCCTTCAAATCCAAATACATCTTGGTATTTCCTGGGTGAATCGAATATGGTGAATCATGGGCCTCTTGCAGAATGAACTTCCTGATCTCCAAATCATTAGGGACATAAACACGGTCTTCAAACCATAAGGTATCTTGCTCATCCTCACGAAATCCTTTAGCTTTTCCTTTGCTCATTTTCTCCTTAATAGAAGCAATCTCCTTGTCAGTCTTCTGGGCTTCTCTGATCTTATCCATCAAAGTAGACTGAATCTCCAATGCTGCTACATAGCCTCCCGGGACTATCTCCAAACATAGCTCACGAAGATTTTCGGCTAACTCCCTTGGTAAATCTCCTGTCATTAAGGTATTGACATGACTTTTACGGCTCAGCGCATCGGCTACTACGTTAGCCTTTCTGGGGTGAACATGCAATCTCATATCATAATCCTTGATGAGCTCCAACCATCTCCTTTGCCTGAGATTCAACTCCTTCTGCGTGAAAATATACTTCAAACTCTTGTGATCCGTGTACACTTCACAATGGTTTCCAATGAGGAAATGTTATCCAAGTTTTCAATGCATGCACTACGGCTGGTAACTCCAAATCATGTGTGGCATAATTTAACTCATGAGGCTTAAGCTGTCGTGAGGTATATGAAACAACTCTTCCTTCCTGCATAAGCACTACTCCAAGTCCTTGACATGAAGCGTCACAATACACCTCATAATCCTTGGTCTGTTCCGGCAAAATCAACACTGGTGATGTCACCAAACGTTTGTTCAACTCCTAGAAACTGGCCTCACATTCTTCAGTCCTTGAACTTGGTATCCTTCTTCAACAACTCCATCATAGGCTTCACAATCTTCGAGAAATTTTCAATGAATCTCCGGTAGTATCCTGCGAGTCTAAGAAAACTCCGGATCTCTCCAACTATTTTTGGGGCTTCCCAATTTGTCACAGTGCCAACCTTGGCGGGATCTACTGCTATACCTTCTCCGAATATAACATGTCCTAGGAATCCAACTTCCTTCAACCAAAACTCACATTTGCTAAACTTGGCATATAACTGATGTTCTCTGAGCTTCTCAAGTACCAAACACAAATGCTCCTTATGATCCTCTTCATTCTTCTAGTAAACTAGGATATCATCAATGAACACTATGACAAACTTATCCAAAAACTCCATAAATACTTTGTTCATCATGTTCATGAAATATGCAGGTGCGTTAGTCAGACCAAATGACATAATGGTATGCTTGTACAGCCCATACCTGGTAGTAAAAGTTGTCTTAGGTATATCCTGTTCTCAAATCTTCAATTCATGGTATCCTGATCGCAAATCGATCTTGGAAAATACCTTAGCTCCTTGCAATCGATCGAACAGATCATTGATCATCAGTAGTGGATACTTGTTCTTGATGGTTACTTCATTCAATCCTCGATAATCAACAACCATCCTTAACGATCCATCCTTTTTCTCCACTAGAAGTATTGGCCATCCCCAAGGCGAAGAACTTGGGTGAATATAACCTTTATCCAATAACTCTTTAATCTGCTTCTTAATCTCCTCCAAATCCTTTGCGGGCATCCTATATGGTCTCTTAGATATTGGTCATGTGCCTGGCAAAAGCTCAATCAAAAACTCAATATCTCTATCCGGTGGCATGCCTGGCAACTCCTCTAGAAATACATCAGGGAAATCCTTCACTACTGGTACTTCCTCCTGCACAACTCCTGTTAAGGAATTTACTTGAGTCCTCTTCGGCACATACCGGGATACGTACTTGATCCTTCTTCCTTCTGGGGTGGTAAGCAAAATTGACTTACTAGCGCAATCGATGTTTCCTCCATACATCGATAGCCAACCCATACCCAGAATTACATCCAAACCTTGTGATTCCAAAATGATTAAATCCGAGGGAAACACATGCCTACCTATACTCAATGGCACTTGAAAACATCCTTGGCTAGCCATATACTCCGCTCCTTGTGAGCTTACTAACCTAGGTGTTCTAAGAACTTTGTTGCGCAGGTTATACTTATCCACGAATCCCCTTGATATGTATGAATGCGATGCACTAGTATCAAAAAGAACAATTGCAGTAAATGACTTAACCAAAAACTTACCGATTACTGCATCCGGCTGCTCTTCAACCTCCTCCACGTTAACGTGGTTCACCTGTCCCCTGTTGAAAGGGTTCGGCTTCTTCCCAGAGCTTCCTTTGCCATTTCCATTCTGAGATTCAGGACATTCATTTGCATAATGTCCAGTCTTCTGGCACTTAAAACAAGTGACTTGGCTCAGGCCTCTCTTGGTTGGGGTTGATGGGTTGGTACGGTTCTGGCCGTTGCTTCCTCCATTCCCATTACCTTCTTGGTGCCATTATGATTGTGCGGGCTACCTCCTCCATGGGTATGCTGAAAATGTCCTCCCGGTCTATGGGTAAAACATGGCTTCTGCTGTGCTCCAGAATTGTACTTCCCTTGTCCATACTTCCTCTTGCGGTTCTCAATTTGCCGATGCTTCCCTTCAATCATAAAAGCACGATCTACCAACTCCTGGTAGTTGTTGAAGGTTGCTACCATCAACTGCATGCTCAACTCATCATTCAGTCCTTCCAGAAACTTCTCCTGCTTAGCTGCATCCGTAGCAATGTCATCTGGGGCATAACGTGCTAGCTTACTAAAGTCATCCACATACTGGCCAACTGTCCGTCCTCCTTGGCGCAAGTTGCGAAACTCACGCTTCTTCTTGGCCATAGCTCCTGCTGAAACATGGGCAGTACGGAAAGCCTGCTGAAACAGGTCCCATGTGACAGTGTCGATAGGGAAAGTGGCTGTGAAATTCTCCCACCATGATGATGCGGGTCCGTCAAGCTGATGTGTGGCAAACTTCACCTTTTCCGCATCTGTGCATCCTGCCGTGGTCAACTCCCTTGCTGTCTTGCGGAGCCAATCATCTACTACTATTGGCTCGGTGCTACTGGAGAACACAGGCAGATTCAGCCTAAGAAAACGGGCTAAGTGGTCAACAGGAAGTGGTGGTGGTGGGTTGTTGTTGTTGTTCCCCTGATTCTGATTCTGGACTAGCAACTGCATCAATGTGTTCTGCTGCTGGATCAACTGAGTGAGCTCCGGTGGGAAGGTAAATCCGGGGTCACGTCTCGGAGGCATCTGAGGGGTTTAGAAAAGATGAGAATTAAGAATAGAGAGGGGTCTAGAGAGAAAACACTACCCATATGCACATGAGGCAAAAGCAAACAATTCACTTCATTCAATCAAACAAGGGCATACAATCGATCTAACTATCGCAAAAGTGCTCGGACTACTATATTTACATGGTGGACTACTACTACTGTTGGGGTGGTCTACTAGAAATATTCTTTGGTTGCAGACTCCATGATATCTGCTCCAGCTTCATCAACATAGTCATAATCGCTATCATCTGGATCCGAGTCGGTGTCGTCGATGATCATGTAGTCTTCTAGGCGAATCTCCTTGGGTTCTTCATCTTCTTCTACTAGTGTAGGGCCTCCCATGAATATTCCGATCTTCTTGATCAGATCGTCATTCTTCTCCACTAATACTTCAATTTCCTCCTCATAATCTTCACGTGTAGCCTTGAGTTCTTCCTCCAGTTCCTTGATTCTTGTCCTCGCCTTCTTCAGATCTATCATGTTGCCGCACATCTGGTTCTCCTGACGTCGGATGTGCTGATTTAACTCCTGGATAAAAGTTGTGATTGATCTATCCTTCTTGGTGCTGATCATCTCCCAGTGCTCATCTCGGCTCCCACAAATCTGGTAGATAGTATCCTGGAGATCATTGCGGTAAACTTCTCCAATACGTCCCATGGCGATGTGAGCTGCCATGCTCTTTTCTAGACTCCAGGTTGGTGCATCAAAATAAAACTCTTTGGGCTCAGTGACTGGCATGAACGTCCTTCCTGGAACTTGAACTTGTATCATCCATCGCTCCTCTTCAGGCAAAGTGGCGTTGTAGGTTCCAGTGAAGCTTGGTACTCCGATGTTCAGGTATCTAGTGACTTCCTTCAAGTGACATCCAAAGGGTGTATCTTCATCCGGTTGTGTGAACTTGTTCCTTGCATCCGCCATCCTAAAAGAGTAGAAAAGACGAGGAGTCAGAATGAGAAGAGTGAGTAGTGATCTAGGGCTTTAGCTTAGTGGTCGTGTCCTACAGTCAGTGTGTGCTCTGATACCATCTTGTAGCGACCAGACCTCAAACGGTCCAATCTCTGTGCTCCGGTGTCATCCCTCGATCAGTAATGCTGACACCACACAGTACTAGAAGGTTTTATAACAGAGTAGCAATCACACACTTATTACACCGAGTGTCTCAAAAGAGAACTTATTACAATAAATATGGCTTAAGGCCATCTAACAACGATAACAGCGGAAGGCTTGGTAGATAAGTGAGTCCATCAACTCCAACGGCATCACTGAGCATAGAACCACGACCTAAAGGATCCTTACTCGTCATCTGAAAAGTCTGCAACAAGAACATTGCAGCCCGAAACGGGCCAGCACATGGAATATGCTGGCAATGTAACACATAGAGAGCAATGAAGGAATAAACTATACTACATGCATATTTGGCTGGTGGAAAGCTCTATGGTTATAGTTTTGCGTAAAGCCAATTTTTCCCTACTACAAAGGAATACATTTTATTCAACTATCATGGTAGTTGTTAAACATTGAGAGTGTAGACACCCTCTCAATCCCAATTAAGCATCATCATTAAAAACCCAACAAAATTAATTAGAGTAACATGATGAGTAATCCAAGTACCAGATACTCAAGATGTCCATAACCGGGGACACGGCTAATCATGATTAGTTTATACACTCTGTAGAGGTTTGCGCACTTTTCCCCACAAGACTCGATCTCCCCCGTTGGAATTCTCGCACTACATGATGTTTGAGAAACGGATGACCGAGACATAGTCTTTCAGAAGTGCTCACACCTTACGAACGGGTAGACCGTTACACCTACTTTCCCCTACATCCGCTAGTCTGCCACTGTAAGAGTTCGCACAACTTAGTCAACTATGCTAGAGCCCATAGTAGCTTGTGGCTGCACACGGAAGTTTCTAGTATGAATAATCTCATGATCCTTTGAGCCAGGGTGGCGGACCAAAAGAAAAACAGGCAATCCCTGGAATACCCAGGTGCCTCAATCCACCCAGATGTGTATTTAAGGTGCCACCTTAGATAAACCATTAATTTAACAATCTCACATCTATCATGGATACACTCACCCAATCCACGTCTACTAGCATAGCATGGCATAATAAGCAAACGTAGAAGTAACTCCCAAAGGTTTGATAATAAAACAGGTAAGGTACTACCTCATCTACTTCCCAAACCCACAAGTTAATTAGATACTAATCATGCTATGTGTGAGGATTGATCTAATGTAATAAAAACTGGGTAATAGGAAGTATGATCAAAGTGTTACTTGCCTTGCTGATGATCCGCAAAACATAGAGATTCGAAGTAGCAAGCGACGCAATCCGGGTACTCTATCACAAACAAACAAGCATACAATAAGTACTCAACTAATGCATAGGTAAAACTCAAATAAGAGATCTAACCAGAAAGTTCAACTTAAGAACTCCGGTTGGCAAAAAGAATCAAAACGAACGAAGCAACAAAAGACAAACGGCAAAAGAAACAAACTCCGTTTACTATTCTGGATGTAGGTCAAATTTTATAGAGGCAAAAAATTGTTTGAGTTGGTTAAACGGAAAGAGGGTTTCGAGACGAAACTCCAGGCGCTTGAATCGCCTGATTCCGATAAACGAGCGAAAAGCTATACTAGAACGAAAATCGGATGAGGAATCGCGATCAGAAAAAATCGCGGAATAAATCCGAGAAAAAGAAAAACGACGAACAGATTAATGAACGAACGTTCGTTATCTGGATCCAAACGATGAACATGTTCGTTAAAATGAACAAACGAGTGAACGGTCGCTAAATAACTAAACCTGAGCAAAAAAACCGATCTACTAAAAAACAGAAACTAAAAAAACCGAAAATAAACCGGACGGTTTTTCGAGGAAAACCGGCGGCGGCGGGATCGACCTCGTCGGTGGCGGGGCTCTGGTGGCGCCGGCAACTAGGGCGGGCGGCGGCTTAGGGTTTGGGCGGCAGCGGCTTTGGGCTGATTCGGCCCGGGTGGCGCGCTATATAAAGGCCTCGGCCAGGGAGTCCTGGCCGGATACGGCCCGTAGGTCGGTTCGGACTTTTTTTTAATTATGACGTGCAGAAAAAGAAACAAAAGGAAAACTGAACTGACTCCAAAAATCCCGAAATAAATTTTCTCCGGCTTCTAAAATCAAGCCGCACAGGATGAACATTTATTTGGGGCCTAAATGCAATTTTGAAAAACATGCATTTTTCCTAAATTCAAATAAAATAGCAAATAAAACCAAAATAAAACCTTTTTGATTTCATTATTAAATCCTCAATATTTATTTATTTTGGGAAAGTCATTTTATTCCCTCTCTCATATTTTTATAATAGAAAGAATTGAAGATAAAATAATTTAAATCAAATGATCCTATTTTCAAAATTTGAGAAAACTCAAATATGAAAATAACGAAATCCCCAACTCTCTCCGAGGGTCCTTGAGTTGCGTGAAATTTCTAGGATCAGCCAAAATGCAATAAAATATGATATGCAATGATGATCTATTGTATAACATTCCAAATTGAAAATTTGGGATGTTACACCGCAGCGGCTCCCACCCTACCCGCACCCGCGCACGCCGACGTTGGCTCCTCCACCTCCAGGCGACGCCAAGCCTGCGGTCTCCCTCCCCAAGATCGTGCCGGAGCCCGCTTTCCTCCTCCACCTACAGCTCGTCTCCTCTCCGGTCGCATCGTCGACCTGTTCGTGGTCGGGCTTCGGTGAGCTGAGCAGCAGAGCACCGACGGCTCCTCCTCTCCCCCTGCAGCCACCTGCCGTGCCAACCTCCCTCCCTCCTTGCCAATGAAACCCTAGCCAGCAACCATGGCTAGGGTTTGTGCAGTTTCTCCCCATCTGATCTGGCGAGTCTCCCTCCTCCTCCCCCACTCCTTGAACCATAGCCACTCCAAACCCCTGACCCCTTCTTGTCTCGTCTTTGTAGGTAGACCGCACCGGCAAGCAACCAGGACGACGCCCGAAGAGGAGAGGAGAGCCTGCTCCTCACCGTGTAGCCATCGACCTTGTCCTGCTCGAGGAGGAGGAGGAGCAGGAGGAGCGCATCCAGTCACCATAGTCGCCGCCGTCAAGGGCTTCTTCCACCTAGACCTCTAAATCAACGGCGTAATTGTCCAGCCACCCAAGGTGAAGGTGCCCCCAACTCCCCTCCGTCCCCTCTCCCCTCCTTGTTTCATTCGATCTAGCATCCATGGATTTCGGTTCCTCAAGGCTGCCTAATTACTCTACCATGTGTTCCTACTACTAGCTCTAGTCGTGGATGCTGGGTAGCTCCCTATTTTCTCTGTTTTTATGTAATCCTGGATAGAACCATACAACTGTGGATGACAACACACTGCAATTTAATCTAAAATTGTCATCATGATCCTAGGAAATACTCCTCAAATTACTATAAATTGTTGGACGATTAGGGGCTAGTGTAGATGCAAAATAAGGTTTCACTTTTAGAGGAGATAAGACAGTCATGTTGGATGCTTGGTAGTTGTCTTGTGTTATGTGCATGTCGGTACTAGGAGTATGTCCGTGAGCACCGTGCTGGTGTTAGTCGCAATGATCAGCTTCAATAGCATGACCAGTACCCGAACATGATGCATATTTATTAACAAAAATGGTAATGCATTTTGCTCATACCAGGGTGCTCGATTTAGTCTGTTGCGAATGCTAATAGACCATGATAACTTGTATATTGGACCTGCCCCCTCTCTCTGTTTGACTCGCTCAATCTCTCTCTATCTTTCTGCAAGCGCCGCCGGATTAGAACTATACGGCTTAGCGGGTGGCCCTATTTTGCCGTCGGGAGAGGAGCTCTCATCAATGACCCCTCTTCTCCACTACACGTGTTCAACAGAAACTGTTTTAGTTTCTCATACATAATTGACTATGCTTATGTTGGTTGTTACTGAGTGTATAATTCATTAGATTAATTATTTGTTTTGAAGTATAACTGAAACTTCATATATGTATTTACATTCATTGGAAGCATATAATCAATATCTGGTCTGATGATTTATGTACTGTTATCTCAAATAAAAAAGCATATAATAGCAGCAGTAGCACAAATTTAACTGAATTCAATTAAAATTTCCAGAATCTCTTCTTGATCTGTAATGTTTTAGTGCAACAAAGTCATACCGAGTGAGGTCCATGTGGTGCTCTGAGATGCTCTTGATGGTTTGTTGTCAAGACTGATATCCCCTGTATGTCATGATGCTGCTAGCTTGTTTCAGTCCAGTATCTCTTCTTGATAGTCTTGTTAACATAATTCAGTCCAGTAATTCTAATTAATTAACTGAATTTATTTATTTAATTAAATTACATTGAAACCTTTCCTTTAATTATAATTAAAGAAGGGTTTCAGTTTAATTAAAACTAATGGAAACCTTTTCGGTTAATCATGTTGTTTACTGTATTTGCATGCTTGCAGGAATGTGTCAAATACTTGTTATGTACATGTACTGGCACGAGATTCAAGATTTACTAGTGCTTGCCTTCTTGTGTTATCTGGACACATTGGTTAATCTACTTTTCTTGTGATTTCCCAATTCAACATCTAAGAAATGAATCTATAGACTTTAATGAATTCAATGTATGATCCTGATGAGAATTATATGATATCTACCTGTTTTTATCCTTGACCAATATCAATTGTGGTAGCTCTTAAGCGACACATACTTTTTCTCGCTCCGAGTTCCTAAGCATGGTATTATATTTTTGTTAGCTAGAACATACAATCTTTGAATTTGCTGAACATTAGTAGCTAACTAAGTTGTGCCCCATTGATGTCTCAATTGTTACATTACATCTAAAAAATTTAGCCTCAACTAACTGTGAAAATTAGAACGTTCAAATTCAGATCTTAAGTTCTCAAACTGGACCGGTTTTGGGACTTATATATACACAAATCAGTACTAAAGTAGGTCTGTCTGATCTCCTGTTAGTAAAATTACAGTATAAATAACTTCCCATGTAGTTCTGCTATTTTTAGTTTGGGTTGAAGTGATTGGTAGGCCTAGTGGTTGTGCGATTCTATGATCCTATCCTGTAAAATTTATATGCACACCTCATATGAATCTGTGATCATATCCAGTGAAATTTATATGCATGTTCCACTCCACTGTCTACACATTTACTTAGTAATACATAGTTCTGCACTTCTGTTATGCTTCTCTCTTTGTTTGTAAGAGGCGTCCAGGCTGCCTATTTTGTAGCAGTCTGCTTCCATAGTGTTTGTATGGAGTCGAGATAATTGTGTTTTCCTCGGTAGTAGGTCAACAGACACCGCTCCTGCTATATATGCTGAGCTGCCGCCAGTGTTTGTGCGCTGTTGCTGGCTTAGAGCATCATCTCCAATAGCTGCTGCCTGTTGATGTGCTTGTTGTGGTGTCATGTGCTTCTCCTGAATCTGTTGTACGCTTAGCTGATTAAACGTGCAATTTTTTTAGTATTTTGGTCTGATGGTGTTTCTTTTTTTGGCTCAAGTGCTTAACTTATGAGCTTATGTTGAAGTGTGTTGATTTTGCACTATTGAAATTGATAGGAGATACTATGGATGCAAGATTCATTGTTTGTTCTCGCTCACTATGTGCTTAACTGATGATGATTATTGTTGTTAGAAATTATGATTGCTTGTGTCTTAATTTTTTTCTTCTGTAATGATGATATGAAATATCACGCGGGTCCTTATTGGTGTTGCTGCTGCATCTGGCGGAGCTGCAGCCCGAGAAGGTCAAGGATAAGATCATCCTCGATGGGAACGACTTTGAGCTTGTCTCCCGCTCTGCCGCCCTCATCAACTAGGTGAATCAAACAGGACCCAGAACCTGTCTTTGTTCATGTGCATGTTGTGCTGCTTGAATAATTTGGTTGATGAGATGCAAATGATATTGTATCATGTTTGCTTATGCTCTTTGAAGAAACTAGTATGCTAGATGTTCTTAGAAATCATTGCAATGCATGTCTTCAGATGTTGGATGTCGAGTGTTCTTTCTTTGCGATGCATATATGGCTGCTTGTGTTGTTCCACATGATGCAAATAGGGCTACTTCTGCCGTTGTGCTGTTGTTTGTGGTTTGTCCAGTTTTGGCCTATATAGTTGCTTCTGTCTCTTAATGTATTATTATGTGCTCCGTAATGATTTGGTTTTTGCTTCAATATAATATGCTTCTACATTCTGTTCCTGTGTAATCTGATCTGCAATGATTCAGTTTCTGGTTCCATATAATTAATCTGCTTCTATGCTCTGTTCTTGTGCAATTTTCCTGCTGTTCTTGATGTTCTATGCGTTCGCCTTCTAGCGACAACATGTATGTGCTTTTCTTACTTGTTTTTATTTATTTAAGCTGGTAGCTTTTTATGTTCACTCTTTTTCAGGAGCTTCTGGCCTAATTTTTTTCCTTTATGTTCACCCTTTTACAGGAGCTCCAGGCCTAATCTTTTTGAGTGTGAAGCCGTGAAGCCAAGTGCAAAGCAGCGAAGCCCTACTTAGGAAGAGTTTTTTGGTTCTGTAGTAGACTATAAATTGTAATTTTGTAACGGATTGTAAAAGGCTATTGTAGTGTTATTTGATGAATTTGAAATAGCTATTATGTATGTTAAAAAGATGTGAAATGGAAACTTGACCAGGTGGACCAATTCATGTGCCACTTATGGATATAATCTGATCAATTTTGAAATTTTTGACATGTGGGACCAGTGTATGGAATTATGAGTAGTGGGACCCATCTGATTAGTGGGACCAGCTCTAAAATATAATGATATAAAAATAGAAAATCAATTGATGGTAAGAAGGCCACGGCCTAACAATAAAAAAGGCTACAATATTGGGCTTGGCCCATGAACCTGATAAAAAAAGACAAAAAAACACAAATAGGCTGAATTGTTGGGCTCGGCCCATGTAAAATACCTAATCGGACCGGGCTGAATCTTGTTAGTGACCTTTTCAATTGGTCACAATTTTGCCACGTTAGATTGACACGTCGGATCCGAGGTGGCCTGGGCAGACAGCCAGTGACCAAAACAAAAGGTCATGGGTTCAACGACCTTGTGTTTTGGTCGTAAACGTCTACGACCTTCTCACATAGAAGGTCGCTAATTTCAGTTTATGACCGCCAGCTTTTGACCTTCTGTTTTTGGTCACAAAAAGGTCGCAAATGAAAAACTATGACCTTTCAGCAGCCAATAGTGAAGGTCACAAGTTGAAATATTTCTTGTAGTGCATCATTATCAAGATTCATATTGCAAAACAAAGATTTAATAGGGGACACATCAATAACTTTTAGATCTTCATCTTTATTATCATGGAAACTAGAAGAACACGCTTTTATGAAGCAATCTTTTTTAGCACGCATCCTAGCGGTTCTTTATTTGCACTCATCAATGGAAATTATCATAGCTTTGAGAGACTCATTGATATCATGCTTAGGTGGAATATATCTAAGTTTCAAAGAATCAACATCAAGAGAAATTCTATCCATGTTCCTAGCCAACTCATCAATCTTAGACAATTTTTCTTCAATCAAAGCATTGAAACTCTTTTGTGAACTAATAAATTCTTTAATATTAGATTCAAAATCAGAGGGCATCTTATTATAATTTCCATAAGAATTTTTGTAGGAATTACCATAATTATTAGAGGAATTACTAGGAAACGGCCTAGGATTGAAATTACCTCTATACGCGTTATTACTAAAATTGTTCCTACCAACAAAATTCACATCCATAGATTTATTATTATTCTCAATCAAAGTAGACAAAGGCATATCATTAGGATCAGAAGAAATACTTTTATTAGCAAAGAATTTCATAAGTTCATCCATCTTTCCACTCAAAACATTGATTTCTTCTATAGCATGCACCTTTCTATTAGTAGATCTTTCAGTATGCCGTTGAGAATAATTAACCATAATATTATCTAGGAGTTTAGTAGCTTCTCCTAAAGTGATTTCCATAAAAGTGCCTCCCACGGCCGAATCTAAAAGATTTCTAGAAACAAAGTTCAATCCGGCATAAAAAAATTGTATAATCATCCAAAGATTCAAACCATGTGTAGGGGAATTACGTATCATTAATTTCATTCTCTCCCAAGCTTGTGCAACATGTTCATGATCAATTTGCTTAAAATTCATAATATCGTTTCTAAGAGTGATGATCTTAGCGCGAGGAAAATACTTAGAGATAAAAGCATCTTTGCACTTATTCCATGAATCAATACTATTTTTAGGCAAAGACAAAAACCAAGTTTTAGCACGATCTCTAAGGGAAAACGAGAATAGCTTCAGTTTAACAATATCATTATCCACATCTTTCTTCTTTTCCATATCACACAAATCAACAAAGTTGTTTAGATGGGTAGCGGCATCTTCACTAGGAAGGCCGGAAAACGGATATTTCATGACAAGATTCAGCAAGGCAGCATTAATTTCACATGATTCGACATCGGTAAGAGGAGCAATCGGAGTGCTAATAAAATCATTATTACTGGTATTGGAAAAGTCACACAATTTAGTATATCTTGAGACATCGTCACGAGCAAGCAATCCAACACACACGCAAACAAGAGACAAGCAAAAGAGGCAAACTGGAAAAGAGAAGGGGGACGGAAAAAGAGGGTGAATAAAATGGCAAGGGTGAAGTGGGGGAGAGGAAAACGAGAGGCAAATGGAAAATAATGTAATGCGAGGGATAAGACTTTGTGATGGGTACATGGTATGTCTTAACTTGTCCGAAGACTCCCCGGCAACAGCGCCAGAAATCCTTCTTGCTACCTCTTGAGCACTGCGTTGGTTTTCCCTTGAAGAGGAAAGGGTGATGCAGCAAAGTAGCGTAAGTATTTCCCTCAGTTTTTGAGAACCAAGGTATCAATCTAGTAGGAGGCCACATGCAAGTCCCTCGTACCTACACAAACAAATAAGAACTTCGCAACCAACGTGATAAAGGGGTTGTCAATCCCTTCACGGTCACTTACGAGAGTGAGATCTGATAGAGATAATAATGATAAGATAAATATTTTTGGTATTTTTATGATAATCTATTGAAAGTAAAGATTGCAAAGTAAATAAATTGGAAACTTATATGATGGACAATAGACCCGGGAGCCATAGGTTTCACTAGTGGCTTCTCTCAAGATATCATAAGTATTACGGTGGGTGAACGAATTACTATCGATCAATTGATAGAAAAGCGAATAATTATGAGAATATCTAGGCATGATCATGTATATAGGCATCACGTCCGTGACAAGTAGACCGACTCCTGCCTGCATCTACTACTATTACTCCACACATCGACCACTATCCAGCATGCATCTAGAGTATTAAGTTCATAAGAACAGAGTAATGCCTTAGGTAAGATTACATGATATAGAGGGATAAACTCAAGCAATATGATATAAACCCCATCTTTTTATCCTCGATGGCAACAATACAATACGTGTCATTTCCCTTTTTGTCACTGGGATCGAGCACCACAAGATTGAACCCAATGTTAAGAACTTCTTCCATTGCAAGAAAGATCAATCTAGTAGGCCAAACCAAACAGATAATTCGAAGAGACTTGGAAAGATAACCAATCATGCATAAAAGAGTTCAGAGAAGAATTAAATATTGTTCATAGATAGACTTGATCATAAACCCACAATTCATCAGATCTCGACAAACACACCCCAAAAAGAGTTACATCAAATAGATCTCAAAGAAGATCAAGGAGAACATTGTATTGAGATCCAAAGATCGAGAAGAAGCTATCTAGCTATTAGCTATGGACCCGAAGGTCTGAAGTAAACTACTCACACATCATCGGAGGAGCCATGGAGTTGATGTAGAGGCCCTCCGTGATCAATGCCCCCTCCGGCGAAGCTCCGAAAAAGGCCCAAAGATGGGATCTCTTGGGTTGCGGCGGTGGAAATAGGGTTTCGTGGTGCTCCTGGATGTTTTCGGGGTATGCGAACATATATAGGAGGAAGAAGTAGGTCGGTTGAGCCACGAGGGGCCCACGAGGGGCGAGGGCTCACCCAGGGGGTAGGCACGCCCCCTGCCTCGTGGACTCCTTGTTGGTTTCTTGACATCCACTCCAAGTCCTCTGGATCACGTTTGTTCCAAAAATCACGCACCCAAAGGTTTCATTCCATTTGGACTCCGTTTGATATTCCTTTTCTGCGAAACACTGAAATAGGCAAAAAACAGCAATTTGCATTGGGCCTTGGGTTAATAGGTTAGCCCCCAAAATAATATAGAAGTGTAAAATAAAGCCCATTAACATCCAAAACAGATAATATAATAGCATGGAACAATAAAAAATTATAGATACATTGGAGATATATCAACTGGATCTCTTTTACCATGAATTACAATGTCTAGTCAGTCATTGATCTTCAGGGGTGCTCTGCATTTATGTTTTGCAGTCTCAGAAAGGGCTAGCGAGATACCATCTTGTTATGTCATATCATGATTGTTTTGACAAAGGGTTGTCATCCGAGAATTATTATTATTGCTGGCTAGTTGATTATGTCATTGATATGAGTAAATGTGAGACCTAAATATTATTGTCAATATGGTTAGTTCATGATCTTTGCTGAAAACTTGAATGCTGGCTTTACATATTTGCAACAACAAGATAAAATAGAGTTTGTAAAAGTTTTTCTGTATACTTTTAGTTTGTCAACTGAATTGCTTAAGGACAAGCAATGAGTTAAGCTTGGGGGAGTTGATACGTCTCCATCGTATCTACTTTTCGAAACTCTTTTGCCCTTGTTTTGGACTCTAATTGGCATGATTTGAATGGAACTAGCCCGGACTGATGTTGTTTTCAGCAAAATTGCCATGGTGTAATTTTTGCGCAGAGTAAAAAGTTCTCGGAATGACCGAAAATTCACGGAGATCAGTTTTGGAAGTAATAAAAAATATTAGTGAAAGAATCAAGTGAAGGGGGCCCACACTCAGGCCACAAGGGTGGGGGGGCGCCCACCCCCTAGGGTGTGCCACCTGACCTTGTGGGCCCCTTGGACCTCCACCGACCTCAACTCCAACTCCATATATTCTCTTTTAGGGAGAAAAAATCAGAGAGAAGGATTCATCGCGTTTTACGATACGGAGCCACTGCCAAGCCTTGTTCTTCCTCGGGAGGGCAGATCTGGAGTCTGTTTTGGGCTCCGGAGAGGGGAATCCATCGCCATCGTCATCATCAACATCCTCCATCACCAATATCATCATGCTCATCGCCGTGCATGAGTAATTCCATCGTAGGCTTACTGGACCGTGATAGGTTGGATGAGATTTACCATGTAATCGAGTTAGTTTTTGTTAGGGTTTGATCCCTAGTATCCACTATGTTCTAAGATTGATGTTGCTATGACATTGCTATGCTTAATGCTTGTCACTAGGGCCTGAGTGCCATGATTTCGGATCTGAACCTATTATGTTTCATGAATATATTTGTGTTCTTGGTCTGATATTGCAAGTTATAGTTACCCACTACGTGGTATGATTCGGCAACCCCGGAGTGACCATAGTCGGGACCACTCCCGATGATACCGTAGTTTGAGGAGTTCATGTATTCACTAAGTGCTAATGTTTTGGTCTGGTACTCTATGAAAAAGAGGCCTTAATATCCCTTAGTTTCCAATAGGACCCC